>NC_058045.1:25559911-25929911 GCF_020085105.1 Siniperca chuatsi | reverse complement strand
CCACCATTAAAACCAACTCATCTTTTAAAGCATGAATGTGTACATTTTTTGAAAGAAGAAATAACACAGACTTTAAAAATAAAAAATAAAAGTTGAATTCAAAAGTAATAAAACACACCCTTGCTCAATTCAGTTCACTCAGAGGATTTGCTGCAACAGCCTCACCTGGTCTGGTGTGACCACTAGCTAAGGGTGGCTAATGTTAGCAAACTTACGTATGTTAAGTTTGCGCTGTACAAAGTCAGTTTGCTTACTTTTCTAAACAGAACTGTTAGATCTGGCTGCATCTCATTTAAGATTACTGATCAGTTAGGTTTAGACTTGCTTCCATGTTGTTTTCTAAAGTTTGAGGTAATGGTAGTGGCCTATCACTCAACATAGCATATGTTCACAGGGAGCACCATGGCTAGCAGGTCTACAGTCTACAGGGGACACAAGGACCGTTTTAGTATCTACAGGTCTTTTAACAGTTACACTGACTGAACACTGCTCTTTACAAAGTTCCAGGTCCTGTTTGACACCATGGTCTGTTACAGATTGGGAGTTGAATGCTAATGTGAGTGCTATATAAAATAGCATTTTTATGTATTACAATATTCCAAAGGTTGTAATCTCTGCATTGGTGTGCATCTGCAGTATATTGTTGCCCAACCAGCAGCAGAAGCAGCGTGTCAATGCTGTAACATATAAACAGGTGAGGGGAGCAGAATTCTGAAGGTGTGTTTAGACTGAATGCGAAACAAATCTTTGTCTTGTACTAATTTGACTGCTGGACTGTTTGTGCAGTTGGCGTTAATTTGCTTCAAACAGCCACTTTACACACTGTGCAGACGTCAGCTGTCGCTAGCTTACAACATACAAGATATGACTTATCTAAAAACTTCATTTTCTTACAGATCTGTCTCCTTTTCTTCTTATCTCTGTTTGTTCTTGGATAAAGCCTTGGGATAAATGCAAAGTTTTCACTTAAGTTGCAGCATTTATAACTTTGGCGGATGCGTCGTGCCTCATTTTGCGCCCTCCAGAGCGAAATGAAATTCACTTGCGTAAATGCAAGTTTGTTTTGCTGTCAGTCTGAACACACCTTACGTTGTGTTGCATTGTAGTATTACACTACTTCATGGTATGCTGTGCGTCTGTATTCATTAGCCTTTGCACTTCTTGGATTCTGTATATTTGTGGGTGGGCTGTCGTAATCTTTGGGACCGTTTAGAACTTCATAAAAAGTGTTTACGTATACTTGGCATATTGTACAGGGTGTGTGCAGCCTGTAGGTCTTCAAAATGTTTCTGTATTAAGAGGTTTTGCAGTTGCGTCACAATATGGCTGTTATCATGGTGATCCGTTGGACAACTGACTGTGCTCAAACCAAAAACTGGGCTGTGTATTGTATGTTACAGCTAGTGCACAAATCAGACGTGCTCACAAGACAGTGACGGCTCGCTAACCAGATAGCTACAGTGGTTTGTTAGCTAACAAGCTCACAATATCTACTCTTTCAAAGACAGCCAAGTCACGTGTTGTCGTTTGAGGACCTCCAATATGGCCACCAAAGGGTATGTTACGTCACCTGAAATCCCCCTGTACATGATGTGTATAGTTTGTCTGCTTTATGTAAATCCTCAGTATGTTTCTGTGCATACCTTTATTTGTGTTAAGTGTCATCAGCAGTGTCTCACATGCACAAATGTCCCACCGGCATACAGTAAGTGTGTGTTTCAGGGAAAAATGCTTCTTGACTCGTCAAGCAGCCAGACTCAAGCAAGCAAGTGTATCGAGCCTCTATATTAATGTTGTAAACTGGTACCGTTTCCCATCATGCATCAGCAAAGCCTCAGTTTCCACTATTACACCAAAAATGTCCTGTCTAATTTTCACCAGTCATGGCTGAAAAACATGCTATAAGCATTGCATTGCATCAAACAAACAACTTTTTTCTCCAATGCCATATCCCTTTATACAATACCTTTTTTTAGAAACATACCATATAGTATTAAACAGGCAATTAAGCTCCCTATAAAAGTGGTGTGGCGACAATAGAAATTGTATCATATTATTTTTCTCCTTTTAGAAAGACTAGCTTTGTTTTTGTTTTTTTTAGAAAAAAAGACACTTGTTGAGGTTCCTGGGACTGACGTGGGAGTAGTAAGGTGAATGACTGACAGCTGAACTGACCAATAGCCTTTCAGGAAGGAGCACGACACAAGGACACAGACGGTCAGTGTAAAGGCCAGTCAGTAGCTGTACGCTTCACTCTCATCACTTCATTATGTGTTTTCCTTTTATACAGAGTCACTAAAGAATGAGGATCCAACTTTCCCTGAAGGTAGAATAATAAAAAAAATCATAGACTACAGCTAAAACAGATCCAATAAAAGGAGTGTGTGTAAATTGGCTACATGAAACAATTCACTGTAAATAAAACCCTCTGGATTCAGTTCAACAGGGAGTGTTGGAGGAGAAGACTGGAGAGGCCTGGCGATATTCAACAGTCAAAATGTCGAACAGTTGTGTTTGTGTGTTAGGTACTGTATTTAGTGTGTGTTTGTGTGTGTGTGTGGGTGGTTTACCCAGGAAGATGAATATCTTTCTGGCTTTCTAAACTGAATTTTCCTGCTTATCTCTCCCCTCCAGAGTCTTTCTCTTTCATAGCACTCCTCTCCTGCCACTCTTCTCTACCTTCTTTTTATCCATTCATCCACTGAACGCTCCTCCAGTGATTCATCCGTCCATTTTACTGTCCCATCAATCCTCTCGCAGAACTGCATTTTGTCTCTCTCAAGCAGCTCCATATCTGTAAACTCTTAATCTCTTCTTCTTCTTCCTGCTTGTCTGTCATTCCTCCATGGCAGTATTTTCAAAAAGCTCAGGTGGTCAATCTAAGGCTCCTCTTCCCCAGTGGAAACAGCCAATCGCATGGCCACAGACAGGTGGTCGGTGAGGCCAGCCAACTGGGTGACGAAGCTGAACTCCTCAATTTCCTGCAGGAGGAGGAGAAGAGAACTGTCATCACATCATCATGAGCTCACTTTTATTCTGTAGAACAGAATTCTTAAAGCTGCATTTATTGATTTTTGGCCACTTGAGGGCAGTGTAACTAGCTGAAAACATCTCACGCCATATAAAGTTGTTATAGTGAACTTGCTGTCACCTATTGTCTCATTCAGCAGACACCGAGCAACATTAGCATTTATTTGGAGTTGTGTATCTGGCCATTTAAGTCCAACATTCACTCTCCTGTTAGCTGTTTGGTCTCCACCAACTCCTGAGAAAAAACATCAGGCTCTTTAGCTGCTAAATGCTCAACTTTCTTGACCAGCTAGTTGCTAACTTTGTCTGTCTGCTGTTTGGTGCCTGGCAGGTAGTGAATGGTGGGTTAATCGGAGCCTTTTCACTGAAAAGGTGAGGGTGATGACAGCAGGAAATTGTATTCTGCAGAATCTATTTTATATCTTAAGATGTGTTTATTTATGCATAATCTAGTTTACTTCCTAGATGTATTTATTTCATTCAAGGCAACCATATTATTTTCAAAACCAAGACGTGCGGTCATTTTAATCAAAGAAGCATTGAATTTATGATTAGCAACACTGATTCACAAGCAACACACAAACATTGGTGGGAACCAAGGTTGGTGCAAAACCTGGGAAATTTGGTGAACTTCCTCTGTCTCGCCTCTGTTTTTACAGCAGTAGTCTACTGTAACAAAGAGAGCCTTATTGTGTGCGAGGGGCACAAAAACATCCTTTTACTTATCCAAGGACGAAGTACAGCTACAGAAAGGCCGCCGTTCCCTCTGTGTAAACAGCTGAAGTAACCATGTTTTCGTGTCTCTAACCAGAAAGTTTCCTTGTGTAATGGTGCCTGAAGTGGGTAAAAGTGTAATGGCATACGATCAGGCGATTGGTTCATAACCAATCAATAGCCTGTCTTCTCAGCAGGAGCCTAGTAAGGTTTAAAAGATGATGTTGGGGAAATTATTGCTGTCTGAATTCACACCCTTTGTATTCCAGATTTGTATGTACTTTTCTGCAAGCTGAAGATTAAAACTACTTTGTATGAAGAGTTTTGCTCTTTGTGTCTCAGTGCTTGGCTCCTATGCAGCTGATTGTGGTTATTTATTCAAAGTTATTGAAGGCTGAACAAGGAAAAGAAAATCAACCACAACAAGGGTTTGGGGGTGGAAACCCAAAACAATGAGCTAGAAAGCTTTGTGGAATTGAGGGGAACTGCAGTGTTGGATGATAATTCTCTGCAAGTTCGTCAGTACGAGTAACATCTTTCACATCACACATAATATATCTGATTCATTGATAATGTTAAAAATATGGCAACAATTTACTTTAGGTACCCCTATTTAGCATTCATAAACAGTATATAAACATTTAATAAATGGTGTATAATACACTATAATGTAGTTGTCGGCAGATTTAAGTCTTTATTAATGTATTTGTCAACAACTATAACTCCTCCTGTGTGGCTTTGTGCACAGGGGCATTGTCATGTTGAAACAGGAAAGGGCCTTCTCCCAACTGTTGCCACAAAGTTAGAAGCACACTATTGTTTAAAATGTCGCTGTGTGCTGTAGCATTGACATTTCCCTTCGTTGGAACTAAGGGGACTTGTCCAGATCATGAAAAACAAACCCAGACCAAATGGTATGTGGACAGGAGTATCTACATACTTTTGGCTGCACAGGGTACTTTACTACTACTTACTGCTACCACTGCCACAATTGTTACCTCCAAAAATACCACTGTTACTATTGCTACTAGTTGGCCTTACTATAAAATACTTGTACTACTAGGACTTGTCATCACTGCTACCACTATTTGATAATTAATGTTTGATAATTTCTCAGACATATACAAACACCAGTGGAACTAGTTTACTCAAGTGACAAAACCAGATTTGCTGGTTGCTGAGTGCTCTCACGTGTTCTCCAAAAGTGAACATAAGGCATAACTGAATGGACATGAAACAACGCATGATGAAATAGCACGCGTAAAGAAATGTCACAATGGTTTCAAGGGGTTCGAGGTTATGAGGAAGCAAAACAACAATGTATTTGATCAGTTTCACTTGGCAGTCAATGTCAAGTGAAGTGATGTTACAGTAGCTACATTCTGGCACAGGGTGGCATCGGGTGGCTGTGATTTGAGAGACACAGAGCGAGTCACACAGAGAGAGGGAAGGAGAGAGAGATGTTCTATGTAAATGACGTGATTTGGTTTTCCAGTCCTCTCCAATCCCTCACACAGACAGACAGCCATGGCAGTATTGCCCTCATTCGTTTCCTTCCCAGCGTGGGTTGTTGTGTTTCCTTGTTCTCCTCTCTCTCTCTCTTTTATGTCTTGTTTAAATGTTTTTATCCTTTTAACAAGTCAAACATTCTCCTGTGGTAACGTTGACAAGTGTCTTCTTGCTAGGAAATGAATCAGAGTAGAATAAGGCAGATCACTTCCCTGCTGAAGTGAAAGTGGCACACACTTCAACAGAGTTCTTGCACTAAGCTTCTGTGAATGGAAACACAATCATTTCACCCTTTTAGCAGACTTCTTGGGGTTTGATACACAAAAGATTGCAAAATTTGTTGGAAAATGTGAAACGTGAATTCTGTTGCAATGTTAGAATCACTTGTTTACTGCTCTTGGCTTGTTGCATGCTGTGTGTCTCATACTGCACAACCTTGCTTCTAATCCACAAATCAAGCCCTTCAACACACAGGTTTGACAGCTGGCTGCTGCACAGAGCTCCATGTTGGGTTTGAAGAACTGATTCTAAATCCATTTTGCTGTCTTCATGTATTCTATGTACTGGAAGACTTGTAGGCCTGCTGGAACTTCTGTCAGTTATCGTCAGTGGAAATGCAGGTCTGGTTTAATACAGTTGCAAAAATGACAAATAGAAATAAACCTGTTTTTGGTTTAGAATAGTGGTTCTCAACCAGGGGTTTGGGACCCCACAAGGGGTCATGAGATAAATCTGAAGGCTCTTGAGATGATTAAAATGTGAGAACAGCAGAAAAAACATGTCTGACATTATGCTTATTTTTCAGACTTTCCTTAAATGTTGGCTTTTTTCTTGTTAAATGATTGAAATAGAGCAAGGTAAATCACTTGGTTGAACTGGTAGACACATGCAACCTGTGACGACAGTTTGCAAGTAGACGTTGCTTTGTTTTAAGGGGCATACATATGTTAATTACCAAAATACAACTTGTTTAAAGTTCACATTTAATCATTTTTTTCTATCTGATTCACTTGTGGAATTAAAAAATAAACCTCTTAAAGCTAATAAACACCTTAACAGGCACTTATTACCAAATGTAGTTTGTCTAAAGTTTATTCAAACCTACAGAATTCTATTTCAACTTCTAGTGGAGAGTTTCCAAAGAAACATGTCAGGCTACATTTTGGAGAAATGGGTCTAAAATGATGCACACATCTAAAATATTTTCAGAAGCTTTGATTTGAATGTTTCACTTAGTTTCACTCATCATACAGCTTCAGTCAAGAATTGGAACAAGATTATACAGAATCTATATGAAATAAAGTCTGGGAGACAGTGTGGAATAAGATAAAGTAGTAGTTTAACATTTTGGAAAATACACTTATTTGCGTTCATGCCGAGAGTTACATGAGAAGATGGAAAGACAGTTAGCTTAGCTTAGTTTAGCTTAGAAAGACTGGAAGCAGGGGGAGATGCCCTGCTCAAAGGTAAAAAATCTGCCTACCAGCACCTACTAATGAACACGTTATATCTTGTTTGTTGAAGCTGTACAAAAGCTGAAAAACATAACTGTTTGTAAAACAACAAATTGATGTTTTTTAAAAAAAAAATTACATTTTGTTTTTTGTATGGCTAAAGCAAACAAGCTAACCAGCTGCTGGCTGTAACTACATATTTATTTAGAGTGGTATCGATCTTCTCTCTCAGCAGGTAAGCGAATAAACAAATTTCCCCAAATGTCGAAGTATTTCTTTAAAGCTACTTTAAAGGTCCAGTATGTGACATTTAGGAGGAGCTATTGGCAGAAATGGAATATAATATTCATAAGTATGTTTTCATTAGTGTATGATCACCTGAAAATAACAATTGTTGTTTCATAACCTTGGAATAAGCAGTTTTTATCTTCAGAGGGGTCGCTACAGTAGCCCAGAATGGACAAACCAAACACTGGCTCTAGATAGGGCGAGGGAGTTTTGTGGCTACCGTAGTTTCTCCTACACGCTTGAAAGGGGAGGTTGAGGCGAGCGGTATTCAAATGGTTGCAAACTGCAAATTCAATGCTAGATGCCACTAAATCCTACACACTGGACAAAAGGGGGAAATTGGATGTTAAGGGGTTCATAGATTTACATTTTTGGTCTTAATTTGAGAAAATTTAAGACGGGTCAATGCTTTTATTTAATTTTCCTGTAATCCTCTACTAAACCATACCAGTTTCCAGTCCTGCTGCAGGCCCTCGTCGCTGCAGAGGATGTAGTCGATCCGGCGTCCGTTACCCTTCAGTGGGATCTTCCTCCCCTTCTGACTGCTGGCGGGACACTGGCTTTTACTGGGAGGAAACACCAGGTACTCCTTCCTCCCCTCCTCGTTCTCCATCACTCTGACAGAGACACACAGTGACGGGAAAGGCTCAGTAGACTGAAGTTTAGACAGAGAGGCAGACAGATACACAGGAGGACAAAGGATGCAGCCCCGGAGTCCAAACACAGTCAATAAAAAGTAATAAATCAACAAGAATTCAGAAATAATGTGTAAAATGAAGAGAGTGCACAGGACCATGAATCAATCAAGTGTAGTGCTTTGGTCAAAGGTCAGCTTCTGACTAGGACTTAAGAGTTACAAAATAATAGTGTAAATCAGTGTTTTTCCCCACTGAAGTTAATACCTATGAAGTCTTAACCTGCTACTGTATTTCCAATCAGAGAGCTGCTACTGACTGTACTACTGCCTGTTGTTCCATTAGGGTGCACTGTTACATTCTAGTGGCATCTTATGCTAAATAGTGGACGGCACTGAGTCAAAATGATCCATACACATTCAGTTCTGGCAGAATGCAACAACTGCAATGCCTCTGTCATAAACAGTTAGGCAAACATGCAGTGGAACAGATAAAAGCAGCTTCTGACTGACAAATAATTAATTTAGAGATAATACAATTAAGATAGTTCATTAATATAATGAATATAATTCAGTTAGAAATGTTACTGTTGATGTAAAATTAGGCAAGTTAAGTTAGTTGGGACTGTTGTATCTTTGTAAGGACCAACTTAGGACAAATGTGTGTGTATATTGTGGTGACAAATAGTTAATCAAACAGTTACATTATCGGGACTCCATAAGGTAGACCTCTATATTTTAGGGTTACAACTGTTGATTAAGACAAGGGTTGGTCTTCAGCATGTAGTGAATGTGTAAATGCATTGTCCTGACAAAAACAAGTTAGTGTGTGTGTATGTGTGTGTGTGTGTGTGTGTGTGACTTACTTTTGTAAACTTTCAGGTGAACCGACCTCGTCGTCATAAAGGCCACTGGGATCCAGTAAAGTACCTGTTGAATGACACATTAAAATGCATCACAAAGGTGTGTCAGTTTGAAGTGACAAGTCCACTCTACTTGAAAGTAATAGTGTAGAGAAAATAAGAGAAGAGCCTTTCTTATTCTTTCTCTCACTTTGCTAATACCTTGTGGATAAAGTACCAGTTACATCCCACTAGTGTCTAGTGATAACTTTCATGAGTCCAGTGAAGGATCCCTAAAGATAGAAGTGCTATTTTGACAGTTTGAAAGTGGCAGGTGGGGGTCCGGGTCGTCACATTTTTGAAACCTTCTCAAACTGACTGTCCAAGCTTCAAAAGGGCTGCAATTTCTTTCCTTCACATTCCTCACGTTCCTACTTTACCCACTGCCTGTACTTGAAATCTGGGTCATGTTTTGAGCAATTGTCAGGACAAATATTCAGATACATGAACTGACCCTTCATCTCCACTCCATGTTTTTCATTCGCAGCAACATACCTGCAGATATGGCCACCATTATTTTCTGTACACTGTTTATTGATCAAGTGCATGCGTTTCAATCCTCCCCTCACCATGACGACCAGATACTCCCTTCGAGTATCGCTATTCTGGCAAAGTGGGAGTCATTAACCAGGGAAATATAACAGCCAGAGAGAAACGGGCATGCAGAGATCCTTTTGACAATGAGGATGTGAGTCCGTGGGCTGGATAATGTGTTTAAAATGCCCCATATGAAGAGAGCAGCACTCTGAAGTTACTCTAGTCAATTCACAAGTGCTGGGAACTAGGCGTCTGATGCACAGCCGGCAATTTTCACAAGTCTAAGAGCATGTTTTAGATCACTGAAACAAAGATGGTGAGGTGTTAGGCAGGCACACTCAGCTACACAGACTGCTGCCTGTCTTCTGTGCTACTTTCAGCTCGTTTGGGAAAGTGTAGCTATACATGAGGGCCCTTCTTTCAGGTGGTTAAAACAACCTCAGTTTCTCTGTCCTCATAAATTCTGGCATCACCAACAAGCTGCAGAATGCAGTATGTGTTCTTCCACACCAATTTTGACCACAACTCCTAAAATACATGGGAAGCCACAGTTACTGTACTTGTTGGGTTTTTGGTTTGTGGTTGACATGTTTAATCTGCCATCAAACATGAACTCAAACGCATCACCAAAAGAACCATGGCAGTTATGAGTGGAGAAGATGATCAACGGCGAGAGATTTTTACTGAAACCTTTAATTTTCACAGCTTCAACCGCGTGATTTTACTTCCATGTCACTGCTTTTTAACTGATCACAGGCTAGCTGCAATTCCCACGTGATTTGAATGCAGCACCAGTCCTGCAGGTTGTCTGTCCATTTGGGTGACTGGGTGGTCGGCACCAGAGGATTCTTGGAGCTCTCAGAGATCAGCACATTTCATGAAATCTATCGACACACCGTAAGTACAACATCTGACAATAGCTGGCAGCCTGGCTCTCTGCCTGCCTTTTTTGGCTCGCTGTTGTAGTCATTTAGGTCTAATCTTCTTTGGATAAGCTTTATGAAATGGGATAATCTTTCTTCCCTTTCTTTCACTGATTCATTGATTCATTCTTCTTTTCTTGCTTCCCTCTTCCCCTCCTGTCTAATAGCGACCAAATGGGAGGCGCAGATATGTTCCCCTGGATCGCCGAGCAAAATGTTCCTCTCCAAATAAATAAGCCCTTCTTTAAACGAGCCCTTTCACTCTGTCCTGCCCACACTGTCCCCGAAATACCGCTGGCCTAAATAACACTTCACATTCAGACCAAAACCCTCCAGTCTTTACGTCACTAATTCCCATGTATCAGCACGCTGTACTGGGTGTATTTTAATTTAAACAGTGGGTGCATCCTGATTTAGCCAGACAGAGCCAGATTAGAGTCTGCTTTGCTCTGCATGCACTGTATGGATCACCAGATTTCCTGAGCTACTGTGTGAATAGCAACACCTGCATTTCATAATGTAATGTAACATCACTTTGTGAGGATTAGTTTATGGTGTTAATATGGTGTTATTTTTTTGTGTGAATGCATGCATGTATTAGGTAGTCTATGTGCATAAAGTATTACAGTATACGTGGTGTCCGACTGTGTTCCTAGAGGACCATGTGACTGTGCTGGTGTGGATTTGTGTGTGTTACTACCGAGAGCCCATGGTTTGTCCTCCCCTGGCCCCAGGCGACATGGGTCCTTGTATTGAGTAAAAAGTGCATGCTGCTGCTCCAGCTTGTCCTCTGGAAAAACACAAGAGCACACATTCAGTACAGTTTTACACACACACACGCACACAGTCACAATTTTAGTATAAACATTACAAAAGAGTAACACATTCCTGATTCTTCTTTTGAAGATGTTACATGGTTTTTTCAGTAATTACTGCCTGGGAACAGGGGGTTATAAGTAAGTAAGCATTAATGATTAGGAAACCAAATAACATGGAGCATTCTTGTCTGAATAAAATTAATATATACTTCCACCTCCACCATTGTTCTTACAAAATTCTTCATTCATACCTCAACACAAAGCAAATCTTAAGATTGTTTTGCTTTTTGATGTGGAAATAATTATGAAATGTATGATGATTTTTCTGAATGTGGTATTTTAATATTGACAATCCAACATAATACTTTTTGATTGTATTAGAAGTACACCATAAACCTCTGGCTTTTCTAAAATGTATTGCGTATTGTATTCATTTTAGTGTCGTGTTAAATAAACTGTAAGTAAGGTCAGAAACAGTGACGCTTAGCTTAAAGGTTCAGTGTGTAGGTTTTAGTGGCATCTAGCGGTGAAATTGCAGTTTGCAAACATTTGCATATCACTCGCCTCACCTTCCCCTTCCAAGCATGTATGAGAAACTACGGTGGCTGTGAAACTCGTGAAAAACGCGAAAGGCCCAATCTAGAGCCAGTGTTTGGTTTGTCCTTTCTGGGCTACTGTAGAAACATGGCGGTTCAACATGGCGGCCTCCGTGGAAGAGGACCAACTCCCTCTGTAGATAAAAATTACTTATTCTAAGGTAATGACAACACAACGATTCTTATTTTCAGGTGATTACATACTAATGAAAATTATATTCCACTATATTATATTCTACATATAGTGGACTATATCCCATTACCAATAGCTCCTCCAAAATGTTACACACTGAACCTTTAAGAGCTTTGAGCTTGTGTCATTGTGTAACCACCATCACCAACAACAAAAAAGATTAAATATAGCTGTCTCCTTATCCCTTATGTATGGAAGTGTGATTGTATGTGACTGGTTGTTGCTTTGTTTGAATGAGCAAACAGCCAATCACATAACAGGCTCTGTCCTGTTTGTCTTGATTGACAGGCAGACTTTATGATGAACAGTGGCAGTGTGAAATAACTTGGTCAGTGGCTGTGGAATAAAAAGTTTGGAAATAAAAATGACCTGCAATAAACTTCAATCACAAGTGTAACTAAATCTCCAGTCAATAGTAGTGTCCCTCCAGCTGGCTGGTGCAAAGGAAATCATTTTGCTGTCTGTCATGGCTGCCATCAGCTCTGTCAGTGTTCCGCCTCCAAAACTGTGATTAGGCAGTTTCCATCTTAAAAAAGAGAGCGCTCCCCTCCACCTCCTAATGAAAACTAATGACAGTGCTTTGCATTTAGTGTGCTCGCTGCTCTCAACACTGACAACACTGAAATGCAATACACTTCTTAATTTTGTTTTCTGTAATGTGATAATATTTTAACGTCACATGGAAAATTCATGTCTCAACGAAAGACAATTCAATCAGTTATTAAAGTAATAATCTCGAAAATTTTAATTTAAATAAATGTCTGTTAAGTCATTATTTATCTCTGAATGAGTTAACACAATGGTGACTGAGCCTATGGCCCACTGATTATGGCCCTTGCATTTGCAGTATTATGAACCGGGTGTCGGTAGGGACGTTCCTAGAAAAAAAACGGTTGTTCACAGAATGATGGAAAAAGGTCAATTATTGCCTGACTTCTTTATTAAAATGGCAAGTGTATTGTATTTCATTTTATTTTTTTGTTTGAT
The DNA here is from genome assembly GCF_020085105.1 of Siniperca chuatsi. Taxonomy (NCBI): domain Eukaryota; kingdom Metazoa; phylum Chordata; class Actinopteri; order Centrarchiformes; family Sinipercidae; genus Siniperca; species Siniperca chuatsi. The sequence goes on along the minus strand of NC_058045.1, from coordinate 25,917,326 downwards.
TTGTTTTTATTTATGCATTCATCTTCCATACAAACAGCAAGTTGCAGACCATTAAAACATGTGACACAACTCTTCAAGATTGCCAGATACATTTGGTGAATAAAGCATGGTGTACTGGAGAAGAGTTAAAGAGTTAAAGCATGAAACATGCTTTGATTTTGATTGACTGAGAGAATCTTGACAATGGTGAAGCCAGTTGTGTCATGTACTTTTCAGTAAATTAACATCAATCATGTTTCGAGGAGGAAGCTTACTATTTAGTAACTGTCATATTCATTTTGTAACTGAAAAAAAAGTATTCCATAAAAGCAAGAATCTTACTGTAATGTGTTACTGATGAGTTATGTGTTTCTACATTGTAGTTCATATTCAACCTTTTACATTAATGGTAAATTCATTAATTTTTTATTAGTTTCCACTGTAAAAACCCTGGAACCATGCAGCTATCTTATGTCAGAGCTATATGAGGTCTTACATACACTTCTATGAATTATACATTATGCACTAGTATTCAGTGCGTCTTGGGTTTTATACATTATCAGGGTGGAAGAGATATTGAGAGACGAACCTCTATCATACTGGTGTGTGAACTGATATGAACTGGCATAAAATAAAATGCACAATTTATAATATATTGATTTAGCCCTCACAGCTGCTTACCTGATGAGCAGTTATCAAAGTTGAGGTCTCCCAGGATGACATCAAAGGCCACCAGGTCTTCCAGCACCTTCTCTCCTGCAGGTGTTTGGGATGAGGATTGGCGAAACTCAGCCCCCCATTGGAGCAACAGGTCCAGCTGCTCACAACGCACAGATGCATCACCTGGTAGACAGTGCAGTGTGTGTTTGTAGTAGAGAGAGGGAGGAAGCAGGGAAAAAGGGAGAGAGGAAGCAAACTGATACAAAATGTTTGCCATAAAGTCACCCAAGCATGTCTGAATGAAACTGACCTGAACTGATCTAGAAAAGAGGGAACACGAGAGGGGCAGTCAAAGATGGAGAGCAGGCCTGGGTATTATCAAAGACCACCAACAACTGTAAATTGACAGTACTGATATTTCAGTATGAGTACTATGAGTGAAAAATTGTGAAATTAGCATACAATATATTACAATACAATATGACACCTCTGGATATGTTACACTATGGTATGATGCAATATAGAATAATAATACAACACAACAGGACACAATATGACGCAACGGAGCACAACAATCCAGCAAAATGATACAGTCCAATCCGCACTGATCTGAAAGCATAGGAGAGGGGTCACTTGTAGTAACAAACCCACAGAGAATTATCACCCAACTCTGCAGATCCCCTCAACTCTACAGGGCGTTTTAACGTCTTTCAGCTCTTTGTTTTGGTTTTATGGCTTTACTCTTTTGGGTCATTATCACTCCTCTCATCAATCTTGTTTCCAGTGAAAAGGTTCTGATAAACCTCTGTACGCAGACAAAGTTAGCGACTTGCCTCAGAAGTTGGTAGAGACAAAAGAAGAGCTAAAAGGAGAATGAATATCGGACTTACATTTGCCATATGGCCAGAAACACGACTACAAATAAATGCTCATGTTACTTTGTGTCTGCTGGATGTGTAAAAGGAAACTGTTTGCTAACATAATAGCCAACTTTATAAGGTTATAATATGTCCATATTTTGTGCCCCCAAGTGGCCCAAAAAAAATAAAAATCGATTAATGTAGGTTTACTATGCATTACAGTGACATCACTTATAGGAAAGGAGGTTTCTGTGGTATAGGAATATGAAAGTTTTTATTGGACTTCATTATTTGTATCCCACAGAAGACAATCGACAAATGTGTACCATGACACACAAATATCTCACTACCCACAACATGTATGTTATGTGTAAAGTCATATCCACAAAAATATAGAGCGATTTGCAAATACACGTAACTTACTCTGTAAAAGCGTAATTTCACGTAAAAGTGATTTTGAGGTTTTACAAATGTAAATAATTTCACCACAACAAATACATGTAAAGTGATATTTACACATTTGTGGATCTATTTTTACATGTGCTGTGCTGTGCTTGCTTACTTACTGGCATTACCTACAGTTTGCTAACGTTAGTGTTAGCTAGCTGTGGCAGTGGTCTACAAGCTAGTTTATGTTAAATTAATATACATATTTACAAAGTGAGTTATGCATTTTTGCAAATCGCTCTGTATTTTTGTGGATATGACGTTATACATTACAAATAAAAAAATACATGTTTGTGGGTAGTGAGATATTTGTGTGTCATGGTACACATTTGTGGATTGTCTTCTGTGGGTTACAAATAATAAAGGCCAATAAAAACTTCCATATAGGAATCAGCATTCATTTTCTAAAGACTCAATAAAAAAACTGGGATGTACTGGTTTATCATGTCTTTTTCAACTAGAACTAATTGTTAAGTTTTACAATATGCTGTCTGTCATCCTTCTACTGCACATAGTTTGTATGTATAAATGGTGTACTGTCATATGTTATGTACAAACTGCACAAAACTGTCCCTGATCACTGACTGACAGTTTTCATTTATTTCCTTACTTTATGACATTTATTAACTAAGTTATTAAGTTTCTTTATTATGTTTCTAATATTAAGTCATTTTTGGTGCTATTTTGCTTTGGCAGTGTTTTCTTTTGTCCGCTCCTGCCAGAAAATTTGATAAATTGGAGTTAGAGAGAGAAGGGAGGAGGTGAATAGAGGGAGGCGGTAGGTGAGAGAGTGTGAAAGAGAAATAACAGCTGAATAGTGGAGAGTGTGAGAAACAAAGAGGTGTCAAGATATTGGTGGGTGAGTAGGTGGCTTTGGCTTTGGCTTTGATTACTCTCAGCTCCAGCTCAAGTACGTGTGAAAAGTAATGTTGTTGTTTTTTTTGTCTGTGTATGGCTCACTTAGAGATAGATGAAGCTGGGGGTTGCGAGGGCGTGTTTGCTGTACATTTGCATGTGTGTGTGTGTGTGTGTGTGTATGTGTGCGCACACTTGTTTGTTTCAGCTTGGCTTTCAGTGTGTGAAAACTTATGTGTGAGGAAAACTTGCCTGAAATTAATAATAATAATAATTGGTATAATTCTAACTGAATAAAAATCCTGTTCTAATAGAATGCCAAAGTAATGAGTATGATTAATTATTCCATCCAACCCCTTACTATCTACATCGAATATGGCACAACAGTCATGTTCCAAAGGCTCCTCCAGATCCAGATGAGCAATACTGCATTCTTTTGTCCGACTTTGGAAGATGCTACCTGTGTATCCGTTGCTCTCAGCACTGTAAAATGTGTTAAATGTTGCATTAAGGTCGTCTTTGTCAATTAAAAAAATTTGGGAATTTCCGAATTTACAACTAGGAAGTCGTCCCTGAATGGCTGACAAAGTGGTAAATACCAGTGGGGTAAATACCAGTGGGGAATTTGGCCAAGTTCACACGAATTGTGATGTTTCACTTCAACACATGATGGACAACTTGCAAACTGGGTTTCATGTTAGTGGTAAATATATTAATATAACTGCCCATTGTGTTAATATCTATATCACACTGTACTGATGAGAGACATGATCAAGATTCTTGCAGTGTTGTTTCATTGGTCCACATTATGTGATGTGAACATTCACCATTTAACTACATTTTTGACTTTACAAGTTGTAGAGTACTATTTGCACTATTAGTTTTGGTCTGTCCGAGGTAAAGGAGTGAAACTTGCAACAACACTGTGTTTAATCCTCTGTAGACTGTCTCACTTTAGCGAGGAGGTGCAGTTTTATATAGCTTGGTTGCAGTCTTCTGAATTGCTGCCTACATCTCAGATTCTTTCAGCAATTCAAATAGGTCTGGTGCTGTGCTCATTGACGACTGTTTTCCCAGTTGTAAAAGAACCGGCCAGTCAGAGCTTTGAAGGCCGGATTAAGAATGGGGACGTCATCTTACTGCGCCAGAGATAGAAAAATAACTACATTCGTAAAAAATAGTACCAACAACTGCCACAAATATGGATAGGTGTTTATGACAACAGCATTCAAATTAAAGAAGTAACAGCTCTTATATCTGCATGTTTAGATGACAAACGTTAAGTTAACTGCTCCTAGCAACCGCTACTGCAGCTTCCGTGATGATCGAATATGGCGTCACTGAGACACATATGACGCTCTCTTCGGATTGGTCAGGACCAAACAAAACAAACGGCCCTAACGTCCCTCTCCAGACTGACGACTCCCCCTTCCCCCGCCTGTAACCTCTGCTGTGTGCCTGATTGCTGACCAGGTGAGAGGACAGCTGATGAAACTCCACTCAAACAAGGCTGCAGGCCCTGATGGAGTTAGCCCCGGGTGCTAAAAGCCTGTGCCCCCCAGCTATGTGGAGTCCTTCAACATGTCTTCAATCTGAGCCTGAGTCTTCACAGGGTCCCTGTTATGTGGAAGACATCTTGCCTCGTTCCTGTGCCAAAGACGCCGCATCCCAGTGGCTCCAAGGACTACAGACCGGTGGCACTGACCTCCTACATAATGGAGACCCTGGAGAGACTGGTGCTGGAACAGCTGCGGCCATGGTCAGACCTCTCCTGGACCTCCTTCAGTTTGCCTACCAACCCCGGCTGGGAGTTGAGGACGCCATCATCTTCCTGCTGAACCGCATCTACACCCACCTGGACAAGCCGGTAAGCACGGTGAGGATCATGTTTTTTGACTTCTCTACCTTCAACACCATCTGGCCTGCCCTGCTGGGTGAGAAGCTGGCAGTGATGCAGGTGGATGCTCCCCTTGTGTCCTGGATTGTTGACTACCTGAATGGCAGACCACAGCATGTGTGTCTGCAGCACTGTGTGTCGGACAGCGTGGTCAGCAACACTGGGGCCCTCAGGGGACTGTCCGCTCTCCCTTCCTCTTCACCATCTACACCACAGACTTCAGCTGCCACACAGAGTCCTACCACCTTCAGAAGTTTTCTGATGACTCTGCTGTGGTGGGATGTATCAGCGGTGGTGATGAGACGGAGTACAGGGCTGTGGTGGGGAACTTTGTCTCATGGTGTGAGCAGAACCATCTGCAGCTCAATGCGACAAAGTTTAAGGAGCTGGTTGTAGACCTACGAAGGGCCAAGGCACCAATGACCCCGATTTCCATCCAGGGGGTCAGTTTAGACATTGTACAGAATTACAAGTACCTGGGAGTACACATGGACAATAAACTGAACTGAGCTAAGAACACTCAAGCTCTTTACAGGAAGGGCCAGAGCCGCCTCTATTTTCTGAGGAGGCTGAGGTCCTTCAACATCTGCCGGACAATGCTGAGGATGTTTTATGAGTCTGCGGTGGCCAGTGCTATCCTGTATGCTGTTGCATGCTGGGGCAGCAGGTTGAGGGTAGCGGACGCTAACAGACTCAACAAACTGATCCGTAAGGCCAGTGACAGTGTGGGGGTGGAGCTGGACTCTCTGGCGGTGGTGTCAGAGAGGAGGATGCTGGCCAAACTACATGCCATGCTGGCTAAACAAAGGAGCACCTTCAGTGGAAGACTCATCCCGCCAAAAAGCACCACAGAGCGCCACAGGAAGTCATTCCTGCCTGTGGCCATCAAACTCTTTAACTCCTCCCTCTAAGTGTCTGTATGACCCTAGGTCACTAAACTAGACATTGGATCATTAACATCACTGCAATACTTGAAATATTGTGCAATATTCTCTGTTTAATACTCCTGTGCAATATACCCTGTTTTCAGTTTAAATTCCCTATTTATTGATATTTATTCATACTTCTATTACTACTGTTCAATATCCACCGTATCATAATCTGGTTAATCTGCTACACTTAACTTGACAGTACTCATTATTGCACTATTACTTATTACTTATATTATTACATTGTATTATACTGTACATACTTGTCAACCTCTAAATCCACTTTGGTACTTACACTTATTTGAGCTTTTATACCTATATCCACTTTATACTTAATTTATCTTACCTGTATTATAGTGTATTATATTTTGATTTGCTTAGTAGTTCTATTCGTTCTATTCTCAAGTGTGCATTGACATGATAGTGAGCAGCTGTAACGAAAGAGTTTCCCCTCTGGGATCAATAAAGTATTTCTGATTCTGATTCTGAAAATAACATGATTAGATGTCAGCATGAATAATGAGGTGAAATGAAATGGCAAAGCAATCTGATTATCAGGTCTCTAAAGAACTCAGCTTCATCGCCTCAGACACCATTAATGGGAAAATAAAACTCTTCAAATCAGATTTTCTTGAATCAAGCTTCATTACACATTATACATTACTTACTGTGTGGAAGTATGGGGAAATACAAAAAATACAAATCCAATTTTATACTTCAAAAGAAGAGTTGTAAACAAAAGTACTAAAGTAAGAAATCCACAGACCCAATCAAAATAAAGACAAAGACTTGGTAGATTTTAAAACAGTACAGATGATGTGTAGTGTTAAAAACAAATTACTACCTGAAAGATAAAATGGGAGACAGTTGAAATAACTTGAGTGGAAAAGATAATTGTATTTCAGTTAAAGGGGTGAATTTACAGTTGTTGGTGGGCAATGTATCCTCTAACAACGGTTCGTAGATATCTTATGAAAAGTAATGCACCATTTTTTGTGCATAATCCTACAAATGTCCAACAACCACCACCAGGTGTACTGGACCTTTGTCGTCATGGTAACAATAAACACGTGGTTAACGTTGTGAAACGGTTGTAGTTTGGTTTGGTTTAGGCACCAAAACTACTTGGTTAGGTTTAGGAAAAGCTCACGGTTACGGATAAAATAAGTAAGTTACGTTAGTAACTCACAGCAAGTCACGTGACGGAAACACGTAGGTATTTGACCCATCCATTCACCCTGCCCACTTCCCTACATGGACTTTGACACTCTTTATACTTCCTCATCTGACTTCCTCCTTTGATCCTGTCATATTTACTGAGGCCACTAGAGGTCGCCACCTAATGATAAACTGCCTACTTTTTGTAGGTATAACTACGAAAAGTGAATGAGAACAGCCTCTGGTGGGACAGCTGTAGTGAGGACCTGAAAATGTGTCAAACACACCGAGTTTAAAGATATGTTGAAAATAATTTAATGAACAAATATGAAATTGTGACAGTGACATTTTCACATGAGTGTGTTAGGGCTAGTGTAAAAATGTTGTCCTTTTTTTGTAACTTTGTGACATCAAAGGGGTTGTGTATTGTAAAAAGGGTAGACGCAACACCCTGTAGCTTCAGCCTGGAACTTTTTGGTCTTTAGAAAATGCTATGTTGTATTGTTTTCTGCTATACAGTTGGGAGTAATTGCTTTCTGTGTAATTAGCTACAGACCGAAATAAATTCTGCTACTACTGGCAGCAGTTGTAAGTTGTAAATATTATCACTTTTTAAATCTACACACACTGTACATACTGTATATACTGTCATATCCACCACCTCATGTATATAAAGCAACCTGTTACATTGATCATATTTATTTCAGCACGATTTGCACTCTGCACCATTGCACTAATTGTCTTACTGTTTACAAATGTTACTGTTGTCGTTTCTTAATATATATATATATATATATATATATATATATATATATATATATATATATATATATATATATATATATATAATAGTAGCTTAATGTTTGTCTACCTTACCTACCTTTGTTATCCTTGTTTTATCCATATTTATGCCTATTTCTGTGTGTGTACATCTAGAGCAATGAAAAACCGGAGTCAAATTCCTTGTATCTGTACACATACCTGGCCAATAAAGCTCTGATTCTGATTCTACTACTGATGCTAATACAAGCACAGGCTTTTACACACCTGAGAAGCTGTCATGACAGGTGTGTAGGAGACGAACAGCATACAAAAATATAGAAACCCACGACACACTGCAGTTGCACATCAAAACTACTCTGAAATTGAACTAATACTAGAGACAAATCAGAGTAATATGAGATTAAGGGTTATCATTGACAGTTAGTGTAGTATTAAGTTCAGTATATGTTCTGTATATGTAGTCAGTCACACTGCATCATGCATCTTGCACTCAAGCAGGAAAGATTACTCATATACAACTCCTTCCTCTCAGAAAGGAACGAGGTCTCCGTGCTCCTCCCCCTTTTTTCCTCCCTGTTCTCCATGCCTTTCCCCCACATCCCACTTCCCTACCCCCCAAAGGCTTTATGTTTGATGTATCTTTAGAAACAGCCCTGGCACTGCTATATTTAGGCATGTGAGAAGCGTAGGAGGAGCCCAGAATAGCAGGCAAAGGGGGGGGGGGAAGCTGTGTCTTTCGTAAAAAATGAGGGAGGCATCAACAGAAGGCTTTAAATAGGTCTGTGACGCCTTAAACAGCTTGAGCCAGTCTCCATGGGAACAGCAGGAGGAGGCACACAGGGGTTTGATGCAGCCATTTATCTAGCTATCTGGACATACAAACACACACATACACAAACATACAGGGATGTGTGTGTGGTTGTACCTATCTGGCTGGTCTAGAGAGAGACAATCACAAAGACACATACACAAACAGCTAAGACATTCTCCACTCTTAGTACAAAACAGCCTTGAAATGCAATGTCATGGAAATCACATGAACACATTTATCTGTGCGTGTGCATTTACTTGTGTGTATGTGTGTGTTTGAGAGACAGAAAGAGAGCGACAGAGAGAGAGAGTTTGGACAGCTGTAGAACATGTAATTGTACCTTCTATGGCATGGAGGTGCGTACATGTGAGGTATCCCACAATCCTTTGCTCCTGATGGGAAGTGCCCACGTGAACCTGCAGGAGACCAGAGATAAACATGACATGATGTCACTCTGTCGTGTTCAAACAAGCAACATCATATGTCGTATGTAAGGCATGCAGGTAACAACACCGCCAATTAGATCATAGGTGAAACTTTATTGATCCCTGTGGGAGTCATTACAGCAGTAATTTCATTACAGCAGTCTGGGTGTGCTACATAACAGCAGTGGGGCATCCTGGGAGAAAGAAAATGAATGAAAAATATGTACCATATGAAAATATAGAAGCAAATTGCATCCACCAAAGAAGGAAATTGAGAAGTAATTATGTAATGCAATTGTGACTTTTGTATCTTGTAATTAAGAATGACTCTTCTGACATACTTCTGACATCCCTATATTGTAATAATAATGTAATATTAAGTTACCTCATAATTACAACATAAGGATCACAAGTTATTTGTAATTATGAAATTTGTATTAGATCATTTTCATAATTATGAGATCCTCATCTGATCAACATTAAGCAATAATTATACTAATTATGAGGTTAGAATTTTGGAATTACGCAATCCATATCCCATAATGGGATTATGCCATTATGTAATGGCATAATTATGAGATAAGATTCCCGTAATTATGAGATCCTTATCTCATGATTATAAGGTTATTTCTTTTAATTATGGGATATGTAACTCGTAATTATGGGTGTTGTAATTATGATACCTTTTTTCACAATTATGACATACGGAAGATCTTGTAATTATGAGATATTGTCTCCAGTATGTTTTTCTTTGTTGAATGCAGTGTGCTTACGTAAAGCATATACAGTATCATAATAGGAAAAAAAAATCAAATATCAGATCAGAAGGATATGAGAAAATGAAGAAAACAACACATGGAGTGTGTACAAAGTCGCATTATATGTATAAAAAAGTGTATACCATATATGTATCAGAAAAAACAATACAAGTATTTTAAAATTACAGATATACACATGACTAAAAACAAAAATTGGATTGCAAATTTTAGAATGTAGCCTGTGAAAAAATTGTATAAATGTGACATCAAGTCGAAATAAAGTCTCTTATACTGGATATAATATTCATGTGGCACCTTGTACATATTTAAAATGTACGTGTCATTTAAAACAAATCTATTTGGATGTGCTCCTCTTCCTCTACACTGATTGTGCTCTGATAGCTGACTGCAGGCTGCTGCAGCTGGAACATTAGCATGTATTTTGCTGCAGTTGACTGATGTTGCTAAAAAAAGGCAAGATGCAGCGAGCATTGCTGGAAACCTGCTGTCAACAGTGAGCCCTGTTGTCTCTACTGATCAGCATCCAACATCCAGACACAGAATTTGCCTCTTGTGTTCAGATTCAGACATACAGTAGCACTTAGAGCAAACATTTGTGGTATGAATTATAAATATCTGTTATGAAACAATTGTCAGATGGGCTACAGAAATACCCTATCTAATTTAAAATATTATTCCTTGGTTTATAATTATGCCTCCATTTTTGCTGTATCCTGTACTCAAACAGTATCCAATTTGGTCTTTTTCTTTGGATTTCCTGTTGATTTAGTTTGGATTTATTCAGTCGATTTTGGTCCAGACTGAAATATGAGGTTGTGGTTATGGTTCTGAGCATGTCCCAACAAGTATTGGATGGGTTTCCATGAAATTTGGCACAGAAAGTCATGTATCCCTCAAGATGAATAGCAATATTTATAATTAGTGCTGTATATGAAATGTTTGCATTGCTAAGCCACTAAATTAACATGGTGAACATGGTAAATATTTCACCTGCTTAGCATCAGCATGTTAGCATTGTCATTGTGAGCATGTTAGCATGTTGAGATTAGCATTTAGCTTGATGCACCACTGTGTCACAGCCTCACAGAGCTGCTAATGACTCTTAGTCTTGTTGCACAACACAGGATTTTAGACAGTAAAGAGCTAGCATACCCTGTGATTAGAACAAAAAATGTAAAGGCTTTTATCCAGAATCGCTGGTATATATTATTGTACCAATAGGAAATAACGAATAGCAAAAACAAAACGTGTCATAGTTAGCAACACCGGCTCTCTGCCTCGCTGTGTGCTGCTTTTGGGTCCTTAGATCGTGCACTACAACAAAACGTGGTGTTGATTATTATTTAAAAGAAGAAACATTTTTAGATTTTCCTCCCTGACATTTGCAGCCTTGACATTTTACGCTGCATTATGTATGGTCTGCCATGGCCCCAGGGGCATGGAAGATTTTTGTATCAGCAGGAAAAAAATGTTAGCTATTGATCACGGTAAACAAAAGGCAAAATGGAGGTACACGTCTTCAAATTGCGGTCCATCAAAATACTTAAAGATGATGTATTTGCATTGGAGGGCGTTAGTGAAAACTAAGTGATGAGAGAGTAGATGAAACAATACAATTTGTTCGGAGTGTGAATTCTTTAGCTGTGTTGTGTGAAATGTCCAATTGCACAATTCAAATGATTGAGTGGTGTTCTGTACAACAGGTAGGCTGACTAAATCAGCGTGAGCTAAACACAGAGCTGAAGATATTATTTTTTCAACATGTCCTCATACACTTTATACATTTTTCAGTACTTCTTTCCGACCTCAATTTCTCCATTCCCCAAGCAGCAGAGTGTGAGCAAAGCTGCAATAAATTGAACATCACTCGAGATTTAATCAGACACCTTTATCATCAGTGTTGAGAAGTCCTTCAGCAGCACAAAAACAAGACGCGGTGCGAAGCTGAGGCTGGCGGCTCTGAAGTGCCGGTGGGTGGATGCAGACTGATGAGGAGGAGGAGGAGGAATAAAGGGTTGCAAAGAAAGGGAGATGGTGATTGTGGGGTGGTTAGTTTGAAGTGGGAAGGCATCTGGGTGGAGTATACAGAATACACCCTGTTAGCAGCCAGCTTAGAGACAGCCTTGGACAGGAGTATCGTACAAGGTAAACTGCTCCTAATATAGCTCCATCTATATATATATATATATATATATATATATACAGTATATATATATATTGCAGTGTAGATTGTTACTTGCAAATGACAATTGCTATTTGCAACACAATAGTAATTTAACATGCTGTTTATCCATTTAATGAAAGCTTTTACATTTGCTGTTCTAAAAGCTTGTGGTCTGATGAGGTTTTTTGTCAGGAATAATCCTCTGACAAACACAAAAACAGGACTTTCACCTTTCTGTTTTATTTATTTAGTTTTTCTATTTAACAGAAGAACGGCCTGCCTTTTAATGTGAGGATTGCATGTTCTCCCTGTGCCTGCATGGGTGTTCCAGTTTGGTTAACCCTAATGCAGTAAAGTTGTGGTCTGTAAAAACCAAAACAATGAGCTGAAGGACGCTACAAAAAGCTCTGTACAGTTGAGGGAAACTGCAGTGGGGTGACGATTCTCTGTTCGTCACTACAAGTGACACCTTTCACATTACACATAGTGATTTTATCCATTGTTAATATGATAATATTAATTAGTGCAGCTTTAAAGTGTGGACTTGTTTAACCTATCTGAGCACTATGGTTAAACTCTGCTGTAAAGCTGTGTCTTCATGGTCAAGCTTGCCCACATTACAGTGATGAAGAAGTAGAAAATGTCAAAACTGATCTGGTCTGGTCAAAAATACAAAAATAAGAACAAGGCTGTAAAAAAACAGAAATTCTCCTTACAATATGAATACTCTCTAAAGGTAGAGTAAATGTATCTAACTACTATGATTTTTGGCTACTCATTAGTCCTTAACTTCCATTTTACCTCCAGTGACTCGCAGTGACTTGCTTGAAAACATGCTTGTTGTGTGACAGTCTCATTCAGTCAAATTAATGTGCATAATTTAAGATCAATTCATGTCTACTATAATGAAGAAAGAACTCATTTATCTCTGCAGTGAATTAGCACGATATTAAAGCACCCCACTGAGGAGAGGACTTTTATTTAGACAAAAACTGATTGCCAGTAATGGGATGGCTGTTTTGGCATGGTATCTGTGCGGAGCTCCTAATGAAAAATCCTAAAAGCCACAATAAAGCATTAGCCTAATTAGTTTGACTTTATTGCCAAACACAAAGCTCACATTGTTGACTGAAGTACAGTAAACACACCTTACAGCAAAGGCCATACATTTCCTTCAGAGGATTTGAGCCACTAATTCAATTACTCTTATTGGAATGAGTGTTTTGTGAGAATGGGTGGGTTAGAAGAGCAGAAAAAATGTGTCCAATTTTGTTAAATGCACTATCAGATGGTACATTAACTTTTCAAATAATGTGATTTCTAAGATGTGATTCAATGAAAATTTGGGAGACTGTGTAGGGTTTGCTGATAACAGCTGACCCAGGCAGACACCAAAACCTGTAGTGTATACTTTATTTTCCCTATTTCCATACATAATAAATATCACATCTTTAGTAATTCCATTTTGGGTAATACACTTATTGCATTCTTGCAGAGAGTTAGATGAGAAGATTGATACCATTCTCATGTTTGTCTGTAAACATGAAGCTACAACGGTTAGGTTAGCTTAGCGTAAAGACTGGAAGCAGGGAGAAATGGCGAACATGGCTCTGTTCAAAGCTCACTAATTAACACGTTATATTTCATCTGTACAAGAACTTAAGTGTAAATACTACGTCACTGTGCCCACCAAGAAAGAGTCCAGCACATAACCCGCCTCAAAACTGCAACTTTTTTTTTTACACTTCGTCTTTTGTATGGATCAAACACATGAGATATAACGTGTTAATTGGTGAACTTTAGAGGTGCTGGTAGGCAGAATTTTTTTACTTTTGGACAGAACCAGGCTAGCTGTTTTATGCTAACCTAAGCTAACCGGCTGCTGGCTGTAGCTCCATATTTAGTGTACAGATAAAAGAGTGGTATCTAACTCTCAGCAAGAAAGCGAATAAGTGTATTTTCCAAAATGTCAAACTATTCCTTCAAGTACTAATATGCCAACTGTAATTAAATCCATAAATGTTAGCAGGAGTCTTCCCAAATAGTCTGCTATTATGTGTTAAAACCGTAAAAGTAATATTAAAGCCCATATTTGTTTCTATGACTTTTATTCCTTCATTGATTTGTACTTCTCAGTTTGAGTGAATCTCACCACAGGGAACATTAAAGTTTCATCTAATCCTCTCATCTGACTCTGTTCTCATTCTTTCCCTTTGTGTTGCCCCTTCTCTTCCTCTTCCTTCTCCTCTGCTCTTCTCTCTACCTTCATACTGTGCTTTGTATTAATATTTCAGGGGGTTATCTATGCTTCAATAAGTGTGTGTGTGCACTCTGAAACTGACAAGAGGCTTGAGGAGATTCTAATGTGTGTGTGTGTGTGTGTGTGTGCATATGTGTGTGTGTGTATGTGTGTGTATGCACTCATACATAGAAGAAAGAGTGGACTTTCAGTGTATTGTCTGTGGTCTATGCAGAAGATGAAGTTCAGATAATGCCAATGCTAATTAGAGTTCTGCGTAGTGACAAAGGAAAGCCTTGACTGGAAGCAGTTTATGATGAACTGAGTTGAAAGTGTTTTCCTTTCTGCTCTGTATGAGTAAATATAATATGAAATTAAATTAACTGCATTTGTTTAAAAATAAAACAGCAAATGAGTCAGAATGTAGGATATGAGATGCTAAAATGTCCTAAGACTTCCTCTTATTACAGGCCATTGAGACAGAACTGAGCGGAACTCAAATGAGCTGTGAGAGGCGATTTCACACTGGAAGCCAACCAAACCAAGTTATAAAAGCCTAATTATGAAACCTCCAGGGCTGCTGTAACTAATTGCCTTAACTTTACCATCAGACGAGGAGTGAGCCGAGATTTCACCTCGCATTACACGCATGAGTTTGATCGCTTAACTTAAAAACCAAGAAGCCAAATTGTCATGACAGACAGGTGGCAGAAAGCAGCAGTTGTGGTTTTGTTCGTCAGTCTTACCAGATGAACAAAATGCTGTAAATCCTATGCTGTGCTAAAGATTTACTGGTGTCTGTGTAGAATCCTGCCTGTAGCAGAATGGCTTTCATTTTACTGTCAGACAATTTGTTACTTAACTTATTCAAGTTCGTCAGTTGAGACTCAAGAAAAGTCTTGGGTCAGTTGATACATGCCCAAGTCTTTAATCATTCAAGACAGATTCAAGACAAATCTTGTCCAAGTCAAGTCTTGAGTAAATCGAGACATGTCCATATCAAGTCTCAAGGCAAACAAAACAAGTCCATTTCAGGTCTTAAGTCATCAGGTCTTACAAACTGATCTGAAAGACAAGTTGCAAGCCTTTCAGGTTTTTGAATGCTGAACATTAAAATGTTAATAACTTTGAAAGTTTGTTAACAGCAAGTCCGTCAATTCCAGTGAGCAGTCAACTCCGATTCAAGTCTCAAGTTCTCATTTTTGTTACTTAAGTCAGACCTCAAGTTGAGTTCTATAGCTCTGGTATACCATGCAGTTAGTATTAGAGAAGTAACCAGAAATTGGACCTTTTAACTTGGACATCCACCTCAAAAGAACTGTTTGAACACAACTAATTATGAGCCATGGTTCCTAAGTCTTTATTATCCAAAAGACATAAGCATTTTGAGGTAAATATAAAAGAATAGATGCTCCGACAGAGATGACCCCTGCTGCTAAAAGGGAAAAGAGACTGTATTTCAGTGCTGACATCTGTGTCATGTACTGTTACCTTGGCCAATGTTTGATTAAGTTTTACATTGAGAGACAAGTTGAAATCTGTTTGGCCCTGAATAGGAAATAAATTGAGCTGACCTCAATAGTGAATAGAGGTGATTTTGGTCATTAAAGGCCAAGGGTGGATTTATGGAACTCTCCCACTGATTTCCATCCATCCATTAGCTATACCCGCTTATCCTTTAGAGGGTCGCAGGGGGCTGGATTCCGATCCCAGCTGACAATGGGTGAGAGGCGGGGACAGACCATGCACACTCACAGTCACACCTACGGACAATTAACCTAACCTGCGTGTCTTTGGACTGTGGGAGGAAGCCGTGGCAGGCACGGGGAGAATACAAACTCCCCACAGAAAGGCCCCATTGATTTCCATTCTATCCAACCTAGATTTGAGTGTGCCTCTGATTTGAAGCCTAATCCATAGTAATGCATTCAAACTGTGCGCTGTGTGTGCATTCAAACACACACACACACACACACACACACACACACACACACACACACACACAACTCTTCAACCATGCACTTAGTAGTTTGAAATAATTATACGAGGGGAGATAAATGTTGAGACTGAAAAGCTTTAATTACGGAGCCAGCGCTGGCTCCCTCTTTAGGGAAACATTTTTTAATTAATATTCTATCTCTGCCTCTCTCTCCCTTTCGCTCTCTCTAGTGCATCATTTCCCCACAAGAGACAATTCAGATTTATGTTGCTGACCGGCTGCTACTCTCCAGGTAAACACATCCATGGGGAAATTATGAGAATGTGTGTGTGCCTCAAGTTATATTTGTTAGAGACTGAATTCATATAAGAAGAACAGCATTCAAATAGCTTATAATTGAAAAACACCAGTCTGGGAACAATAGCAGAGGATGGCTGGAGGTAGATTTTTGACATCATGGGCTTATTTAGTATAAAATTCTGTTCATTGTAATAATAAACATAAATCATGTGCTAGATACTTTAACCCAAAGTAACCCAAACTGAAATAAAGTAATAAAGAAAAAGATAAAAAAAGACCAGTCTGGCAGACCAATCCTACTGCCAGACAAAAACCTCAGTAGTTATTGATAATGCAAAACCCTGAATAACATTCAGTAATGTAATAACAATGCAAAATTTTCACTTTCTACATATCTGTCCATGGTAACTTACATATGATTTAGGTTATGGAAAGGTTAAGGTTAAGGTATGGTTATGGTTAGGTAACTAAAACACTTGGGTAAGATCAGGGAAACCTCATTAACAGAAAATCCATGGAAGATGGTGTTACAGTACTGCCCACAATGTTTTGACTGGAAGGGGATGTCTCGGAAATAAAGTGCAAAAGGAGCACAATAGTGAGTGCTTAGTATCAAACAACACAAAAGTGAAAAAGGAAGAATTTTAAGGATCATCACTTTAACAGTGACTTCTGACTGAGCATCCTTGTTTGTGTTTGATATGAAAGAACAAACACAGTATCTGTTAGCTGCGAAGACAAACGCAGCGTGAACATCAGGTACATCAAATGAACTGCATCTAATGAGATGCACCCCAGCTGGCGGCGAAGCGAGCCAGAGTGTCGAGTAGTAATGAGCAAGAATGACCAAAGGTTCACAGAGGGGAAACGAGGGTTCACAACAAGATGCTGCCTTGGAAGGCTGCCAAGAAATCTGGAGGATGGAGAGAGATGAGGAACATCAAAGCCGGCAGCTGGCTGGGCAACATAGGTTATAAGGAAGGACTTGCAAAAGCCAATGCTGAACGCTGTTCCATTGATGAGAACAACAACACGCGGTCGGGCCCAAGCATACAGTACTAAGAAATAAACAGCGTGGCTCTAAAAGCTTGGTCAATATTGATGGTTGAGCGCATGGCACACAAAATGGCTCTTAACAGCATCTCAAATGTCCATTTGAACTCAATGGAGTTTGATTAACTTACTTAGATATTTGATGCAATTCAAACTCAGAAAACACTGACCCGTGAAGACATTTCCCAATCTGTGTCAGCTTGTGGTGGCATCAGGGCTGGACAGGGAACTTATGGAATTACTGACATAAGTAATTTGCCAACCTTAAATTGCTCTTACACCAATCTTCAATAAATATGTTGTTTGAATATCATATAATTCAAGTGACAGTAGCTACAAAAACCTGGCAACCAACCAATCAGCCCACAGTCCAATGTAGAACTTGAGGATCTATAACTGGTCATATCATTATCTAGGTAAATGTGACAGTTTATTAGGATGTAGGTCATCCTTTTAGGTCATACTATATCGTTCAGCCATTCGTGTTGGTGAATACAACATCACATGGACAAGGAGGAAGAAACCATCATACCTGAACAGCAAATTGGTTATGTAATGCCATTCAAAATCACCCAATGAGCATTTCAGTCTGCAACAACAACATGTATGTAACAACACACACTTGCAACAACTGTGGGAAACTGCAAGGACTCTGAACAAGAGACTGAGTGAACACTGGAAACAGACAACATCAGCTATCTGTGAACACCAGACCAAAACCAGGAGTCAGTGGACGATGAGAGAAAGATCAGGGGAGGACAGGAGGTTACCATCTCCCCCACTATATGACCACTTGTTGTCATGT
The DNA here is from genome assembly GCF_020085105.1 of Siniperca chuatsi. NCBI lineage: Eukaryota > Metazoa > Chordata > Actinopteri > Centrarchiformes > Sinipercidae > Siniperca > Siniperca chuatsi. Next base: position 25,899,243 of record NC_058045.1, on the reverse strand, counting down.
TCAGTACTTGATGTTGACGTGATGACAACTGAACCATCTCTATGACAACTGAGTAAACTCAATCCACTAATGGAGACCATGAGATCTGTTATTAAGTTGACCTTTAGTTACGATTCTTTTATCAAACTACTATTCCCAAGGTCGAGAATAAACTTTCACACTCACAGTGGGTTGCTTCTAGATGTTCGATAATTATTTTTCTTGTAATGGTACAGGGTTAAGGTGTGCAGTTTTAAAAAACTGAAAAATCCAAAGCAGCCCAAGCAAGCAAACAATTCTTACCAATGAATCCCATCAAAATGCTACTTAGTGATACTAGCCTCAGCTTATCATTTTGTTGCAGCTCATTTGGAATAAAAATCCAGAGAGTGTGAAAACCAGCTAAGAAAGATTTTACAGCAAAGGGGCAGACATGCAATGGTGGAAGAAGTATTCAGATCCTTTGCTTAAGTAAAAGTATGTATACCACCAATACCATACTGTGCACTACAAGTAAGTCCTACATTCCAAACCTTACTTAAGTAAAAGTATTTAAGTATTATCTGCAAAATTTACTTAAAGTATCAAAAGTTAAAGTTCTCATTAGGCAGTAAAATGACCCCGGCCAGTGTTTTACTATTATACATTATGATTTTGGATTAATATTACTGCTGCATTAATTTGCATGTTGAATTTTACTGCTGTAGATGTTTAAGGTTGTGCTAATTCTAACTACTTTATATACTGTTGGGTAGCGTAATCTACAGTGCATTGCATGCATGCATACAACTTGCAGTCAGACAAATGTAGTGGTGGAGCAACAATATTTGCCTCTGAGATGTAGTGAAGTAGAAGGATGGAATGGAAATACCCAAGTAAAGTACAAGTACCTCAAATTTGTACTTAAGTACAGTACTTGTCAATAATTCTGGATTGGGAGACATGTGGGTCTAGCTTCAGTCTAAATAACCATTTCTTGGCAGTTAGGAGAATAATTTTGTTTAACATTGTTTGGTTTCCGTCTCTGTCAGTTAGGGGAGTGTAAGCAGCTTGCATTGAGACATGTACCTGCCAGATGGCTGACAGCCAGCTTGTCAGGGGACCTGGAGTGACCTCACATACAGGGAGGTGGTGAAACAGGGATGTAAGGCCAGCTTGTAAGCTGCAGTGACAGTCAGCATGCAAGCTGTGATGGAGTGTGTCTTTATTAGATCTGCTTTATGTAAGGGCATGTATGGACACAAACAAATAGATGCCCACACACATACACACATACAGATACCCGTCATCAGCATCAGGTCACATAAAGCGGATCCGTCCCAGCAGCAACTGGATCAGATCCAGATTCACATCCTCACATCCTCACATTACATCACTGATTAATGAACTCACAGACTGTCAACGCTCATCACAGGGGCATACACACATGCAGGTACACAAACACACACAAACAATGAGACAAACACGCACAACTGCTGCTGATTCATTGCTCGTTGTCTTTACACTGTGCACCACTGCTTTTTCTCTCCAAGGAGAACTCTGTGTGTTTTCTCATTATACAGAATAAAAAGGACTATAGTTGCAAGAAGCATGAATCAAACTCAAACAGGAAAAAGTACACTGGTAGCCACTGTAGAAATACCATAACTCTGCATGTAGCCCACATTAGTTTACTGGTAGCCATGTCAACCCATTCTGCATCCTAGGCTTGTGCAGTGTAACCACTGTGAAAGTACCTCCACTATGCATTAAGACTACATGTCTTGTCATATCTACATGGTATCTGTCTTCCTGCTGAAAGTGCCTAATGGACTCCATAACTTAGACGTCAGAGGACTCTCCCACATTGCTTCTAATTGTACTGAGAAACATGACAGCATGTCCCTCAGTTAACGTTGGGAAGTGGAGCAACTGGAACAACTCTTAAGTCAGCCATAAATAATAACTTTGTGTGCAAGCTTTTGCAGTTTCTCCATTTATAAAGACAGTCATCACTGGTACAACAAATATTAACAAAAGGTCTTAAACATCACGTTTTTTTAAAAAGAAATTAGCTTATTTACAAATATGTTTTTAGCCACCAACAGCAATGTCAGTCTGTCGGTCCACCACTTTGGTCCAGACTGAAATATCTCAACAACTATTACATGGATTGCCACCAAATTTGGTATGAATATTCATGATCCCCAGAGGATGAATCTGACTGGCTTTGTTGATCCCCTGACTTTTCACCTAGTGCCCTTACCAGGTAAAATTTGTAAGTTGTCCATTACCCACAAAACTAATGACATTCCCATCAGTCTCAGCTGTACTTTGTGTTTTGTGCTAATTAGCAAACCATAGCACGCTAACCTACTAAAATAAGATGATTAACGTAGTAAACATTTTATTTGTTGAAAATCAACTTGTTCACATTGTCATTGTGAGCAGGCTGCCATGCTGACATTAGAATTTAGCTAAAAGCACCACCGTGTGCCAACATTCCTGCTGCTATATAGTAATGACTGTTGAAATGTATTCAGATGCAACTGTAAGGTTGATTAATCGTTTACTGCATTTATCAAGTCATATATCAAGCAAAAACTTCTTTTGCTGTTTCCAGCTTCTCAGATATGAGGATTTGCTCCTTGTAAATTGAACATCTTTGGGTTTTGGACTGTAGGTCAGACAAAATAAGGCAATTTGAAGGCATCACCTTGGGCTCTGGGAAGTTGTGATGGGCATTTTTCACTATTTTTGGCCATTTTATCAACTTATCTGACTGACTAATTTTAGGTGGCCCAATCACCTCTAGTAGCACAACTGTGAAAATATGCAAGAGAATGGAGAATCTGGAAAGAGCCATTTAATGGATATAAATGTGTGTTATGTCCATACCCAACAGTCTTTTGGTAGCTGTGTTTAAAAAAAATTGTAATTACATCGGAATAAATTTAACCAGTAAACTGTAAAAAGAAATTTTCAATTGCAAATTATCATATGAGCCATGTTATCACTGTGTGTTCAGTACAAAATATAAACACATGGAATTATGGTAATTTCTTAAACATGTAATGCTGAAGACCTTGAAAACACATGACGACATGTATTTTTTTTGCTTTTTCCACACAGCAGCGGGAGATGTGGAAAGTGTTCTGTAATTACTATGGTGCGTGCACTCACCACAATGACAGATGCATTATATGTGAATGGATGTGGGTGTAAGTAAGTGTATTTACTAAGAACTGTCTGCAATCTGCAGATTCTCCATCACTGCAACATTGTGGCAATAGAGTGCTGAGTGGTATTATTTACAAGAGGGCATCAAATGGGTTATAAAATAAAGCAGATTGATATTGGTGCATCAAAGTTTTTACAGTAGGAAGAAAATGTTTTACAATGTGATGCCTATGCCATACTACGGAGATCTAATTAATGCAGACAGCTGGCAGGTCATTTTAACTCTGACACTCAGTCCGTCTTTCACACTCTCTTTCACACTCACACACTCTCTCACAAATGTATATCAAGTTAATTTAGTATAAAAAGACTTAATGGGCAGATTCAATTACCGCCTTGCCAAAGTTACAGATAGCGGTGTCAGAGATGACAAGATTAGCTTTTGGCTGAAATGGCACCAAGCAGCGATCAGAGCATAGACACATTTCTGCTGCAGGAAAAGCATAAAATTAGGGCCACACTGACATTTAGTTCTAATTCAGCTCAGTTTGAATGAAATGAGATGAGGAAAAAAGGATATTTTCCCTGTTACATCCGCAAGTGAAAGTAGTCTCATTCTTTTGACTAAAAAATCACTGTCCTGCAGTCTGGTCAAAAAAATATCCCTGTCTAAAAATAGGCTAGGATATTAGTTATGACATTTCTTAAACTGGTCTCTACAATGACCTTTCAGCGAGAACAACTCTGAAACTAATTTGTGAAACCATGGTAAATTGACGAAAAGGCTATCTGTCCCAACACTTTACAATGTAGTTGTTGGAACATTAATTATATTTTTTTTCACGTAGGTAGAATTTGAGTAATATTACAGAGCTTTAGGGCACCTGTAGGAAAAAAATCTTCTTTAAAGGAATAGTTCAAAATTTGGGGAAATGTGTTCGCTTTCTTGCCGAGAGTTAGATGAGAAGATCAATATCATTTCATGTCTGTCTGTTCAATATGAGAATGGATCCAGGAGATGGTTAGCTTATCTTAGCATAAAGACTGGAAGCAGGGGGAAACAGCTAGCATGGCTCTTTCCAAAGGTAAACAAATCTGCCTACTAGCACCTCTAAAGGTCATTTATTAACACGTTATATCTGGTTTGTTTAATTTGCACAAAAAGGGTTTAAACGACAAGTTAGTGGTAGATGCACTGTGTGTGGTTTTAGTTGGGGTTATGTGCTGCACTATTTCTTGGCTGGGCACAGTGACTTCCTGGAGTTTTGTCGTCACTGTGAGGTTGCTTTAATACTAAGCTAAGCTAACCATCTTCTAGCTCTAGTTCCATAATGAATGGGCAGATATGAGAGTGGTATCAATATTTGCATCCAACTCTTGGCAAGAAGGCAAATAAGCAATTTCCGATAATGTTGAACTATTCCTTTAAATATGACTAGAATTTGCATTGTGCAACAGTACAGTTAAAACAAGCAAAAGAGTAGGTAGAGAAAGTAAAGTAAAATTTCTGACCTTGGCAAACAGTGCCCCCTTAGCTGCCAGTGCGTCCTCTCCTTTCCCGTTGGGGTAGCACTCGTACCGTGCGTCCAGAATTGGGTAGCGGCTGGCCAGCATCAGCCCACTGTTCAGGAATTTGAACCTTGAACAGCAGCCTTTCCAGCCGTACCGCCCAACATCACTCAGCACGTAGGGGAAGTAGCGATGCAACTGTCGCCGCAGTCTTGTCGTTGCTCCATGGTCAAACACTTCCTGTAGAGCCAGGAAATCCAAATTGGCTGGGAAAAAGGCAGAGATCTCGTGGTCGAACGTCTCATCTCCGTGGCGGCGTTTTCGTGCAGGGCGCTTAAAGATTGATGTGCGAGGGACGTGAGAGAGAGTATTGTTGGAGGATATCCCTACGCCGCCGTCACTTCCATGGTAACGAGCGAGGGATTCTCTGGAGGCAGTCATGCTGCCTGTGTCTCCCCCTGCCTGCTCCCCAGGCCGATGGTTCCCTGTTTCGGCCTCCTCCTCCTGGGGGTCCGGCTCTGGGGCACTGATGCTGATTTGAACCCCTGAGGTGTGAAGTGGGCAGTCTGGGGATGGTTTTGGCTGGGTCCCTTCCCCATGCATGGGGCAATCATGATGGCCTTGGCCACTCTGAGCCCCTGTGGAATGCATGGGGCAGTCTGGAGCCTCCCCTGAGGTGTGAACAGGACAGTCTGAGCTGCTGTTAGTCCCTGCAGAATGGAGGGGGCAGTCTCCTGTCTTGTCTGCTCCATCTGGGTGAAGGGGGCATTCAGAGGAGCCCTGGTCTCCTGCAGAGGGGTGAACGGGGCAGTCGGTGGCACCTGAGGGGTGAATTGGGCACTCTGTGAGGGGTTCTGTTTCGGTGTCGGCTGGGCCGTTGATGGTGTGTGTTTGGTCTGGACGCTGGTCCAGAGAGGAGGTACGGCGGAAACCTGTGGCCAGGCTGCTGAAGGACGCCGCACTGATGAATGGGACAGAATGAAAGAAAGAAAGATAGAAGAATTCAAAATGTATTTGTTTGATTGATATTTATGACAAGAATAAATGTTTGTACTACTGCTAAGACATAAGCAGATGGAGCCCAGGAGCAAGCTCTCCTCACCTAATAGAAGTGTTGGTAGGTGAGTCGATGTAGATTTTAATCTGAGGCCGACTGGCACCATTGCGGATTCTCTTCCCCAGCTCCCGGGCTCTCCTGTGGGTGTCTGACAGGTTGTTGAACCTGGCCAGGGAGTCGGGCAGCAGGCATACGTTGGCACTACAGAAACAGAAGCTTCTGCCCTGTGGCCTCCATTCCCCAATCCCAACACCTCCTGGCCCGGCCTGGCCCTGCTCAGCCTGATGTTTGTCTGGTCTGCACAAGGTAAGAAACAAAGTACTATATCAAGTCAAACAGAAACTCTAGAGCACCCAAATACACCTCCATAATGCATTAAAAGAATAGTATGACATTTTAGGAAATAGGCTTATTCACTTGAGGGTAAGATGACAAGATTGGTACCATTCTCATGTTTGTATGCTAAATATGAAGGTTAAACCAGCATACTGGCATAATAGCATAAACTAGCATAATGCAGGGAGAAACAGCTAGCCTGGCTCTGTCCAAAGGTAAAAATATTTGCCTAACTGCATCTCTAAAGCTTACTAATTAACATGTTATATCACATTTCTTTAATCTGTACAACAATTACAGTGTTAAGACAACAATTTGTGGCTTAAGGTAGGTAAGGTAGGTTTTAGGTAGTTATGTACTGAAAATATCTCTTTGCTGGGCCACTGACTTCCTGGAGTCTCAGCTTGTTGCCTGGCAACCTCACAAAATAGTTCCTCAAGAAATAATTTCAGAGCCAGGATGGCCAAGAAACTCACGAAAAATGCGAAAGGCCCTATCTAGAGCAAGTGATTGGTTTGTCCTTTCTGGGCTACTGTAGAAACATGGTGGTGCAACATGTCAACCTCTGTGGAAGGGGACCCACGGTAAAAGAACATCTTTCTTCTTGCAATGGAAAAAACATTGCCACTGAACATAATCCTGGCAGCAGTTAGGTTTCCCATAAAACGTATTTGGGAAAACAAATTAGTAGTATATGAACTACTATAAAATTTCTAAGAGACAAGATTGTCTATTAAGAACAGAGACTTTTACTTCTGGAGCCCTGGACTGAAATAACTCCTCCTGCTTTGCAACTCTATTGAGCCTTACTACACAATGAAAAAAGCACAATTTTTATATTTGAGAGGGATTAGATATATGTTACTCCTTTTCACTCTGGCAAAACCATGGAAGATGAGTCAGTAACAGAATAGGGAAGTCAGAGGGTTTAATGGCCATGTGGTCTAAATTTTGAGAAAATTAGCACTAGCAACACCACAGGCATGAGATAGAGGTCACTATGTCTCATTTGTTTGAAAACAATTAGTATTTAAAAAACCCTGTGCCACTTCACCAAGGTCCACACTAACCTGCGGTAGGTGTACAGGTAAGGCTTGCGAATGGCCTGCAGGGGAGCCCAGATGATGAAGCCCAGCAGGGCGAAGGGCAGGGAGGCGAGGAGGAGGAGCAGGTAAAGGGGTGCGGAAATCAGGACACACAGAGTGAGGAAAGAGCAGGGGTCTTGGGAGCGTTGGCGCTTCTCCAGTGAGGTGGCCACACAGGAGGCCAGGAGTCGGTCCAGGAGCCAGTAGCAGGGGAACACCAGGCTCCACGACAAGCCATCCAGGAAGTGCAGACAGGCACTGGAGTAAGGGGTGGTGTGGAGGACCATCTCTTTCCTTCTTTCTCTCTCTTCCTTCCTCTCTGTCGCTTTCTCCTCACCTTGCACGCTCTGTCCACACCCACTCTTTAATGAAGCTAACACAAATCTGCTCTAGAGATTACATAAACAGAAATAAATAAAAAATAAATCAGACTCGAATGTAGACCCTCCCCCCTCCTTGGAGAGAGGTACACTACATGGTTTGGGTGATTTTTATCTTCACGGGCAATCTTGTCTCAGTCTCACTACCCGTCCCTCAGCAATTACACCCTCTACAGGAGGGTTCATGGAGCGCTGTCTGGAGGTAGGGGGTTTCCATGATAAGAGCTTTTCCGTTGATGATGGATCTATAATTGAGAGGACTCCAGCAACCTCGGTAGGGGGAGGCCATTAAACATCACCGTTTCCTCAGGACCTGGAGAAAGTGAGCAAATCAATAGAACAATAGAGGAAGGAAATGGGAGGGGGAGAAAGAGGGGAAAAAAAAGAGGCAGGAGATCAGTGATTGACTTGATGTAAGCATGCTGGGAGCACAATGAACCTTGTTAATTTGTGAATGCATAATAAACATATGTTTCCACAGGTGCTCATATGTGCATGGGCTAAAATTAGAGCTGTTTCTGGATAAGAGAATTCTGTTACAGTGTGTTTTATTTTTTAATATTTTTGAAGGTTTTCAACACTACTATTGCCTATCCAATCTTTAATGGATCGAATAAAATCTTATACAAATGAAGAAAAATTAAATATATTACATTGGAACTCCGTAGTAAAGATATATATGTATGCCTAACAACGCACTGAATTAGATGGCTAAATCTGCCTGCTAACTACTTCAAAATAAAATGTCAGAGACTTAACATATGTGGGCCATTACCAAGCGGTAATGCAGTTCCTCCAATGGCCACTTGAGGCTGGCTCAAAAAGCAAGTCAATCCCCATAGAGCTCCATGTTAAAATGCCCAACTTTACAGCAGAAATAAACATGTTTACAGCCTGGTACAAAAAACAGTTTTGGTCTCTATAGCTGATTTTCCCCTTCATGACACTGTGAGGGGGGTGAATATTTTTCTCACCCATTTAAATTATATTAAGGCTTAAAGTTATGCATAATTAAGGAAGTGGCCACTTTGAGTGACAGGTGGGTGCCCAATCAGGTGGCTTTGCCGTTAGGTGGTACAGCAACCAGGCTTCATTTGGCTCCACCTCTTTGCCCAAATTTGGATTAGCCGCAGTCGGAGACTGCCAAGTATACAGTATATGTCTGGCTAAATTACTTTATTTACTAACAAACATGCATAAAACCTTCATGGTACACATTTTCTCCTTGGGTATGTTTTCTGCTATTTGGTCTTCAAGCATAAAAACAACAGACGAAATATGTTGACATTATAAACTTTTAGTGGCTAAAGGACTGGAAGGAGTACCAAAAGAGCCTCAAGTTCTGTAATCTTGCTTTGACTTTATAGGAAAGAGAATTTACTTAGTACAAACACGCTAATTTAAAATAACCTCAGAGCAGCTAGCTGAGATTCCCTTACATTTTCAGACATTACTTTACACATTATGTTAAAAAATTCTAAAACTTACCCCTGATATTCATGTCAGCTTTCAGTTTTTGTTGTCTTTATTATATAGTAAAATTATTGCAGTACACTAACTTTTCTAGTAAAACTAGCTAGCAGGACCAGTAAACTAGCTACACAACAACCAGGCTAATACAAAACTGTTGCCTACCTGGGTGGAAGGTTTCATTAATAATATGAACTAAGCTACTGTCTTAGAGTATAGCATTTAAAGTTAGATTAACTGAATGTCTTGGTCACAAATGGTCACAAAAAGGATGACAATCAATATGACACTAACTGCTACTATTTAAAAGATCTTATTTTCTTCCTGGCCACAGATGACTTACCAGAAATTACAGTCCTTGAATGCTTTTCAACCAACTATAATACAGGCCAGAGAGGGAAGAGAATCAATTCCACCAGTATGAATAAATAATGAATAGATTAATTCATTCATGTCAACAGCCTGAAGTTTAGGAAGAGAGAGAGAGAGAGCTTTGACCTCATTGTAACCTCATATACCACACAGGGACCACCAGAGCAACAATACAACAACCTCAAGCTTTTAAGTTAACACAGTGTCACATCTACAGCATGACAAAGTAACTCCATAATCCATCAAACCACACTGCTGAAATTCACTATATGTTGTACATGCACATACCCTATTAAAACAAAACTCCAACTACACTGCAACTGCACTAATATAACAACTGTCAATTAATATCATTGCTTGTAATAAGTCTTCATCCATTTAAAATAAATATATAGATAAATAATAATAAAGCCTGTAAAATTAAAAGAGCAAGATAATGCTGTTTCACCTGTTTTATTTTTAATAATTAGCTGGCAATTTCACCCTCAATTTTAACTGTATAACTACACCTACACATTGTTCCAATTAAAAAAAACACAGGACAAGGACGACACGTTGTCTGTCAAACATTCATTTTGCATCCTGGGTTCTTTTATCTTTTCAAGATAGAACACTTTTCAACAAAACACCACTGTGTGAGCCATTTGTCATAACAATCTACAATTTCTCCCAAAATGAGACTCTTTTGTTAGACAGGCTCATCCTCTGAATAACAAATCTATATCAGAATAACAATCATCTCTGTCTCCTCCATCCTAGTAATCTTCTTCTGTACAGTCAAAACCTTTGTGTACAGTAATGATTCATGTTATGACAGAACAGCTGCCTGTTTTGTTAGATGACTGACTTGCCGCCTGCTACTGATCGACTTCTTGGTGTGCTGGTTGACTGGGTGAGAGATGAAGAGATGACCTGCTGACTCACCAGTAGGCCTGACTGGCATGATTGATGTGCTTCCAGCTGACTGACTGATTGTTTTACTGTCTGAATGGCTGTCTGACTCAATGTGTCATTGTCTTGACACAGTAAATTCACCCTCCTGACAGTCTGTGACATTGTACTTAGGACTGAGGTTACTAAGGTGACCTGTGGTTAATGTATATTTAAGATTGTGAATATGACAGTGATGGTAATTGGTTAAAACACTGTTTAACCCACTTAATGATGAAACTCTGGTATCCATTTAGCTTAAACAGAGGACTGAGCAGGCAGAGAGAAAGTCAGTGAATTAATGAAAGGAAGCAACCAGAAGCTTACCTCCCTACATAAACTCTAATCCAGACAAATTCACTTATTTCACTGCTGCCTGGCATTTTAGCTCCAATTTGCAGCCTGTCCTCATTAAAATGCTGTATTTATGGCTCACTGTTTTAGGTTTCACAAAAAATTCATGGATAATTCAAAAGAAATAGATCAGTTTAAAGTAATTTTATTTGTTTTTATTTGTTCGTGATATTCAAAAATCTTTTTTACTGTTGCTAAAGGACACTGTTCACCACAATATACTGTAAACAAGGTCATCTGATGGTGAGTACAGCTCAGAAAATGTTTAATTAAGAGATAATGAAGAAAAAAATGGAAAACACCGGAGAGAGCTGCATATTATGCTGCAGATCAGTATCTCAAAGTAATAAACAAAGAAAATGAATAAACATTCTTTGTGTGGATTGAGATGTAATATGTTATTAATTTAGAGGTGCTGGTAAGTAGATTGATTTTTGATTGATTTTGACAGAGCCAGGCTAGCTGTTTTCAGTTTTTACAAAGAAGAAAAGCAGAAAAAAAGAGGAAACAGTTTAGTTAACTAAAATATCAGCACTGCTTTGATTATTGTAGACTGGCTGCATTTCCCATCTTCCTTGGATGGCATTTCAAGGCAGGCAGCTCACCAAAATGATTGACAAGTGGTGGACGGTGAAGCTGGCCAACTGAGAGGGGAGAGAACCTTTAATTGCAGTACAGGCTTTGTTCATTTTATGCTTCTTTTATTGTGCTGCGTTTAATCCAATAACCCACAATGTTGAAAATCGTTCACTTTCAACAAGACTGTTTTCCTCAGATTCTGTGAAGAATTTTCCTTTATTGCAGACGCCATCAACAACCAAACCCAGAAAAAGACCCATCAATCACAGCTGATATATCAGCGAGCACAAACTGTCACACTTAGCCTTATCAGGGGAAATGCAGCAGTACATAATTCATATCCAAACACACAGACTTATGGGGAGAGACTGAAATACACAGCGACGGCAAAAGATCTAAGAGAACGTCAGCAGACATTTTAGTGGCAAAAACACGCATATATATTCAGGCACAGACACACAAAACAAAAAACAGTCCAAGACATGCATGAATTTAGACACATACATGTTTACAGTGAGTCAGTTCTGTGCCACAGAGAAATCCTTTGTTGTGCTACATTATGCTGAGGAAGTCTGCTAATTAGAGCAACTGTTTCTGAAATCCTGCTGCCACCAAGGTTTCACCAGACGAACAATGTCGACTAATGGAAACAAACATTGTGTCTGTATTTCTATCTCCTGTTCCGGACGACTAGAATTTAAACTGTCTCCCCTGAGTTTACAGTGCTCTACTTTTATGGGATGAATATCATGTTATATCTCGAAACTGAAAAAAAAGCTTTGAAAGGTTGAAATCTAATAAAAAAGGTTTTGCAAGATTGAAACTAAGTTTTGAAGGCTTGCGTAGTCTTTTGATAGGCTGAGAAAAAATGCAATTAAAATAAACGCTTTTGGTCACGGTTACGCCTGTGAAACACAACTGGGGTGTGCGCCTGCACCATAGACTGTATATAAAGATGAATGACATGACAGCTCCCCAAAAGTGAAGCCAAAACATCTCGATTGCCCCCTGGTGGCTGGCTGCAGTATAGGTCATAAACCCCGCCCCCTCCACGTTAGCAGATGGGACGTGAGCCAAACTAAAAAGTCAAACTACACGTCAAATACATTTTTCCCAAAGATGCTTTCTGTCATCTTAGGTAGTTCTTATCATGCTGATTATTTTTCTGATAAGGTTTGGTTTTAGTTAGTTATTTGATGCTATAAAAAGGCGGTTTCACATCGTGATTGACAACTGAGCCCTGCTTGCGATTGATGCCGATCACTACTACACCACTCCAAATGACGTCACCAGCACAAGATAGCAGCTCCCATATCCAGAATTAATTTTCTTACTGTGGAAGGAAGTGGAGACGCGTCCTCCATCTTTATATGTAGTCTATGGCGTACACGGAGCTGCAGACAATGGGTGGACAGCAATGATTGAAACGTCTTTTCTGTTCAAGAGCAAGTTGCTAACTTTTCTGTCTGCCGTTCGGTACTGGGCAGGTAGTGAACAATAGTTTTAACAGAGCCTTTTGACTAAAAACTGCTGCCTACTGCTGCTCGAAATGAGGCTGACGAGAGCCGAGTTTGTGGGTCGCAAAACCAAAACAATGAGCTAAGAGAGGCTAAAAAGCTCTGTAGAACTTAATTAATTCTCTGTAGATTATTACTACTAGCAACCCCTTTCATGTTACACATAGTCATTTAATCTGTTGTTTATATAAAAAATAGTGATTGGCGCAACTTTAAGGGTGGAGAGAGGTAAAAGATTTCATTTGTGTGGCTAACTGGTAACACTTGATCGGCTTTAGTGTCTGGTTCAGGCTGGCTTGTGCTGAAATTTCAGGCAACACCTTGCCATTCCCAGTAACTTGTGATCAACAGAAACACTATCAAACTATTAAAATAATAATTATATCAAACTTTGGCAAACCAACAGCAGTGTTCATGTGCAGCGTATTTTTACAATCACACATTTAATAGACCTTTAACCAAAATTACTCTGTTAAGTTCTCAGAGATGCCAAAGGACAAATTAAGTAAATGTGAATATTTTTGCTGAAGTGGCTTTTTAAAATAGTTAATATTTCGTTAGCTATGTGCCTCCTACTATTAATGAATCCCGAGAGAGTGCCCTGTTTTACATTACAGAGTGATGAAAACTTGCAGTTAGTGTCCAATATGAATTCAATATGAGTGGTGCTTAAATCAAACAGCAGTGTGGGAGTTTGTCTCCTAATTAGACAAAAAACAATGACAACTCAAAATTACCTATCCCTCATTTACATACATAATGAACAATGTGAACAGAATGAAACAAAATATAATACATGTGGGGGATAAAAGCTGCTGGTAACAATATATAGGCCAAATTTCCTTCTTTTCTTTGTCCTTCCCTTTCTTTCATTCTATACTATTTGTGGAAAAGGAGAGCTATCAATACATATCTCATATTTTGGCTTGTATTTCATGAAGCAAGAATGCATTAACAGTCTATACGGAGACATACTAAATAGCAGCATATCATTAAAGTACAGCATGGACTAACAATAACACTTTCACATCTCTAATCACACACCCAAACTCATCTCCTAATATGACGCACACCTCAATGTACTGGGAAGCTTGTTAGGACGCACAAATCAACAAGCAGGAAGTGAGTGATGAATGACTGTCAGCTTGCAAACTGTAGTTTGTTAAAGTTTTCCCACAGATCTACTTCAGAGAATTCCCCCCTCAGCTCCAGTCAATACTGCCTGTCTGGATAAACAGGAGAAAAACTGTGTGAGTGCTGGCTGCTTCAGAGTGTGTGTGCATGCGAGTATAGAAAGTCACAAGGGTCATATTCACTTGTGATGTGAGCCCATCAATAGCATGTGTGTTTATTCTGTAAGCGTATTTGAGTGTGTGCATGATGACAGTGTACATACTGTGCATGTGTACATGTATGCTGGGTGAGGCATACACCATTGTGTGTGTTCATGTATATGTACTGTATATGAGTGTGTTTGTCAGTGCAATGTGGCTGAATGGAGTAGACAGTGATCAATGCCCTCCTTTTGTTATGTAGGAGAGAGAATAGAGCATTGAGTGACACACACACACACACACAGCGCAGAAATCTATGATGAGGGAATAGTGATAAGACAAATAAGACCATCTGCCAGAAACTAAAATAGTGCTGGAGTGCACATCAGAGTAATTACACCCTCTCTGCATCTAATGCATCTTTTAATTTTCCTCACTGTCAGTCTTTTGTCTCCTCTTGTCTTTCTGCTTTAGTTATTCTCTCGCCCTCCCATTCTTCTTCTTCTGTTTTCATTTCCTGGGTCTGTTTCTGGCACACAGCGTTACAGTAGCTTCTGCAGGACCAACAGTTAATTCAGCAAGTGCCACATGTACTGTACACACACACACACACACACACACACACACACACACACACACACACACACACACACGTAAAGGCCAGTGACGTCACTCTGCTCTCAGCATGCTCCAGGGAGTTCTGTTGTCATGGTGACCTACTCACATGCACTTAGTAACTCTACTAGTGTGGCTGCCTGTCAGTGTACAGAGAACACACATGGGCACGCTCAGGACACATCTTTGGCTCTCACATACAGTACATGCTGAAGTGTTTGCAGGATATCTATATAATGTGGTGAGACACCGACACTCACAAGCAGTGCATGTATGCTGCTACAATGAAGCATATCAGGTGTTTAGTTCATGTTTTATGGTCCAACGGGGGCCATACTTGAAACAAGTGATACTCGTGTCACATGTTTTCCCCTGGATGGTTATTTTCCAATCAATTAAGATTTGTGGCTCTTACAATGGCTACACATTTCCATCAGCAACAAAGCAATCTGGGTTGAGATCAGGCCTGTGGGAACAGCGGGGCGGAACAACAATTCCCATGAGCGCTCTGGCTTCTCAACTGGACTGGATAAACTGTCAAATTATTTATCATCAGCCAGAGGAGAGCCTGCAGCTAATTACCCTCAATATTTCACAGCCATATTATAGCTCATCTCTGGAGGTTGTATGACCATGTATGTGTTTGTATGCTGCACATATACAGTATGCTTATAGTATATGTTTGTGTATGGTAAGACTGGAAACCACAAGCAAACAAAATGTATTACTGTCGGAGAAACGTGTATGTGTGTACATGTTGCTGTGTTTTGCAACATGTTCAGTGTGTGTTTTCCTGGTTGTGTCCAGCTCTTTAATTGATCAGTCATTGTGCATGCAGTAACACAAATAACACAAGACTCCACAGCCAGTAAGTTTACGCAAAAATGCAGTTGCAATGTCACTTTTAATTATTTCCTGGCAATAAAGGAACCTCTTTACACTGAGGAGGATGAAGTGGCACAGCTAATATTGTGTTTATGCAGATCAGGTTGTGCATTGAATTGAATATGTTGCTTAATTTGTTGCTAGTTGCTTTTTAGAAATAAAGTTACTTAGAGGGTCTGAAAAGTCACTGAATCTAGTGACAAAGTCACCAAGTTGGCAACACTGCTAGCAGCTCTGTGAGGCCGTACTTATAGGCACAGTGTGTTGGCTAACATCAGCACGATAACATGGTCACGATAACAATGTTGATGTTTGATCAACATTTGCTACTTAGCACAAAACATAAACTACAGCTGGTCAGGAGATCACCAGAGTTATTACAATTCATCCTGGGGATTTAATGTTTGTACCAAATCTAACGACAATCCATCCAATAGTTATTGAGATATTTGAATAAAAACCAAAAATGTCCAGTTATGGTGGCGCTGGAGAAAAAGTCGGGGGATCACCAAAGTCATTAGAACACATGCTCTGGACACCATGGATGTCTGTACAAAATTTGATGCCAATCCATGTAGTAGTTATTGATATATTTTACTGAATAAGTGAAAAAGTTGATCTGCTGGTGGTGCCAGAGGAAAAGTTGGGGATCAAAGTAAAGTCATTAGAATTACATATTCAAGGGGCCTTGATTATCTGAAGCAAATTTCATGGAAATCCATCTAACAATTGTTAAGATGTTTTTACTCTGAACCACAAATGTCAACCTGTTGGTGGCGCTAGAGGAAAATGCAGGGGATCATCAAATTCTTTAGGATTCATCCTCTGGGGACCATAAATGTCTAAAATGTATGCAATTTCATAGCAATCCATCGAATAGTTGTTGAGATAATTTAGTCTAAACCAAAGTAGCGGACCCACCGACCAACATTGCCATCACTAGAGCCGCTAGCATGGCTAAAAATATAGCAAAGAAACATTAACAATATAAACACATTTATTGTAATTTAAGTTAATTAGCTGAAGTGTAATTGCACAGACACCATTAACGTTTAAAATACCTTTGTGTGCTTCTTAACACACAGGAAATTCAACGTCTCTGTAGCTTACAAGTGATAAGAAAATAGAGTGAAAACTCTGCTGCTGGTCCGAAACTTATTGCATTGAAAAGGCAATAAAAATGAGATTTGAGGAAAAAATTATTACTGATTCATACAAAAGCACATGAAAGCACACATCCTCCCAATTAAACTCTTAATCCTAAGCTCTTTCGACAATAGACACTTTCAACTGCCTTAAAACACAAAAAACGACATCATGATGTTCATTGTGATGGATGATCTATCTCAAACATTTTCTCATCACATAGAAATTAACATATACCAACAACTACCTGGATGGTAGGAAAAACAGTCAGCAGTAACATGAAATATATAATATATATAATTAAGTAGAAAAGGGTTAAAACATCACTGCAATGGTCCTTTAACTGAGTGACATTATAGCTTTGATTCTAACCCATGACCTTTTGTTTCATGTTGTCCTCTCCTTCATGTCTCAGTCTGGCTCTCTGTCTCTCTCTCCTACATTTACCGTCTCTCTTTCCTGTACATGACCTAATAAATCGCTCTGCAGAGCATCACCTCTGCACTTTTACATAACACAAAGGCTGCTGTTACAGCCTTTCTACCAT
The DNA here is from genome assembly GCF_020085105.1 of Siniperca chuatsi. Taxonomy (NCBI): domain Eukaryota; kingdom Metazoa; phylum Chordata; class Actinopteri; order Centrarchiformes; family Sinipercidae; genus Siniperca; species Siniperca chuatsi. Next base: position 25,882,049 of record NC_058045.1, on the reverse strand, counting down.
TAATCTGCTTTTGATTTAGGGCCCACTATGTCATCAGCCGCGTATGACTGCCACTGTGACTTGTCTGTGATATTTCTATGCAGCCCAGTATCCCTAGGAGTTACATCCTTATCCTTAATCCTCCAATGCTGACATTCTTGTCTGACAATAGGGTTGTTCTATGATGATGACTGGGGCATACATAGACTTATTGGCCCACTTTGCTATCCATAATGTCCCAGTTACCAATATCCATCTCTGTGCCAGGCAATATCTTAAAGGTCATCTCTACCTCCTCAAAATGGTTCCTGTTTTTCATGACCTTACAATCACATACAGTATGAAGAGCTCCAGGGCCTGACCAGGCTGCAAACTTCTTGTAATCTCAGCTGAAGTACTGCAACATCCTTAATTGTCCAGTGGAATTTTACCTCCCTGTTTTAGGATGTCATGACCAATAAAATACAGTTTATAACCTATTCTATGTTCACATATCAACTGGTTCTACAATATAACAACTCACAAAATAATCTACTCACAGATTAAATGTTTCATTTTAACCTGTATGGCCCTTTTTTCTATTAGTCTCAGTTCTTTCCCCAATTTTCTTTTTTGTCTTTTCTCTCTCAACAAGAAAATCCTAGAAGATGCCCTCATCCTCCACCTGCCTTTGTTTTTTCACAAGTGGCTTGGTACATTTTTTACATAGACACAATCTTGTGAGGACAAGGAGAAAGTAAAGCCAAGTCAATAATTAGCTTGCCTTGTGAGATGCTTCTTCTGTTCTCTACGTACCAAATGTTCACCACTAATTGGAGTCACTTTCGAACAGGGAAATACACAATGAAGCCACTCAATTACACTAACAAGAGTTACTAATGTCTTCCTTCCTTGCTTTCTACAAATCATTATCTCGCTCATCATAACTGCTGCGTGACCACTTGACAGCCATTGTAAGACAAATACATTCAGACCTGCCCACTGCAAAGCACAGTCTTACTTGCTACATTCACATTTAGCAGATTATAATCATGACTCACAATTACCCAACAGCCCTTTGGGGAGCCATCCATATGGGCTCAGACGAACAATGTCTGTATGTGTTCTTGTGCGCATGCCCTTTGCCTGTATGTACATTTGCATGAATGTGTGCAGAGCTGCTGCTGTGTTTGCTCTGTGTAATCCAGAGCACCCAGTTTGTAGTGGATCAATACCTCAGAATGATGGACGTCAGTGTAGCACAGTTGTAGTAGTGCATGGTTTCCATGTATTATGAGAATTGGATACTGGACTCCAAGTTCGCCCATTCAGTTGAAGGTAAATTGCTCAACTAACACATAAGGTTTTCTGTCCCCACTCAGACTTTACATTGGGATGATGTCATGCACATAAAAATGGCTCTGAGAAATGTTTTACAAATATATAACCTTCATAGTTTAGAAATTCATAACACATGAGTAATAATTGACCTTGTTTGCAGTTCCAGGTGTCCTGTTAACAGTTTTACATATGTCTCTTTTATAATGGTGGTCTATGGGGAAAGTACTTTTTGAGCCACAGGGGATTTTTTTAGTTGCAGCACTGCAGTTGACCACTGGGGCAAATTCACAGCAAGGCTGAGTAGCTGCGCTGTACAGCTCTCTTAATACATCCATGTGTCTCTGGTATGTAAGTAACCAGATTTTGCAGTATATTGTGCAGACACTGTTATGTCTTTGATTTCTCCACAAGTCCGCCACCTCAGCAGTGGAGGATGGACCCAGTTTAGGTCATTTACCAGAGCATTTACCTCTCTGCTTTGTTTCCCTTCATCATACGGTCAGCAGTAATGGAAGACGAGAGCAACAATGAAATGTATCCTCTGCATTACCGGTGTCAGACTTTCTCTCTTTCAGCGTGCAGATAACTAACTACTCATGTAACTCAAGCTGAGGAAGCACCTGCTACTGGAGAAACCTGGATAAAGTATTACATGCCACAGTATCAAGGTTTCTATTGGAGTACTACAGGTAGCGTATTCATTCAGGTTTCTCAAAACCAGGATAAAGGCTTATCCAGGTTTCTGAAACCACAATATGGTGTTTACATGTGTAAACACATACTTCAAAAAGCCCTGGAATGCTAATTTCCATGTAAATGCACTTATAGACAACGTGGAACCAAACACATTAGAAGAAATTAAAATTTAGCTACTTAAACCATAAAATCTTATAAAAATAGTATTTGACTTTGCGTATCTTGGAAGACTTTTCTCTACCACTTCCATGCAGTCACAGATTCTTGGAACGTGCATCTAGTGATAATTAGAACAACTGCAGTTTAAGACGATTCCACGATCAGCTCCACCTATAAACTACAACTTGCAAAACTAATCATCATTAGCATACGTGCAGATATTTGAGGCTGAAATGCACAGCAAATCTGCAAGTCAAAGCATTCACTTGAATTCGAAAAATAACACCTGGGATTGGCCAGCCACGTTGCTGCTCTCTCTGTGTGCCTTGGTTGCTATATATCTATGGTATTTGTAGATTCCCTGTCAGATGGTTCCACAGATTTGTGAAGTGCAAATCCTCTATACCAGTTGTATGCACGAGCAAATGACGAGGACATATACATATAGACAAGAATCATGTAGTCAAATAAATAGTACTGCCGGGGGAACAGCAGATGGACAAATATGTGAAGAAACAACCACAAACGTGAGCCTCAACTCACATTATATACTTTCTCTTGTTTTTTCCTTTTTCCTCTTATCCGTCTGCCCTCCTCATCCTTTCTCTTCTCTATTTTTTCCCATCTGTTTTCAATATCATGCTTCTCTGTCCTACTGAACTCTGACCTTTGTCCCCTCCCCCAATATCAATCTAACACCCTTTATACACACACACACACACACACACACCCACACACATACAGACACATGCACCAACACATATAGACAACCAGTAACAGGCATGGAGACATGAAGGCAGACAGACATGAGTTTACACTCTCAGTACATTAAGTCATCAATACTTGACCAGGGCATGAGAATGCACATTATCTGTGCACACAGGTACAAACATAAACACACACTATGCCAGCCCAGAAACACACACTCACATATACATCAGTCACAGTCACACTCCCGTGCTGTACTCTGCTCTCTGGCCTGGCTGCAGATAGAGCAGTATAGATTGTTCAGCATTGATTTATTCTACATTTGTTACAGCTAACAGCTGCATGCTGATCCACTGTCAAAACACAATCACACAAGAACAAGTTTCACTCTCAGTCAGACCAAGGAAATGTATTTTATATCCACTTGCCACATGGGCTGCAGCACTCTAATATTCACAAGCTGCTTTCACTATTTTACCAACACGCTTGACGTTTCTGATGACATGGCACTTTAATTATGTTTGTCTTCCTTCCCAAACAGCCACAAAACAGAGAAACCTACCATCATGTGGCCTAAATTAGAAAACATATCGCCTGTGGTCATTTCCCAACATGCTTCCAGTAGCAAGGTCATATTTTCTGATGTCAGATGAAAACCCTGTACATCAGCTTTGCTACAAAACAAAACATTGTGGGAAATCACACTGACGACCAGGCATTTTTTCAAACTTCACAACAGGTTGTGAATGTTGAAGAAGCTGAAAATGAGTACCCACATGGCACGACTACACTGCGAGGGGAAATTTGCTAAAGCCAAACCAGCAAGAAAAGTGGTTGTCTTGGAACTCAAATTAGAAAGGCAGACAGACTAAAACAGAACAAGAAAAAGAAGTACTAACAGTAAAGATCTGCATTAGCAGAAATTTTGAGACTAGAGCAAGTCTGTCATTTGTCATTACTTAGAAAGCAGTTTGTGACCAGTTTTGTGGCCATTGCCATGGGTCATGCTAATTTTCACTCACCACCACAAAACAATTATACCAGGGCAAGCTGCGTGAGCTTCCTAAAGCTTTCCATATAAACTTCAACTTTACATAAATCATTTTAAACGCTTGTCCGACCAAAATTTGCTATATAGAAAGTAGGCCCCTTGATTAGCTGTTGTTTTGAGTTATCAAATATTTACATGGTAAGTAAAAATATGGAATGACCCATAATCAGAATGCCCACAATTATGACAATAAGACTCGGGTTATAAAATACTAGTATTTTCCTTTAACTAAATTTAATTTTCTCAAGTCCCAACATCTTCAACACTTTTTGCTGCTTCTTTGTACAGAATTTTATTCTCACAATTATTATTTTTTTTAATTATTTAACAGTAAAGTTGAGTATCCCTTTGACATTAGAGGGGTGAACCACACCTGCTGAGTTTTCACTAACATAGAAGTGAGGAAGTTGAGCAAAGGTGCAGTATTTCTATCCCCAAAGCTTCTTAAACCAGTGCATGGGTCACTGAGTGGGAGTGTTGCCTTTTCTAAACACTTCTCAATTTCCTACACAGTATGCGCACACATGGACACATGGATACAGAAATAGATTTTTAAAAAGCAGAACCAAAACAAAGATTAACGTCACTTCTTTAAACTCTTAGGTAGGAAACTGTAAGCCCACACCATGTCTCCTTGGGGCCATATCAAGAGGATATCCGCTAATGTGTGTACGCATTAAAGGCAAAGACATCAAACTGTATGAACCTAAGTTGGAAATATATAGTAACCTTAAAAGTTAGAGAAATAATAGACCTCATAATCCCCAAAAGTTAACTTCAGTAACTAAATGAGAATGAGCTATTTGGATGTAGATGAGGTGGCTGTGGATGTAGCTGTGGTAAGCTTGAGAAGACCAGCGGCCAAGATTTTTTTATGGTGTGGTCTGGGATTCCTTGTCTGGAAACGGTTGAAGCGGCTCTGATGCAGAAGAAGTGGCCAGAGTATAGTTCCGGAGAAATCCCTGACTTGAGCAGAATTTGATGGAGATTAGGGTAGGGGTAGGGGGTTTGGGAATGATGGGAGGTGAAAGGACAGCCAGACTAAGCCTTGAAAAGATGGAAGGAATACATGTGGGTGGGGCAAAATGGCGGGGTAAAGGAGCAGCGATGGGGCCCCGGACAAGGCGCAAGCCAGGGAAGAGTGTGCCGCAAATACGTAGCAGTAGATCTCTGAGCCAAGGCACCCCAGAAAGTGCCCTGGTTGAATTGGTGGAGGTGGCCTGTAGCCTGGGATGTGAAAAGGACGTGGTATGTGAAGAAACCGGTGCTGCCGAACCGTAGGGTCAAATTCAAGATGATAGTTGTCCAGCTCAGCACTGCGGTCGGGTAAGTACAAATGGTGTCATAATACAGGGAAAAAGTGTGGGCAAATTCTACTGCTGTGAGTTTCCTGGAACATAAAGGTGAGGGGTGTCTGAGCTGGGTCGCACTGTGGGGTGTTGAGAGCTCCCTAGGACTGGCAGTAGTGCAAGCAGATGGCTGGAAGAGCAAGTCGATGTAATTACCTGACAGGATTTGCTGCCTGAGGGAAGGTGAAACGTGGGAGGGTCGTACGGCCGAAAGTGGACGGACAGGGGGAACGGCAGAGGCCAAGGGGAATTTGATGGTGGTCATGGGATTAATGATGGGTGGAGCGAGAGGACCAGTGAGGGCGCGCTGGAGGAGGGCGACAGTCCAGTCAGAGATGGTTGTGGCATGGGAAGGTGCCGAATCTGGGGGCTGCAAGTTGGCCGCTGAGCGGCTGTGGGTTGGGCATCAAGGGTCCGGCTGGTCTGAAGTCAGGCGTCAGGAAGAGTGGGTTTCTCCTAAAGGTCAGCGAACCAGCAGAGAATTATCACCTAACTTTGCAGTTCCCCTCAGCTATATGGAATGTTTTAGCGTCTTTCAGCTCATAGTTTTGGTTTTACGGCTTACAACTTTACTATTTTGATTCAGTCTCACTGCTCTCTTCAAAGTTCTTTCCAGAAGCAAGCAGCTGTTTTCAATGAAAAAAGCTCTGATAAACCCACTGTACACTACCTGCACAACACCAAACAGCAGACAGCCAAGTTAGCAACTATCTGGTGAACATACATGTAATGGAGAATTTAGCAACTGAAGGGCCAGATACTTTCCTCTGGAGTTGCTAGAGACCAAAACAGAACTAAACAAAGAGCGAATGTGGAACTTACATTCACCAGAAACACAATGAATGAATGCTAATGTTGCTCCATGTCTGCTGGGTGTGTAAATAGGCAATAACTTTACAACATCATAGGAAATTTATGTGATAATAATATGCGAATGTTGTGACCAAAAAATCTATTAATGCAAGTTTAAAAGTGCATTTATACAGCTTTTTACAGTTTTAGAAATATATATTTTTAATTAAACAACTAAACTAAAACCAAGGTTACTTTCTCCTCTTAAAACCCAGAAGTAGGATCATGTAATAAAAGTAGCACTTTAAAAAGACAGACTGAGTCCAAACTGTGTAATCTTGATGAGTCACAGAAAAAGTGCAGTTGGACCATAGTGACTCTGCGGTTAGCACTGTTGCCTCACAAGAAGGTCCTGGGTTTGACTTCACTCATGGTGTATAGCGCCTTAATTTATGGACTTTGCAAGTTCTCTTCATGTTCCTTTGGGTTTCCTCCTATCCCAAAAGATACATGCATCTTATGTTTTAGGGATACCCCTGCCATTGCCCTTGAACAAGGTTCTGGCCTCAGAACTGGAGGACCAAGCACTACAATGCTGCTTCCTCCTCCCTACATGTTGCTGTTACTGCTTGTGTTGATCTCTCCCTTTATGACCAAAGCCTCTTCCTGTTGTAGTTATTATTTGTCATACTTTTGACAGCACTTCCTGTCATGTGCATAATGTGTGCTTCATACCTCAATTATACAGATCTGCACGATTGTGCTCTGTTACACCTGGAGGGGATTCAGGTTCCTTCCTCACTGAACCTTTAGCACGTGCTTGGATCCTTCTGGACAGCACCTAAAGCTATCAGCTCAGAGGGAACTCTCAGTCCTGAATATTGCCTAATGTGTTTTGGCATTTTAGGTTTACCAAAAACAATCTTCATTTTTTTCTCTTCATCATCATGAAAAACCCTAACCCAGACAAATTTAGAATCACTTAAGCTGCAGTATGGAGACTTTCTCACCTTGTCAAACTTTATAGATGCTCAGGGGAATGGTGATGGAAAGAACAAATGGAAAAGGAGGGATAGAGATGAGGACATAATCAGTAAATGTAGAGGGAAGTCACCTGTGTGGTGAATGTTGCTATGGAAACGGCCCAAAGTTCAGCTCCTGGCAAACACAGTAAGTGTTTGGGTGAGAGAGAGAGACTGAAAAAGAGATGTCCTTTTACATCTTCATACAGTACAAATCATTTGGAAATGATCATTGTTGCCATTGTTTATAGTTTAAGACAAGATTAAACTGCAATGTTTCTTGTGTGAATACTGAATAGAAATGTACATGAAATAAAGTATGGATTAAAGACAACAACAGAACCATCTAAGTTAGAAATGTAGCATACAGTATCTCACAGAAGTGAGTACCACATTTTTGTAAACATTTTATTATATCTTTTCATGTGACAAAACTGAAGAAATGACACTTTGCTGCAATGTAAAGTAGTGAGTGTACGGCTTGTATAACAGTGTAAATTTGCAGTCCCCTCAAAATAACTCAACACACAGCCATTAATGTCTAAACCGCTGGCCACAAAAGTGAGTACACCCCTAAGTGAAAATGTCCAAATTGAGCCCAATTAGCCATTTTCTCTCCCCGGTGTCATGTGACTCGTTAGTGTTACAAGGTCTCAGGTGTGAATGGGGAGCAGGTGTGTCAAATTTGGTGTTATCGCTCTCACTCTCTCATACTGGTCACTGGAAATTCAACATGGCACCTCATGGCAAATAACTCTCTAATGGTCTGAAAAAAAGAATTGTTGCCCAAATTGGGCCCAATTTCTATAAATCTAGCTGTCTCTTGCTAGTTTCACCAATGCTAACATAAGCAGCTGAGGTGCATCATTGACGTGAACGAGCATCAGTGGCGTTTTAAAGGCTCTGTAATGTATATGTACTTTATTTCATATATAACTCACCAGACTGCTTCAGATTCTAGCCTTGTCCTAAAATCATACTGATTTACATACTGTATTGAATATTACAAGTTAGTGGCTGGCTAAGCTGCTGATTAATGGTTGGTATTATCTCTTGAGCAGGTTCATCTACTTCTTCAGTTCACACTATTCAGAGTGATGACAAGCTGTAGAATTTTTGTAGCAGCATGCAGTTTTTTTAATATTATTTAATACAGGAAGAGACACCACTGAAATGATCTTAATGTGGTATGACTGCCACCAGATACAGAACGCCTGCTGCCTTAACGTAAATAACTGCTAAAACACACAGTAAAGACATAAAATTTGGATTTAAAGTGTATCTGTATTTTTTTTGTTATTTTTGTTATAGCACTAAAGCTGTTTTATTTTTATGTGCTTGCTTTATGTCCAATACAAATTTCCCTGTGGGACCAATAAAGTCATCTTGAATTATGAATCTTGGGATGCTGTGCAATCCTTCCTTTCTTCTTAAATTACTGAGATGTTAAGAACAAAGGATATGGCAGGGAAAAAGCAATGGCCTTAAAATCACCAATAGATAGGCTTACTGTACATATAATTAAGAAATAAATGTGTTTATTTAGACAAGCTTAATCATCTTTTTTTATTAGTAATACTCTAATGTACACTCAGTATTAATACTACAACTACTACTCACTCACTCATTACTCATTTGGAAATCCGACAAAATTATGGAAAATGGCCAATGTGCTACATCTGGGACTTATTTCTACCTACTTTTCACTGAGAATACAGTTCTTGATGCAATAAAGTGACATTTAATTATAGATTATATAATATTACAAATGCTAATTTGTTGAAGAACACATACTGTATTCAGCCTCTAGTGACTCATTTATACAAAGAGTTAAAAAAGCAATAACCTTTTTATGGTACAATTTGTTAAGGAAGTAGCGGCAAGCACTAATGGAAACCTTCTGGATCCCAGACTTTTATTGTTAGTTAGTAAAAATAGCACTTCAACTAATGAATGTTTTAAATGTAACTTTTCTTACTGACTACATTTATGATATTTGCAAAACAGGCTGTTATCACTGCCTAAATGAGACATACTGTCATCAGTAATCCAATAAATACAATAACTATGTAAATTTAGTGTAAAATACTTACACAGTCAAATTCACTTCTTTTGGCTGATGACTTATTTTAAGTTCCCATCAATCTGGTCCAAGACCTTGATACAGAACACTGATAAAAGTCTGTAAAATGGTGAGCATCAATATTTGCTTTGAATATAAAGAAGTACAACGGTGTATTAGTGCCATTGTAGGTAAAAAAAAAAAAATGTACGAGAAAAAGCTTGAATATTCTCGGACATTATAAAGTCATAAATTTAGGAGAATAAATAAATTCTCTCTCACGTCCCCTTCCAGCATGGTCAAGTGGAATACAAGTTGCAATGCACTAATTGGCCCAAAGAGTTAGCTTGAGCCCAATGTCTGTGTTCAATTCATCCACTAACTAACAAACCTTTTTCTCGCAATTGTATGACTTTATAATCTCAGAGAATATTGAAGTTTTTTTCTCGTAAATTTGTGAGATTTTTCTTGTAAATTTACCACTTTAATCTCAGAGAATATCCAAGTTATTTCCCCCATGAATTTATGACTTCACCTGGCTCCATAATTATTATTTAATTTTTTTTTTTTTTTTTTACATACAATGGCCTCTGTATGCCGTCATAAGGAAGAGCTGAATTCCTGTCTTGACTTAAATTCTTTTTTAATTTTCTTCATTTTCCACAGCTGATATACTACTGTATTTCTTTAGAAACACTTGAAACATGGCTTGTTAACAATACATATAATTGCTTAAAAATGAACTGGTTGGGCAATCTCAGACTATGGTTGCTGATGTGTGATGTGTGTATCAGGCAGATTTCCTTGCTGTTACAGGTGTACCACAGGGTTCAATACTAGATTCTCTGTTATTCACTTAGAAGCTACTGTAGGTTCCCTGGTTAATAAAAATACTATTGTGCTGATGAAAGTGATCTATTCATCACACCCTTTACACATGACTATCAAAACTTTAAAAGATGACCAATTAAAAAGTGTTTCATACTAAAAGTACCTTGGGGTCTGATTGGATAAAAAACTATGATTTAAAATGAATTACTTAACTTCCTTATATTCTTCATATAAACTAGGGTTCTTTAACAAAAGAGTGTCGGTACCTTGAACAACGGGCAACTTGTTAGACTCCACACTGTTAGATTATGCTGACTGACTATTTACAGCCTATATACTGTAAACACTATGTAACATAGCAGATAGATTTATACTGTAGCTGCTGACTAACTGAGAACTCATCATTGTCATCTCTGAGAAGGCAGGGCTCACAGCAACACTGTCTAGTTTGGTTGGTAGTTTGGTTCTTTTTAATAAGCTATCTGTTTGCATTTCATCATTGTTCTCATTTGTTGTGTTGTCTGCTTAGATGTTTTTATGCACCAGATAGTTGGTCCTCTATTATTTGGTAGCTACATGCTATATTTGATTGTTATGGATCACTTATCATGTATAAACCTATTGCAAACACATTGACAACATATCAATAAACACATCATATATATCAGCACGGGCAATCCCTCACATATATATCAACGATACCTATGATGTAAAATATTCATATATATCAGTATGTAAAATTAAAAATTAATAATTGGGTTGATGTATACATGTCAGCCTCCTCAATGAAAAAGCTGAAACCTTTGAGAGATGGAGTGGAGAGCTGTGAGTCCTTTAATCCACTTTGCTGTTTTGTCAATGGAACAAAATGTGATGCATTCAAGATAACAGTAAATGCTGATTTCTGAAGCACACATTTGGTACTATTCCATGCTTTGCCTAGATCTTTGTTAAGCTGCTGACAGCTTGATTAGACTGACAGACTACCACACGGCTTTAAGTCAAGATGGAGCTCTCATTATCAATGACTGGAGGCTCAGCAGTATGTGATGTTTTTATAGTAAAGACAAAGGTAGGAGATAAACATTTTGAAATACCAGATTTATAATAATTCAACCATAAAGCAATGTTGCTCAAATAAGTATTGTCTATTTGCATATTTGCTCTGTGTATGAAATTGCCCTATTTGAGTTCATTGCTAAATCTATAATGAAATTAAATGTTAAAGAAAAGGGAACCCTTGTAGCACACACCCACAGTACTAGTCTTACCTTGAAATGAATTTTAAATAAAGTTTATTTTTGTGCTTTAGAGAAGATGAATGTGTTAATGTGGCTTGAAATGGGTTTTGGTTTTGCTGACTTTAGTTCAGTGGTTTGGATGAAAGGCTGAGATTGTCAGAGTTTATGTAACATATAATCCTGCTGGTTCTGCCTGGGATTTACTTCAAGATGCCCTGTATTTATCTTGTTCCCACATGATTGTTTACATTTGTGTGATATTAGGTGCTTGTTTCAGCTGAGAGTGAGGCAGGGAGCTGGTGCAGTTCACATTTGTAATCACTTAGCATTAGAACTATGGTACAGTAGTTGACTACTAACATTTGCAAACACGGCTGCAATGGAAGATATTTTTTCTTCTGGTCTTTTGCAACAGTTGCCTATTTACACATCCAGCTGACATGGAGCAATCTTTCTCATTTTAGCTCTCTTTCTCGTTTCTTTAGCTGCTAAATGCTCCACTATGTTCACCAGCTAGTCTCTGCAAGGCTTTGTCTGTCTGGGGAAATAGTGTATAGTGGGTTTATCAGAGCTTTTTTGCTAACAACAGCTGTCTGCTGCTGCTGGAAACAATGCTGATAAGAGCGGTGAGAGTGAACCCAAACAATGAAGTTGCGGGCCACAAAACCATAACAATGAGCTGAACGCGGCTAAAACGCTACATAAAGGTGAGGGGAACAGCAGAGATGGGTGTTGATTCTCTGTGGGTTAGGCACTACAAGCGACACCTTTCAAATTACACATTTGATCCATTGTTCTTACAGCACTATTGATTAGTGCAGCTTTAAAAGTGTGTCAAAGCTTTAACAATTTACCATCTGCATAGCCTGAATACCCTTGTTTTGTCTGTAAGTTGTATTCACTTAGGTTCACAGGGTGCATCTGCAAGCCCCAACAAAGCAGCGTCTGTAGCCTGACAGACTGAGCAACAGGCAGGCTGTGGCCAAACGACCAGGTCCTGTTCCAAACCGTCTCTGTTCCTTCCGTTGGTTGCAACAAAATCTGTGCGTACCCAACCTAATTAATGCTGCCAGCTGCAGTATTTGAATCTGTAACTCTGCATTTTGAATCTATTGAGCCATACAAACCCTTTGAATTACCCTCATGGGAGGCTGAGAATAGAAAGAAAATGAGGAGGAAGTCTAAAATCAGGTTAACATGCAGCACAGAGCCGCAGCCCACCCTGCCTCGATGTCATCTTTAACCTCAGCACCTCACTAATTACCGTACAGGGCTGCCTCTCAGCCTCTCTCCCCAGCCCTCCCCTCTCTCTCACACACACACGCACGCACACACACACACACACACACACACACACACACACACACACACACACACACACACACACACACACACACACACACACTCACTGAGGTCAGAACATGGCCTATAGTCCATGCAGGTAATGAGAGACCATGTGTGTAGCTTCAGACGGATATTGTGCGGTCTTCACATGTACTCGTTTGTTTGACTTTCATACCCGTTATCAGTGTGTGGCTGGTTCTCCATGAAATTATAAAGCCATATGGTTCAATTACATTGACCACATCTGACACACACACACGACTCCACCCAAAGCACCTCTTTCTGACCTCACACAAGAAGTAGATTAGGGCCTTTGGGAGCTAGAACAGGAGGGCACCTCTAGGGCAGACAGAGCGGCAACACAACCACAACTGCAGCTCACGTGTGTTCCATAGAAACAATTGTTTTAGTTGCAGAATACATAAGAATTGCAAAGGAATAGAGCCAAATATCAGTCTACATTGTCAGTAGTCTGAATGATATGGGTGTCTATGATTTAATCAGTTAACGGGTAGATGACTGACAGCACACACACACACACACACAGTTTCCAAATATAAACCTTTGACTGAAAGATTAACTCAACCAAACCCAAATCCTCCTCTCTGCATCCTCTCAGCAGAGGTAAAGACAGGACCAGCGGTAAAAATATAATCTCTCCATGTTCACACAGTCGGTTTACACTGACCTGCCAACAGCAGCAGGCAGCCAACCAACCCCCTCTTCAACCTCAAACACACACACATACACTCACTATCCACTGCACAGCTGTCCGCCCTAAATGTAGCTTTAGTGAGATGCACATATTTCAACAAAATGAGTATAATCCAGAGTAAATATCGTTCAACCAATCTCATTCAGATGGATTACAAAGAGGAACCATTCCCTTTCCAAATCATCTCGCAAAAAACCCCAATTTGAACATGTTGATGCTATAATCTTCAGTTTACATAGCAAACATAAAGTAGTCACTTACCAAAGCCAGTGGTTCAGTCAGTTCAGGTGGGCACTTGTGTATTTACATGGTGAGTTATTTAGATCTAATTTCAACATTTACATTTACATTTCATATTTTGGAACACTGGTGAATTGAAAGCAATTATAGTTTTTAGTTTTTTCCCAAGGACAAGCAGTTTTTTACAGAACATCTTGTTTCTACTTAGAGACAGTACAAAAATTATTTGGGTGGGGAGAGGGGCTGAATCTTATGTTCCCCCTTTTAAAAAAGTGAGACCCCCCCCCCCGCATTACTAATATTTTCTTTGGATTCTCCTCTTGGAAAAAACTGCAACACGATCCTTCATTATATCGCAAAATAACATGACTGTACTGAACTGGTACAACTCCTTTAACCAAATAAGTAAAAGAAGAAAAGCATAAAGGATTTAAGATAATGTGCCCTGATTTCATCATTTGATATCTTAATTGAACTAACTAAACATTAATTAAACATAAATTTTCACAATGTGCACCACCATTACGCATATTAGATGTGAAATTACCAATCAGCAGTTAGCTACTTGTTTGAATGTTATGATCAAACAAGTAGCTAATGATAAAAAGACATGATTGTTGGCCTCTGCATATGGCAAAATGCACATTTATGACTAGGGGTGTAACGTGTATTTGTCCCGAACCTTTTGGTACAGGTTTGGCCCTGTGACTCAAACAATTACTGTCAAAATAGTATGTTTATGTCGACTACTCGCACGCGCGGAAAAGAAATTCTAGAGCGAGAGTTTTACCTGGAAAGTTTTGGCAGCGCACCAGTTGCTGTCTATCGAACAGCTGTAGCATGCTATTCAGCTTAGCCCGGTTAGCCAGGTTGGAGGATCCTCCCGTGACATTTAGATTCACTGTATGGGAGCATTAGTGTTTACCAGTTAGTTACAGCCTAAATGGGCAACAATCAGTGTCAAACTGTTTGCCTACATTGCTCAACTGAAGTTGGGTATGTATGTGGAAACACTTCGAACATGTAATTTACGACAGCATCACCCAAATGTGTCGATTAGCGGAACGAGACAAAAACAGACTGGAAGGCGAGTCCCTCTCCCCACAGGGTTCAGGTAGCCTCTCACTGCAGCTTCGGACCGTGCCAAAGCAATAACTAATGCTACAAGAGTGTTTATCACAGCAGATAGGTGACCATACTCTGTCGTAGAGAATACAGAATTTAAGCATATGGTCAAAGTGCTTGAGGTCTGCTGCAATGTGACTTCCCGTGACAGGGTAAAAATATAAATCACAATACTACCCTCCCCTCTTTTCAGAACCCCCAAATACTTTTCATATGGTACATCGGTGTTGCCTCACAAGACAGTGAGACATTCAATACAAGTCTGGTTTATGACATTGCTGTACACTTTTCACTGCCATGGTATCTACTGTAAACTGTCATCTGCAGTCCTCAGTAACAGCTAGGAATATCACATTTTAAAATGTCAAGAGATTTTGGTATGGGAGCTGTTTCTGTTTTTGTACAATCAATTGCATTGATCTGTCTTGTATTTTAATACTGTCTCTGTCTGTGATTTTATCAGTAGACTTTGGAGATCCTCCATCAGCAGTGAACAAGACACACTGTTGATTTATGGCACACGCATCTTCTATGAGAATGTGGCAAAAGTTTTTGGATGTTGTTCAAAAAGCCGGCCGCAGCGGAGTAGCTCCAGCGCTTCTCAGCAATAAATCAGAGATGAAAGCTGTCATGTTTTTAGATTCAAGACTCATTTGTCTTCACTCTTTTGACAGTCTAAGAATTAAATATTTAAAACAAATTTACGGGATAACTCCCTTGTAATATTTTGGATAGCTTCAGGGACTGCATGGCACAGTACCTCCTCTGCATCTCAGTTGGATTTAAAATTATAACAACAGAACGATTTGTAATACAGGCTGAAGAGGAGGGACTGTGTGTGTGTGTGTGTGCAATTGTGTGCTATGTATGACGCATGAGATGATTTATGTAATCTCCGCTATGTGTCACAGAGCACAAGTGAGGTTAATGTGTATCCACTATGTTAGTGTGTGTGTGTCTGTGTCTGTGCTAAATCATAGTCACTGCAGCGGACAGTTGACCTTCTACTCCTGTTACTGTAACTCCAAACTTTTGTTTATGCTACTGGATGGTTATATGCATATGGAAGTGCTTTGCAGACTGGGAGTGCTCTTGTCCAGACTGCTTTGAGTTTTCACATATACTGTTCTATGTGATTTTCACATCATTACATTTTGAGAGTTGTTTTGCAGCTACCGCCCACTGTCATCCTGGACATCTGATGAAACCCCTGTCATGTTTAGATCTACAAATCAGTGAAAACCCAAGAGACATGGTTCAGGTGGGATATGATTCTGTGCCAGCAGCTTTAGTGAAAGTATGATTTTTATACTACTTATGTTGTATATTTGTGAAACACCTGACAATGTGTTTTTAAAGCCCTCTGAGACAAATTTATGATTTTGGGCTAAATAAATAAAACAGATTTTTAGAAAGATCTGAGTTATTCATTTTCGTGATTAAGCATAATTTAAAGCTGCAGCAACCAATATTTTTTTATTAACAATGAGTCAAATGACTGTGTGTAATGCTAACCCACAGAAAATTAGCACCCAACTTTGCAGTTCCCCTCAGATCGTACAGAGTATTTAAGTGTCCTTTTTTGGCTTTACACTTCGCATCCCATCAACTTTAATAAACCAAGATCTGATAAACCTACTTTACTCTACCTGCCCAGCACCAAACAGCAGACAGACAAAGTTAGCGACTAGCTGGTGAACATAGTGGAACATTTAGCAGCTAAAGAGCTAGCAGAGCTTAAAGGAGTGAGAATATTGGACTTACATTCATCAAGTGGCCAGAAACAGGACTCAAAATGAATGTATTCTGTATTCTGAAATCTGCAACATGTTCAAAGATGTCAGCAAAGATGACAGAGTGTGGCATTTGTGTAATTCACCTTGTTATTGTTACCCTGCAGTGAAAATGTCATGGATCGATCAGGTAACATGAACGTAAATATATTATTTACTGGAGTAATGAAGTGAGACAGCACTAGCATTGTCAGCTGAAAAGGTGCCACCCGACAAAATCAATTACCTTTTCTCAAAAGCAGACCGTTTCCCAACGTAGTAAGTGTGCCATTTTAATTTCTTAACCACCTACTATCCAGATGAATGTAATAATGATACATTACAATAAAAGCAAGTGCTTATAAGCAGAATGTTCACAAATCAAGTAAACCTGCTGAGTGGAGATTTTCTATTTGTTATAAACTGGTTAATTAATTAATGCACTAGTAACAAAAAAAACAATATCATGTCTGCATATAAATAGGCTACAGTAGTGAGAAATGTAACAGGGTTGCTTTTCTATTTCTCATTCCTGGAATGAACTGGACCAGTGTCAGGTTCAAATCTAGTAGGGAACGTCCATTTTCTTTGAGGCATTTGACCAAATTACAGCAAAACAGCATCTCAAGAGAACAGGTTTCTGGCTGTCTCTGTCTCTTGGTATTAGATCATTACTCTTCTTTGGACAAGGCACAACCAAAAGCAATAGAGTTTAGCAGACATGCTGGCACGTGGACCTGCCAGCATGGCAGCATGGGTGGATGTACAGTAGAGAACGAGATGGACAGATGGAGGATACAGACATACAAGAGTGATGGGGGAAAGAGAGAGAGAGAGAGAGAGAGAGAGAGAGAGAGAGAGAGAGAGAGAGAGAGAGAGATGTAAAGACACATGCCCACATAAAGGCAGGATGAAAAGATGAAACCCATACAGTCTGAGTAGAAATGAAAGAGAGAAGGAGAGTAAAGAGGGTGGAGGAGAGATTGGTAAGTGAATGTTGATACACAGTCTGGTCTCTAATCAGCTTTACAGGGTCTAATTAGGGCTAAAGTACTCACATGCTATAATCATATAGCCCATCTACATGTGTATACATATATATGCTGCCTGTTAAACACAGCCTACATATTCTGGCTTAGGGCGGATACACTCCCTGAACCAGAGGTGCATCTTATTTGTTATCTTGTTTCTTATTTTTAGTGAGACAGGTGATGGGGTGAGTTCTTTCTACATCAGTGCAAAGCAGTTTTACTTTTACTACTTTGCAAGGCTTGAGTATCAACTGGGAAAAGCAGGCAACTTTCCCGGTGCCCCAGAACTCCAGCGGCCCCAAAGGCTCCAATCATTCTGTGCATCAACTGGTTTGTGCTAATTTAATTCTATTGAATCTGTTTTTAAGACATCATTATTTCAGTGTTGTGCTTATATAAATAGCATAGTCCTAAATTAATGTTTTATCTTGTTACCATATAGCACATCAGGTAGTACTCCAACCCTGTCATTTCTAAACTGTACAGCTGACATTGAGAGGAATGGGGGGTTTGCCCAAGGGGCCCACTAGCAGGTTGATTCATGTATGCTACCTTGGAAGCGGAATTACAGTAACAGATATCTAGTAAGAAGAAAGAAGAAGAAAATTATACACACATGATACAGAAAATGCTCAAAACAAGTCGGAAGTGATAGTCGTATACCAGTATCAGCATATGTGTAACCACAGTATAGAAATGCTAAAGATACTGCATACTTGAGCTAAGACAAGTTCAACACTTTGAGAAATACATTTATTTGCTTTAATCGCAGAGAGCATGTCGATATCAATCTCATGTCTCTGTGTTACGTAAGTACAGAGCTGGAGTCAGGACCTAGCTTAGCATAAAGACTGGAAGCAGGGGGAATGGTTTTAGATAAACGTATGTGTTGGAGCTATTTTTGACAAACAACAGTTTATCTATCTGTGCAGTATTTGTGGCTAGAGTGAGTTGCCAGATACAGTCAGTTAGCAAAGGTTCTGGTTTTGGACAAGATTGCTCACAGTCACTGCACACAGCTGTTGTTTGCCAAGAAATACTGTATGTAACTCTTCTTAGAACCACAATCTGTCATTTTTAAATTACATATATATATATATTATATACATTTATGTTAAAAAACAAATATTGGACAATACGTCATGTTTAATTTCTCAAATATTAATATGGGCCTCAACAAAAGGGGTCAACATAAAAAGCAGCATTTATGGTGCTTTAAAAGAAAAATGATCTATAGCACTTTTTTAAAATGTGGAGTTAGTGCAGCTTTATTTATAACTTCTATCCTGACCAAATAGACATTAAGAACCCTTCATTTTATACAGATTCAATAATGCAGTGCGTACACAGCAACATGCTGACCAGATGTGGCCTTAAGTAGGCCGTCCTAACAAAACGTAGAGGATCACGGTGACAATCCTATGAAATAGCTAATCCTAAAGGCTTTCAGTGAGTGGCTGCCTGTCTGAGCTGCTCCGTGCTGGAGCTGACAGATGCCATACCACCAATCCATGTGTGGTGTGTTGAACAGGCAGTGAAAAACTGTCCTCTGAGAGCCTGCAACTTGAAAAATAAGGTGTCTTCTGGGAAGCAGTCACACCTGACTTCAGAAGAATTTTTGTCTCTTATGCACTCCTAACTTCTGTCATTATGTGTGAATATGAGACAGATGAAATTTTTCTTAGATTTGAGGCTAAAAGACTAAAATAAATAAAACACTATTCTATTCTATGTCTGTCAGTAATGGACATTCAAGCACTGCAGTGGTTTCTGCACACATTGGTTGCTTGCATATGCGCATGTGTGTCTTGGTGTGCGTTTGTGTGTTTGTGTGTGTGCATGCCTATTGTTCTGCTAAAAGCTTTAGTTCAACAAAGAGCCAGAGCCGGCTCTACAGGCAAGGTCACACTGGATGATTTTTATGCTGATGCCAACCTTGAATCGACTGTCTAAACCATCTGAAACCTGACAGTGATCCCAGTGTCAGCCAATGGGATGTTATCTTGGGAGGGGAGAAAAAGAGACTGAGCCAGAAGAGCTAAACATTGCTTATAAATTGTATTCATAACTGTTGTGAATGTTTTTTCAAGTGACGGAATCACGCAGTTCTGATTATTCTGATGTTCATAAAATATGGCATCCATCTTTGTTCCTAACTTTGTCATACAACAGAAGGAATACATTGAAGACCAGTTTCATGAAGTCATGTTCAAACAAGCAGCTCAAACGAAATTTTCTCATCTATCCAGACAGACATTTTCTTTTGTCTGGCCTGAAGATTTTTTTTAAATCACAATTTTAGGTGATACATAGTTGATGGCACATGTTACAAGAAGAACAAAGAAAAACAAATGGTAGACACCAGATTCCTCCATTATTAATGCTATCTTATGTGGCAAATGTATAATTTGACAGCAACCATTTTTTTTAAAGGCCCCATGTCTAAACATACAAATCCAACAACCATTGGTGAGATTGATGCAGCTGTACAGGTTGTTGTAAGTTGACATACAGAAACAACAACTCTTAGATCGACATGTTTCTTTGATCAATGTGAAAAATATTACATTACCTGCTATTAGGATCCGCTAACAGTGAGGCTGAATGAATGAAGTGAAATTAAGTGGCAAATTAGTCTTATTAACAGGCTAACATGAACCTGTCAGAAGTTCAGCTTTGAAACCCTTTTTAAATACCTTTTCATCAAATTATCATTAACACAGTATTATTATTTTCAGTACAATATGGCCTGCTATTGAGAAAGTACATGTCCTGGTGCCAATACAGTCTGAATAGAGAGTCAGCCATGGAATTCACACCCTGTTTGTATCTTCATGGTTTGAAATTAACAGCATAAACCCACAGGTCTCACACATCCTTCAAGGTTTGCAGTTATTGATTCAAAAGACAGCACAGCTCCACAACAACTCTCTCATCTCTGCTGTAGATCACTCACTGCTGCACAGGGCAACAACTTGAGGACAGATATAGATTTCAGATTTAAAATGAGATTTGAAAAGAAAAGTGTATTTGCTCTGAACTACCTTTGTGTGGTTACTTTGGATCAGGCATTTTGTTTTACCATGGATCTAAGCAGGAAACCCAGCCGTCCCATGCTGCCGGTGGTTGTGACAATATACTCTATTCAAGCCCATATGAGAGCACCTAGTGGAGGAGGGCAGAGGAAATAATAGAGATGCACTAGAGTGTGAAGTCTCAGCACACATATAAAGAAAAATCTCATCTTTGTAGCCATGTTGAAGACAGGCATGATGAAGAAGCAGAGGAGTGGTAGGGGATTTGCCCATAACATGGTTTGACATGTTTACACTATCAGCTAATCTGCAGCAGAGGTTCGAAAATGTGGGGTAAGAGGACACCAAAGAGTCGTTTAGGAGCTACAGGAGTCCTTGAGGGAGCTCAGAGGAGTTCCCAGCCAATGGACAAATGTTTTAATTTGACTGAAATGTAATTCACTACATATTAACCATAGATACAGAATAAAATGCAGAATAAAAATGATAACTGTGATCTGACTTGTCGCTGTTATCACCATGTATGTGTAGTAGATTAGCAATACTTAATCAGTTCCATCTATATAACAGCAACGTCAAGTCCATCCTAATGTATGGTGCTGAAAGCTGGCAGGAAACCAAAGCTGATATGAAAAGGATTGAGGCATTCCACAATGGATACCTGAGAAGGCTATGTGGCATCTTTGGCCAAACAAGATCCCAACCTTGGACTTATACAGAAAAACCAAAAGCAATTACATCATCACTGAAATAAAGCAGAGGCGACTGGGCTATGAATGGAAACAGATCCCAAAGGTTGAGCTGGGATGGACTCAAACCTTGGAGACCAAAAATTACCTGGTGCAGAACTGTGATGGATGAGCTGGCCAAGATCAGCTTAACTTGAGGTGAGGCTAGGGAACAATGGAGAGAGCCTTCAAGGGATGAAAAGGATTAAGTAAATTAGCAAAAACTTAGTGGCAATGCATTTTAAAACCACACTAGTGGCATGACTCTAAGGATGGCAATGTTAGTCGGTATGTCGGTCCACAACTGTGGTCCAGGTTGAAATGTCTTAGCAACTATTGGGCTGACTGCCATGACATTTTATACAGACATTCATGGTGCCCAGAGGATGAATCCTATTGACTTTGGTGATCCCCTGACTTTTTCTCTAACGCCACCATGAGGTTCACATTTGTGGTTTTAAGTGAAATGTCTTGCCAACTATTGGATAGATTGCCATGAAATTGTAATAACTTTGGTGATCCCCTGAGTTTTCAGAGAGGCTTCAATACACCAAATTTGGAATCAAAATGTTCCCTAAGAGTTGTCACTTAAAGGGCATTGGACTGTTGATATTGGCATTAAATCATCTATCAAATATATGGCCCAAGTACAAGCCCTGTTGATGACAAACATCCATCTTGCTGAAGTGTCCAACACAAGTGCTTTTGTGTAGTGGTCTCTGACCTCTGACCTTCCTGTGGAGATGGACAGAAGAAAGTCCCTTTTAGGAATGGATACAATAAGAAAAACTAAAATTGTCATCTCACCACAAATAGTGTCAGTAACCTCCGGGCTAATAAATACAAGTTAACAAACTTTGTATAAAAATTGAGAATTGATCATGGCATTTACCACAGATGCTCCATCGTATCTAATACTGTACATAGATAAGTATTAACGAGTATTCCTGCACCTGCACAGAGGTAGAGAAACCAGATCCTGCACTATCAGGTATCACTGGACTCCAGGACTTGTTGGAGAGCCCCACCCAACCCCCCACCTGCCTGCCCTATCCAGCTCCACTCAACCACCTGCCTGCTCTGTCATGAACAGAAACCTGCTGGACACCCAGAGGCCCGTTTGGACCATGTGGATAGAGAGGAGGGTTGGGGGTTGACCTTTTCACCCTTGCTGACTTTTTTTTCCAACAACAGAGAGGCCATCGGATGTGGGGGAGTGGGGGCATGAAGAAGCCATCAGTTCATCATCAGAAAAATGTCCTTGTGTAATTTTGAAAATACAGCACAAACAGAAGCAAAATCAATCAATCCATCAGTTAACGTGTTCTGAGCTTGAATTAAAACGTTTCTCTGCCTTCAGGGTCGTTCTGAGATATTGAGCATCAAAGCTCTCAGCATCCACTGAGTTTAATAAAGACATCAGGCCTGATATTTGAGAAATTACAGATCTAAAACCCACAATTCAAAAAACACACCGAAACAGGCACAGGTTTATATGACATTTTAAATTTCAAAAATATCAAACAGAAGGTGATGATTTAACCAATCAAACTGGCAAACAAGGAGACATCATGCAAGCCAGACTGAAAAGGTTAGTCTCAAGATTATGTTTAAAGATGTGGACATATTGTGAAGCCTTCTGCTCTATTGGTAAGCTGGTCTAAAGCCAATAACCATATTAAATAACTCACAGAATCAAAGGCAAACATTGTCTATTAACTAAAGGCACATGCTTACTCTAATACAGGGATAATTGGTGAATGGTAAATCTGAGAAGAGTTGGGCTACAGGCCCAGATCTAAATCCACAGGGAGAGGAATGAAACTCACTATAGATAAAAAGAGAAAATTGTGCTGGTCTCCATCCACCTATAATTAGATCCTGTGTGAACACTCTAAATGTACATTATATACTTTTGCAGCCCTGTCATGATGTCAGCAATATCACCTTTCACATATCTGCCTGTGTGCTAAAATGTCAAGTTGTGCACACTTCAGGAAGCACAGAGAGCTCGAGCTGCACCCTGCCAGCACCCAGATGGCCCGTGTGCATCTTGGGGAAGCAGTGGAGTGGAAAGTTCCAAAAGACTTTGAACATAACGTTGAGCTTCACAAACACTGGATTGTATAGTGATAAAAGCTGAGTTGGTGGAGGTTTTCAAATGTCAGGAAGAAAAAGTAAGGGGTTTTTAACATCTGATGTACAAGAAAATCTGTGTTTTTGACACTTAAAGGGCACTTCACAGATTACTACTCAGCCCATGAAAATAGGTGTGTAATGTCTTTTGTGGCCTTGAAGGGAGCTTTACAAAGCTGAAAAAATAACCCTGATGATATGGTTTTAACAGAAGGCTTACATTGTAAACTGGAGGTGTGGAGTTTGAAAGAAGTGGACATTTAAGAGGCAAGGAGAGAGGGTCTAATGAAAGATGGCATTGAGTTGCATTATGGGAAATGTAGGATCGAGCTTTTTTGGAGTCTGACCCATGCTAGGAACTAAAAGTCGGGATATACCTTGGCCTCTGCTACTTCAATTTTGACCATTCTTTTTGTGAGTCCCCAACCTTATAGAACTGCAATACAAATTGCTGGAGTACCCCTTTAATGTCTGAAAATGACACTTAATGGTATGGTGTGATATGAAAAATGAACAAACTGGATGGAAAAAAGTAATTTTAAAATATGACTTAATAGAAAAAGAAGGTTTCAAACACTGGCTTGCACTATATTCTAATGCCACATTACTTGGCTTATGTTCGGAGGAAAGCAAAATCAAAGAAACAATTAAATTGATTGCCAGTCCCTTCCCTTTCAGTGTATGAATATGTGTAGATGAAGGAAAGAGACAGTTTTACAGCAACTGCTTGACTCCTTTTCATCACATCAGCCAAGGCAATAAAACTGAGACAAGAAAAGGAGAGGAGAGAGGAGAAGAGAGGAGAGGAGTAAACATAAAAGGAAAAGAGAGAAGGGAGGAAAGGGGAGGAGAAAAGAGAAGAGGAGGAAACAAGCAAGAAAAAGAGCAAGGAGAGGAGAGGCCAGCTGGGCCACACCTAAATGTACTCTGGAATCAAAAAAGCAACACCTCTCAACAGATTCACTGGCTCCTGTACTTTCTCACACTAGCTGTCAGCTACCAAGAAACACAGTAGCAGCCTGACCACTAATTGGCCAGTCAGTATGTCTCCTGTTGTAAACCAGTAAAACCATAAAGCCAGCACATGTTGGCAGTGGGTCAGTAAACTGGACAAAATCACAAATGAATTTAATTCATTTGAGGTTACAATTAGAATAATGGTGTTCCTGTGTAACCAGTATGTGTTGACTGACACACACACACACAGATAGAGATAGCCTATAGGAATAAAGAGAGAGATAAAGAGACTGGGGTGGGGGGGTAGGGGGAGTATTGCCATGCTTTATATTAATATTTTTTGTTCAGTTGCATTTAGTTGCTTTTCTGATCTCAGGCATTCATTACAAAGAAAACAGAGTGTGTGTATGTGTGTGCGTGAGTATATGAGAGAGAGAGAGAGGGAGAGAGAGAGAGCATCTCTGACCATTGGATCATGCAAATATGAGTCAAATGTTTTACCCCAGGCAGGCACAGGGTACGATTTAGGCGCGGCTGGAAGACTTGCCTCAGTGGACACACACGGGCTGATGATTACAGACAGCAGGGATATATCTGTACCATTACACAACCAAGATCCCGCTGAAAAGAGATCACTTATGATTTATTAGCGTTTCTAACCCAGTTAAGGTGTAAAGTATCCATCCCTGCTGCTTTCCGACATGTTAGACAGAGAAATACACAGAAAAGAGGCGACTTACTTGTTGGAAATCTCTCCCACATGGGCTTCAGTTGATGTGTAAACGGTTTATTTTTTGTCTTCTTTGTCCTCCTGTAATGTTCGAGCGCTAATTAACGATCTTTGAGGCGGTGAAATCCAGCGTTCACGGACCAGCTGATGGCTGCAGACCAACCGAGCGACCGAGCAAGTGACTGGCTGGCTGACTGAGCGAAGAGGAGAGGCGAGGAGAGTTGTCTCTTCAGCACCACACCACTTTGAACAGCTCCCGCTGACGTCACTGCCCAGCTACGGCGCCACGCCCACTTCCCTAGCGACCGCCTCCGGAGAAAGAGAGAGAGAGAGAGAGAGAGAGAGAGAGAGAGAGAGAGATAGCTGTATATGAACTTGCTGTACAGCTGGATCAGTGTGCTGCTCCTGGCCTCTCCTTCCGAGATACAGAGGTGAAATCTCTGATGACCTTGTTCTAATGTCTCCTCCGGAACAAGGACTACAGCCACAGCTGGACATAGTAGAACAGTACTGTCAGAACTGGGCCCTGGCAGTAAACATGAAGAAAACCAATGCAATGATTTTTCAAAACGCCCCAGATGTCAGGAGAACAAATACCAGTTTACCATAAATAATCATTTCATTGAACACAAACATCCAACAGAATCGTTACATGCAGAATTCTGCAGCTACATTTTACACGTACACAGAAAACACCAACAAATGCATGTAGAGCAGAACTAGGCCGATACCCACTGATGATTAACATTCAAAAGAGAGCGCTCACATGTTTTAATCACCGTAACTCCAGACCCCGAGACACCCTCCATTCCAAAGCCCTCCAAACCCAAGAGCTGAGCCGCCCCCGACACACTCTGACCAGTCTCACAACAACACTGCTTTCCAAACACCAATCAGAGTAAATCAAATTATAATGCAATGTAAAGAAACCTTTCTGGAACATTGGAAAGAAGAAACTAAAAGCTAAAGTAGATCAGAAAGTTATCTGGCCCTAAGGAGAGATGATGAACTGGCAGAATATCTCTCTGCTGGCTCAGTGACCACAAACTGGCAGTTGGAAAAGGAAGACAAAAGACAAAAAAATCTTCAAAAATCCTGGCAACCAAAAGAAAACAGAATTTGTGGTCACTGTTGGACAGGTGAGGCTGAGACAGAGATGCACTTCCTCCTACAATGTTCAACATTCGATGAAATAAGGAACGTTTACTTTAACAAGTTCAACTCTGTAATCTCAGATTTCAAAGAATTTAATGACCTCTCAAAATTTAAATATCTTGCTGCCCAATATAAATCAACATGTCACAACCTGAGGGACAGTGAATGACACACACACACACACACACACACTCATTAAAAAAATGTTGCAGTGTTTCTTTATTTCTATTTTTTAACTGCAAGTCTACAATCATTATTATTATTATTATTATTATTATTATCTTATCTTACTCAGGTATATCTGTATATATTTTAATAGCACATTTCTCCTGTTTATGTATATGTTTTTATTTCACACCTACTTTGCAATGATAACGTCTGTTTCCCATGCGAATAAAGCCCCACTGAATTGAATTGAGAGAGAGAGAGAGAGAGAGAGAGAGAGAGAGAGAGAGAGAGAGAGAGAGAGAATGAACAATTCCACGGTCAATATAAAAAACAATACATTTATCATTAGGCTACTACCAGAACCACAACTTCTACTGTACTATGTAAAAACCAAAAGGGTCTGGAAATTATTACTGTGAAGTGATATTTGATTCTCCTATGGCAGATAGTACAAGAGGAAAAGAAAACTAGTGACATTAGGAATGTACTGTATACTGAGTAACATAATAACCAACAGTATGTTATTTCCTAAGGAAAAAATGGTCAACTGTTTTATTAGCACTGGAGTAAAAAATGTAACCAGGTCAAGCCTAAAAGGTCAAATTCCATTTGTGCCCCCATTTGTCTTGATAACCCACAGAGCTCGCTGTCAGTGGCTTTCCTTGGGACTATTCAGTAAGTAGTTCCATTAAGTTCCAGAGTGAGGTCCATGAATTACTCAGAGGAACAGGGACACTGAGACAATCTCAAGGTCCATTTAGTAGTCTGCATCACATGGTCCTCATCAGCAGATTGAATTGGCTCAATTGCCATGGGGCTGTAGATGTTCAAACCTTCCATGATTCTGAGCACCACTAGGGCTGTGTCTGAAATGACTCCCTCGTTCACTCATTCACTGCTCCCTTAATGATAGACTCTTAATAGTTCACTCTACTGTGTATTGAGCAGTAAATTGAGATTTCGGACACTTTGCTCATTGGGGGGCCTCCTGGTGGCCATAACAGCCCCTCAGCTTGCTTATGCCTCAGGACAGCTATGAGGAAAACTGTTGTTTTGGAAAGTTGTTAGATGGGACGTTGTGGGTATGTTTGACTGAGTCTAAAATTTGATCAAACAAAACATTTCCAGTCTCTTTGGAAGCTGAAAAAACACTTCCCATCAGCGGAGTTTCAGGCCTGCTGTTCCCTGTAAGCTGATGTCTTAATGATCTGCGTCTCAACAGTGATACCAGTAATGAGATGTTGGCTGTTATCGGTCATGGCTCCCCTTTGTCTCAAGAGATTTTGTCAGTTTACATAAGCAGGTTTTGACTGTTTTAATGAAATCCGACACAAAGCAGTTACAAAGTGATGTTGACTCATCTAAGTGATGTATTAAATCTTATGACAGACACTTCAACAGATGCTTCACTCCCTCAGAGAGCGAATATATAATTTTCTTTATGCAAAATAGCTGTTTCTGAACTAACATATGTCAGGGATAGATAAACATCTTGTCAGTCATAGCTACGACTCCTATTTGCTCCTCAAATGTAGTCTATTTATGTAAGTGGATTTAGAGGGTTTGGTGGCAAATGATATTAAATACATAGACAGAGACATGGCTTAGGATTTAGTGAACTGAAAAACCTGCAGTGAAATACTGAATTTAAGTAAAATATTTGTCACTTGCTCATAGAAATAAAATGTAAACCCTTCACTTGTCGACTATAGGCCGAGGAAAAAAGATGATGCAGCAGAAAATGTTGTCTCAGCAAAAGACACAACTCGACAAAGTAACAAAGAGAAAACTTTGGCCCTTCAATCAGAGATGCAGCACTGGTACCTAAAAAGCCCTCTGAATAAAATCACAAGAGCAATAGAATAGAGCTTTATTGTTCACCTGAGTGGAAAATTATCTTTAGCAGAAGAAAACATGCAGGTACCACCAGCAGGCCAACATTTCCACACATCCAGCTAAATAACTCCAAATGGATTGGCACAAAAGTTTGTACAGACATTCCCAGATGATGAATCCTACTGACGTTGGTGACCAAATACCTGCAAAACTAATGACAATCCCATCAGCCTCAGCTCCACTGTGTGTTTTGTACTAATTAGCAAATGTTAGTACTGTATGCTAACATGCTAAACTAAAATGGTGAACATGGTAAACATTATACCTGCTAAAGATCAGCATGTTAGCATGCTGACGTTAGCATTAGCTGAAAGTGCTGCTGTGCTTAAGCACAGCCTCAAAGAGCCGCTAGCATAGTTCAAAAAAGACCCTGCTTCTTAGTCATAACATAATTTGTGTACAAGGAGAATATAGTACAGGAGAAAGAATACATTCTTGAGGAGCACTTGTACTTAAGGTGGACAAGTCAGATATTGTTTTACTTTCGCAGACTCTCTGTGGTCGACTAGAAAGAAAATTTTTTATACAAAGACTGAAGTCACCATTAACCCCAAGATCAATGATGCTTTATGAGAGGAAGTGTGTTTTCATGGAGTTAAAAGCTGAACTAAAATCTACAAATAAAAGATAGCTGTAAGATAGATAATGGTGCTATATCTCATATGACTGGATTACTAAACAAAGAACTGAAAATGACAAAATGTGACCGAATCATGGGCGTCTACAGAAAACATGAACATTGTACTGATGTAAACATCCCTGAAATACATATTTATTGTTCAAGTTGTAGTCTAAAAGCAACATAAATAAGTATTGAGTAATCAGACAGAAAACCACTGAAAAGCCTTCCTGAAAAGTGTCTATTTGTCCCGTAGGATACATTGTTTTCCTTTCATTCTGTTCAGCATCATTCTGTTCATCGTTCTTCTTCAGCCATTCAGAGGAACAAAATGAAGACTTTGGAGTGGCCTACTCAAAGTCCTGACCTGAATCCTATTGAGATGCTGTGGCATAACCTTAAAAAGGCAGTTCATGCTCGAAAACCCTCCAATGTGGCTGAATTACAACAATTCTGCAAAGATGAGTGGGCCAAAATTCCTCCACAGCGCTGTAAAAGACTCATTGCAAGTTACCGCAAACGCTTGATTGCAGTTGTTGCTGCTAAGGGTGGCGGATTCTGATTCTGATTCTGAACCAGTTATTAGGTTTAGGGGGCAATCACTATTTACGATTACGATTTACGTAATTTTGCTTTCCCTTAATAGTAATAACCTTCATTTAAAAACTGCATGTTGTGTTTACTTGTGTTATCTTTGACTAATATTTAAATTTGTTTGATGATCTGAAATATTTAAGTGTGACAAACATGCAAAAAAAAAAGAAATCAGGAAGGGGGCAAACACTTTTTCACACCACTGTATATTTGCAGGCATTTCAGAAGCAGCCTGGAAGACAAAGAGGTGCAGGTTTTAGCCCTTATGGCTGATTCACATATCAAATGCTGCATTCACGTCATATCAGATGAAGCAACATTTTGTTTCTGCATCATATATGATGTATAACCAAAAATATTTTTTATCAACTCATTGAAAATCTTACAGATGTAGGAGCAGATAATCCTCAGCTTTTGCAATTAGTTATGTGTGTTTAATTATTCTAGACAGGCTGATGTGAACTGCTTTTCCAGTTTTCACATTTGCATTAAATCTAATGTGACATGAATGTGGCATAATTACATTCGCCATGGAGTGGCTATGGAAATGAGTAAACATTAATCAAAATGTTCTGATTGACTGATTCTGCAGCAAACCTCATATTCACATCTACATCCTTCAAACCTAAATGATCTAAACTCAGACTGGAGCGTCCTTGCATCATTAGTTTGAAAAGGCAGCACACCATCTGAATGAAGTGAGGATTTATGTTAGGGTTAGATAGAGAGGAGAGGACAGAGGCCTTGACAGTTGTTGTTGCTATGGGATATTTGAGCTGCAAGCCCAGAGGGTGGCCTCTGGAGTCTTCAGCAACCCTGCAGACAGAAATCGGGGAGATTAGAGAAGGTGGAGAGGCAGAGGAAGAGAGCTGTAACAATGAATTTGGGACATGAGGGATTGTGGGGGCTTACATCATGGTGGTTGGGTGATCTGTGAGTCAGATAGTGTCTAAGGTGATTTGCCATGCAGTATGTGAGCAGCACCTGGCTTCAGTGAATGGCTAAGGGGATAATCCAGAATCTACTGTCAATGAAAATCCTGTGAATTCTCATAACTCTGAATTATGAAACTTTTAAGTAAAGGGTGGGAACAACATATTAGAACACTATGCGATGTGTGAAGTGTATAACAGCCAAACTGTGCACCAATGTCACTATATTTAGGAAAATGAAAATTGCAGATGACCCACAGTTGTACATAATTATATTTGAATGATACATTTTCTCTTCAATGCTGCATGGAAGAACCCAGTCTTCTGATCAGCTTAAGGTGGAGTTAAGGCCCATCTCCACTCCTTGAATCACTGTAGACAGTATGAAACTCTGTGGTGTAGCAAGGGTAGTGTTCCATTCAGAGGAAGTGCAGAATCAAACTGTCTCCTCACAGCAGTCCACAGACAGCTGGATATAGCACTAGATGTTTTTCAAATCGAATAAGCTTTATAGTCATAATACTGAGGTCAATGCTAAAACAATAAACAATTGTAATCTATTAAAATCAAATCAAATGTAATAATAAATTATATACAAAATAAATTGGGTGATAAAATATTTTAAAAATATTACTGATTTGAAGAAAACCTCAACTGAAGAAAACATGAGTAAAATTCAGTATCGTAAATTAATGAAACTTACGAAATAAGTTCTTCCAATTAACATACAGCGACCCCCCTCATAATCTTTGTTTTCTTCCTTTAACATATTTGTACCACTGTAACTTTATTTTATCTGTTCCATCTGTTGTGTTTACTTTTTATGTCACCTCTTGTACTTTTCTTGTACTTTTCAGCATAAAACATGAACATTCTGTGTGCAGGTTTAATGTTTTTCCCTCACAGGATTTCTGAGTGAGTTCAGGAACATTTGCAGCTACTGCTAAAACAAGACACACACAATTAGCAACCTAATTTTCACGAGGATAAAACAGTGTCACCTGAATGACACAGCAGTGTTGCATGCTGGGTGGTTCACCATCAACCTGGTGTATAGTGGAGAGTTCCACGTAATTTGCGGGGGCGGGGGGATTTGTAAATGTCAGACTGTGCAGCGTGATGACTGGGAACTACTTTTAAGTGGTGAGAGGTGGGAGGTCAACATCAGCCACCTGTCCACTCCTACTCAGCTCTGGCTAGTAAGGGTGCAGTTATTATATAACAGGACGTTCTTTATTATCAAAGGGATCCATCTAGCTGGGAGTCAAATTGAAGCTTCTTGTTCATTTTTGAATCCACCACCCAGCGTGAGAGTGAGCTGAGAACAGCATTCTGTGGCTTTGTTTATGTGGCATACTGACTCGGGAAGCACTGTGAAGTGCTTTTAGATGCTTTTTGATGGTTTGTCAAGTGCAAACACCCTTTGAGGAGGCTGCAATACACACACACACACACACACACATGCACACACATGCACAGATACAGCCGGAATGATGATGAACTCCTCTTACAGGCATTCAGATGAATTATACAAAGTAGTCCAAAAGCAGCATCTTGTTCTGTGAGTCCATAAACCATGACAGTAATTCCTGCTTCTGCCAAGATGAAGTGGTGGTCCACGGTGTGTGTGTTGTGTGTTGTGTGTGTGTATCCACAGTGTGTGTGTGTATGCGGAGAGAAAGACCATTGGCAAAGTTGGCAAGGACATATTTGCTGAGTAGCTCATATTCAAGCCACAGAATACAGCCCTGTTACTCTCTGATTGATCATCAGAAGAAGTGCAGTGCAGAATCAAGATTGGAGAGTCAAATTCAGTTGTGTACATCGTTGTGTGTGTGTGTGTGTGTTTTAATGGTTATAGGGGTGCAGCTTTTCTTGAGCCTAGAGACAGGAGCAGAAATCCTACCATCTCAAATCATTTGACTTACAACTCAGTGCTGCAGAGGCTGAAATAAAAATGAACATCAATACTGGCTGCAGCAGAGATGAGGTACATCACTATAAATCAGTGATGGGCTGATTAAAAGAAGTATTGGAGAGAACTGTTGGAAACATTTATTACTTCACTCCCAAACCTGAGCCCTGCAGACATTTCCCTACCAGGGTGAGGTGCAGGAATGTCTTTTTAATTCACTGACTGCTGTGGTCAGATTTTGGTCCGTCAACAGGAATGAGTAGAGAGATAGAACAGTTGGATAGAACAATAATAGAACAGTTGGGAATTTTATTTGACACTGATTCATAGTATATGTCATATGTCATTTTTTGTAATCTATTGAACCAGTGTTGAGCTTGGAGACACAATAAATGGCTCATCACCTTGTGAGCCAATTTTTTCATTTCATAATATACACCCTGTTAAATGTACACTTCCCAATTTGACTAAAAGTTAAGTCCATCTAGTGGATTCTAGAATGTGAGTTTTTAAAACACTTCACGGTATGAAAGTTTTGGATGGAACAAACAACAAAATAATTATTTTTCTGTCTCATTTTTGTGGGGGGTCTTTAAAACATTACCATTCATCCTCTGGGGATCATGAATATCTACAGCAATTTCATGGAAACTAGGCCAGTAGATCTTCCAATATGTCACTCTGGGCCAAAGTGTTGAACAGAAAGGCCGGCTGGCTGACCATCTTTAGGCCTTACTATCTCTACTTTTCCCACAGTGGATCCAACCACTCTCCACAAATCATTTATAAGATGTTCATTTATGTAACAATTCATAAAGCTGTAATTGACTTGTTGTCTACATTACACTTGCAAGCAGGAGCCTGTTCCAAGAAGTATTTATCTGGATGACAGATTGCAGGTTTGCAGAGTAAAGGACACAGCATGCTTGGTTTACAGATGCACATGTGAGATTGTGCAAGCCAGCAGAAGAACCATGCAGCAGGCCTAAAACCTGAAAGCCCCCTCTGGAACATGGACTAATATAAAGCTGTTCCAGGTTTTACTCAGAAAAGTTTTTTAGATAACTCAGTAACCTTGAATCTTGGAGCAGGCCCCTGGACCACAGAACTACTATTAAGGAAATTAAATCACACTGGTGGGAAACCAAGTAAGTGAAGAAGTCTATTTGGCAGGTGACAGTTAATTAAAATGTAAGGTTCAGCTGCTGACCAGCTTGTTCAGCGTCAACAGCTCTTCAGGACATGGATAAACTTCCTGCCACTTGTTCATTATGTCTCATACAGTATGAAAACTGAAAACACATGCAGAACCAACGCAGAGCCACCGTAGCCCAAAACTATTTATTCCACAGCATAGTGACAGATTGGCATCAGTCTGTGCTTTGAAACATAGATATCTGGACTTTTACTCATATCCTGCAGGCTTTCACAGCCAGTAACCAATTACACGGAGACTACAATTTTAATGAACACCTTGTCTGATAAGCTCTGACATTCATTTTCATTAGGCCTTTATGTTCATTCTGTGTTCATCTCCACCTCCATGACATTCCTGCGAGACACAAACACAAAGACATGCTCATGAATAACACACACACAAACATACACACATATTCTCTTATTGTCTCGTCTCGTCTGGTATCCATAGCTGAGGGTTTGGTTGTCCTATTTGATGTAGCAAGCTGGAGCCTACACCACACTTACTGTATTATCTATCTCATTTCACTTCTAATTGCTGGTAACACTTAGCCTGGGAACCAGACGAATCTGCTGAGCTCATGTTTCATTTGCTCTGGCAGGTACATCTGGTCCCCCTCCCATTCAGACAGATTTCAACCCATCCTGGATTTGGTCGGGCCAATCACAGCTGTTTATCTAATATGGGGCGGGTTTGGACACGTTTCGCTGGTTGATACAGCACAAGGCACCAGGCTCACGAAACTCAGATCAAACTGTCAAACTTTGCGAATTAGTCTGGCGATCCCAGGTTAGGTAACACTGACTGCTCTGCATCCTTTTGTTTCCGCTTCCCTCTTGTCTATCTCTCTACTTCCCCCCACACCCTCTTTCACACTGTCACTCCCTCTTTCCTTCCTTCTTTCCCTCCCTCTGACCTTGATTCCTAGGTATAAATGCAGTTTCAACTGACCGTTCGCTAAGCCTCACCCCAGTGAAGGCCAGTGTTCATTTTGTCAACGAAAACTATGACGATTTTTCACGCCAAAAACAAGACTAAAACTTAATAAAAAGTAACCATTGAAAACACTGTGACAAGGGAATAAAAACTAAACGATAATGTGAACGACGGACAAATGAACAATTGCTTTTTTAACGCAAAGTCATATTCAAGGACCTGCATTCATCTGCCGAATCACACACTGATTAGTAAACCGGTTCCTCCACTGTCCCAAATATCTCTTATTCAGAAGTTGATTTAGATGCTTGACCTGTTGCACTACCATTAATAAGAAGCATCTTACATTCAGTAGTGTTCTGTCTCTGTCAGTAATGTTATCTGACGTGACTGGTTCTTGGAAGAAACTGATTTATGAACTAAATTAATCTTCATTCCACTGAGAATTTGAAAAGAAGCAGCAAAAAAACAGCTGGGAAAAGCCACAAAAACATGCAGGCAGCACACCGACATTTATAAAAAGGTAAGCTAATGTAACATTATCAAGTGCTGTGGATGTAACTGTAACGTTACTTTCAGTCGGCTATCCTTCATGTTGCTATCGGAAGGAATGCGTAAATTCCAGGATTAATGTTGATGGTCTACCATCTAAATCTTCCTCTAGATGTTCGCTAAAGAAATATCACAATGTTATCTGACATTTTAGCTTCTTCTCTCAAGCTAAAGCCAGACAGTAAACAGTATTTTAGTGAACAAGCTTCTGAATGAAGAGAGCACAGGTAGCTGCGGTAATGCTAGCTGAGCAGGAACGACAGAGAACTAGCAGTACTATTCAAACAGCCAGAGTCTGAAAGTGACAACTGGACCTACTGAGTATAAGACCCACTGCAAAATGGCATGATGCAAAGTTCACCCTATTCATTTTCTATGGGATATTTGCAAATCGCCTTGGAAGGCATTGTGGGATTCCCAGCCATGCGGGTACTGTCCAGCGATGCGAAAACAGGGAGGCGTTAAACAATCTGTTATACTAGCATCTTGGCTCCTACATGTAGTAAGTTAATGACATGCCCTTTGACTTCGGAAACAACACTAGGTTACTACTATAGGTAATAAGCTAGTTGGCCAGGCAGGCTGACGTTTGCAGCTCACCTTAGAGCAGATAAACATGCTGTTTAATCCATTCTTTACACTTTTGATCGAGTGTTTTTGGTTTTGGAACATTGATAAAATAAAGACATCACCCACCAAACTCTAAAATGCCAAGAATCATTCTTACTACAATCCTAATTACACCACTTCAACATGCGGAGAAATCCAAAGCTTACAGTTGCTAAACTACGATTGGGCAATCGCTGTTTGGGGGCAGGCTCTAGCGAGCAGTCAGTTGCTTTTCCACCAAATTATCACTACTGTGATTAGATTAAAACTGATTTCAAAATTTCTCAGCCACAAGCCTGGAAAAATGTGATGCGAAGAAGGCCTAGTGTCTCACCTATCTGAGTTGGAAGAACCAGAGTGAAAGGCAGTTATCCCCCCGGTACCATTTCAGCAGTTTAGACTTACAGCAGCTCTCTATCGTAGTGTGCTTATCTGCAGAAGAGCCTGAGCTGCTGTTGCAGAGGAGTTTGTCGAGGTGAAGCCTGTCTACCCGATGTGCTCTTATCTCTCCAGCAGTCATTTGGGCCACAAAGCTGTTATCAGTGGCTGGCTGCAGGCTGGCCTCCTTAATGAGGCCACTCTTACACACAGCCTCGACTACACACACCCACTACTCAGCAACCTGCAGAGGTCAGGGGATTATGAATGAAGGAAATGACCAGGAGTGTGAGTAAAGTGAAGTCAAGTCAACTTTGTTTACATAGATCTTAAAAACACAAAACTGGTCTGAATCTGTTATGCACAGACAGGCTGGAGGCACCGAGATGGAGAAAGCAAGGTTTATTTTACGACACAGCAATGAGGCAAACAGCAGGCAAACTAGTAGACACACCAAAGTGTGGATACTGTCCTTAATAGGCTGAGAATACAGTTCAGTACAGTTCAGTTCTCACACTGGAGTACAGGCTAAGCGGGTCTAAGAGACAGGGAGTCTTGAAAAATGAAGATCGTGGGGTTGTAATCGGGAGTCCAACGTTGTCTTGTCTGACTGGAGTCTGAATCCATGTATTAAAGAGACCGGACACTGACTGAGGTGAGTGTGGAGTCTTTATACTGCTGGGGAGGTGATGGGTTTCAGGTGTGGGATTGAGACCAGGTGTGTTATTAGAACTCAGGTGAAGGCGTGCATTGTGTCTGGGTGAGAGTGGAGCCTGGCGTATCCGTGACAGAATCAAAGTCAAATCTGTAACTTTTACAATATTGTTGTGTAAAGTGTGGGGAATAGTGTTGCCAGGTCTCAACATATGGAGGGCCTCAAGAAGCCTGGAATGAAAGGTTTTTTATTTGCAATTTAAATATCTTATTAGGATCAAAATTAAATTATCATTGTTGGCTGAATGAATAGTTTGACACACTATTATTTGTGTGTGTAAAACAATACTGGAGCATCTGCGGGCCCTCAGCCCTCCGAAAGGGCACACGGTTTACTCCACTCATGCAACCAGTTCCAGTTATTTGTACACATGTGAAAACTGATTCATTGAGAGGGGACCCATGGAAACTGCATATGAACAGGGCTCAGAATTTCCTGCTATGCCCCTTATTGTTGCCCACTCCAGCACTGGGAGGTAACTGAACAAAAATTACAGAGCTGTTGTACAAGTTTGTGTCGGAGCCTGTTGTTTATTTGAATCAGCCATTGCAAAAGTTGAAAAATGTCATAGCTAGCAAATTGAAGACAGAAGAGTGGGCTCATGCTGTTGATTTCATTGCATCGTAACACAAAAATGGTGAAATGTGTCACTTCCAATGTGTTGGCTCTAGTCTGATCAGACTTTATTGGCACTGTCAACCCTGATTTGAGATTTGCCCGCTGTGACTCCTTCCTATCCCTTGCCTCCTGTAATCTTATCGTGTTCTGTGCAAGAGACTTTCTTCTCTTCATAGAAAATGAAAGGAAGGAAGCAGACTCTCCTGGCTCACTGTCTTCAGTCTGACTTTACTGTTGTGGAAGCAAGAGTTTTATTTGACAGTTAAAAAATATGTGATGGTTTTATTGGTTGGAGTTTTCCAAGAATTTAAAGTTCCCATTTATGGAAACTTTCAAAACAAAATGTCAAAATATTTGTTGTGTAAAAATATAAAACAAAAACAGTTGCTCTAGTAGTATGACAGGACTTTTTTTAAATCCACTTCTCCCCTGAATCTGACATAGAAATGCAGCTCTGTACAAATGATAACCAATTAACCAAACAGAATAAAGAAAACAACAATAGATTTACCAGTTTGTATCATCAGAATGCCCTCTTCTAATAGAACTCATCTGGACTCTCCACCTCACTGAGAGACAACTTAGTCTATGAATGAATAATGCATCTGTGGTAATGTGTGGAGCAGCCTCCAGCTATTGGCTGATGGAAGTCCTCGTCAGAGAGATGAATGATATGGCGCTGACCCCAGGGGAGCTGCAGACATTAAACAGGACTGAAGGATGACTGTGTTTAGATGATAGGATGGGCAGATGTAGAAGGATGGAAAGATGGGATTGTATTTAACTAGTTTTTAGAAAGCAGAGCCAGTGATTAACAGTAATGAAGCAAGAGAGAAACCTGTTATCTGTGTTAGCTGCATAAATGATTCAATTCAGTCAAACATTTGTCATTTTAGATCTAGTATGCAACTGGAGTTTGTTATATGGTATTTGTCTCATTTTATCAGCCTCTAGCATTAGTATGTGTAAAGTGTAAATGTGTGTGTGTATTGCTATCAATAGACTGTGCCTGTGCATGTTGATGTGATGCTAATAGGCAGGAACAGAGGAGCAGGGGCAGCGTGGAGTTTGCCTCTAGGGCCAAAACCAGCTAACAAGAGCTACTCTGTACAGATTATGAGATTAAAGAGGCTTTGAGCCGATCCTCTCCCCAAGAGCTTTCACTCTTCTGCCCGCTTCAGCTCATTACACATAACTGACCCTCACTCGTTTGAAAAGCCTTTGGTAAAGTCTGTGTGGTCAACAGTAATTTGGATGCTGACTGCACTGCGTATTTAGTACAGTGTGTATGGTTACTCCCCTGCCTAATTCCTCTGCACTTTATACCAAAAGTATTTTCAGGTGGGGCTTGCTGCGCTGAACATTTCTGATTAGTCGAGCTCTGACCGATCAGCAGCAAGTGGTCTGTCCGTCCGGATCGATGTGTTGCTGGGTCAAAGGCCGGCCTCCTCTGGCGCAGTGGCTCAGCTACTGCGCTGTTGGAAACCATAGCGGAAGACACGGAAATGGATGACCAGTCGGCTAAAGGTAAATCACATACGGCCCACATGCTGCTTGCTAAAAGCTACAACGCTAATTGTTGTCACACTATTGCTACCCTAGCCAAAAGCTAATGTTAGCTACATGCTAATGCCAACCGCTAATGGTGTAGAATGGTGGTGTTCGTTAAGGCAAGGGTTGGATAAATCGATCGAACAAAATGATGTCTTGTTAATGTCGTCGCAGTGAGGCACAACGTTTTTTGTATTTTTTTTTCAACGTGTTTTTCAGTTGAAACGGACGGGTAAAGTGAACTGCAGGCTGCAGACCAGTGTGTTTACTCCTGCGACAAACAGCAGCCCTCGTCCCATGCCTCCTGCTGAAGCGCACAAATGCTGTATTTTGCACATTTATATTTCTGCAGATAAATAGATAGTTGTGGAACTAAATGTATGTATAGTGACTTTTCTTGTATCTGAAAACAAGTATATACCGCTATATATGTGAAAAAAGACGTAATGCTTATGCTTGTGTTACCATATTC
This sequence comes from Siniperca chuatsi, assembly GCF_020085105.1. Lineage (NCBI taxonomy): Eukaryota > Metazoa > Chordata > Actinopteri > Centrarchiformes > Sinipercidae > Siniperca > Siniperca chuatsi. The sequence goes on along the minus strand of NC_058045.1, from coordinate 25,842,718 downwards.
TAATATTTACAACGCTCTCAATTTCACCATTATACACCCGTAAGCTCAGTATTTAAAACAGGTGAGAGTGCAGAGGTTAAAATAAGCAAAGGTCCTTATGCTGAATTGCAGGCGATGTGTTTAATACGTTAAAACAATAGTGATGCAGCTGTGTGATGGGTGTAATTTGCCTAATCTTTGCGGGTCTTTAGACTGCGGTAGAAACTCACACAACAGTGGGCTGAAGGAATGTTGTAGTTCCTGGGGTTAAAAGTTCCAGATACTTTGGAACAGTCAGATAATGAAGACGTGATTGCACAAACCTATGACCAAAAACACGTTGCCTCTTTGTGCTAAGCAGTTTATTTATTTATTTATTCCATTAATAACTGCGAGCACATGTAAAAAAGGGCTCCTGGTCTTCAATATGTTCTTCCCAAGCGTGAATAAAGGCTGAATGAATAAAACTGCGTTAGGTATGAATGAGTGCTTATCATACCTTAGCTAAGCAAACACCGAAACTTGTACTAGAGGGTAAAAGCTGAGAGAATATGAAATGGGTAGGACACTGTTCTTTTCACCTGTCTTATTGCACACTGGTCATTAAGTGTCTTTACAGATGGATAATCTTTCACCTCAACAAGCTTTAATTTCAGACTGCACAAGATGAACAAAGTGAGAGTTTAGTTATGCCATCAAATTGCAGTATACCATTCCTTTATCCCCATTCTCAGTATACTTTTAGTAGTGTAGACCTTTTTTAACACAAGAAACCCTAAGTCAACATTAAATATTAATTAACTGACGCAACCTACAACTAAGATTTTCAACATGGGTTCTGGAGACTTCCGGGTGATGCTCAACTGCGATGCATGTGTAGCTCAGTAGCTCGTCCTCAACAACCCCTTAAAACTCTTCATTTACTCCACCGACCAACTTGAATAATGCAGAAATAAGAAAAAAACCCATGGTGACAATGCCTAAAGATAAGCTGGACAACGCCATCGCTAAGGCTAATGATCTTCAACGTCAAGTGGGGGAACTCACCTCAAAGATGACTCAGATGGAAGACCGTAGCTGGACGTCCAACGTGAGACTGGTCAGGCTAAAGGAAGGCGTGGAAGAATCGGATGCGATTGGTTTTCTTAACACAAACTTTCCAAAGTGGATCCCTTCATTGGAAGATCAGGTTAACCGCATGAGGGGAGATTTAGACTTTATAGTAACGTTACTACAGAAAAGGATGCTAACCGCCCCCGCACTCTGATCGTCAGGCAATTTTGAGGGGAGCCAGGGCTCTGTCCAATAAGCATGACAAAGAGGAGGGATATCACCCCAGTCCACAGAAAGATGACTTCACTTCGGCTCCAGCCGTTCCTGCTCTACGAGGCCCACTTGAAAATCACCATCAACTTCAGGACACCACATGAAGCAGAGGACTTTCTCCAGAACATCATTCAGCCTCCACCTGGCCTGCGACACCTAGATTTCACCACTCTGCACCAGGAACTGGACAACAACAAGATGCCTCATCATCACCACCACTGTGAGTTAAGCTGTCCACAGCTAGATGGCCTTTCAACATTAGGCTGTCTCCAGCACGCTGTAGTCCATTGACTGTTTACTGAGTTTATTTTACTGTACATAAACTAAACAGAGATATTATTATGATGGCGACCATCCGAGTAGACTATTAGCCCTTTGGTTAGCAGTGATTAATGCTATCTGTACAATAGAGGGTGACGTTGTTACAGACCCCAGCGCGATTACTGATGTCTTCAAAAAATTCTACAGCAGTCTCCATACATCAGAGTATCCTGTAGATATAGGAAAGTGCACCTTGTTTCTTCAAAATTTAACTTTACGTAGTCTGGACCATTTAGACAGCTTAAAATTAGAAAATCCTATTTCATTAGAAGAGCTTGAAACGGCAGTCAAAGCTCTCCAGAAAGGCAAGTCAGCTGGTTTGGATGGCCTACCTCCCGAGCTATATTTAGCTTTTTGGGATCAGGTAGGACCTCTGATAATACGCTCAATAAATTTTGGGATCTTTTCACAGGGATCAGAGAAATGCACTCATCACTGTTTTACTTAAGAAAGGTAAAGATCCACTTGAATGTTCTAGCTATCGCCCAATCTCACTGATGTTAGAGAAAGCCTTATGGTTTATTAAAATCTGTCCTTCCGCACCCCACTCCCACTGTAGGACACTAACCTCATGCTGAGTTCTACAGTGTGTGTATGTGGGTGTTCGACCTGAAGCTAAGCTGTTACAGTGTGTGGTAGAGCAGCTGGATCAGCCTCTGTGTTTTCTATAGAGGCGGACGGAGCAGAACAGACTGGCTTTTCCCCTCCACAAAATATAATCCCTGTGCTCCTGTTGACGACAGAACAGACAGCTTTGTCCCTCTGCTACTCCACACAGAAGACGAGAGTCTTTGAGCACATATTTTGTGCGCATATAACATTATTTACAAACAAAATACGATATTATTTGTGTGCGTAAGCACTATTGTGTTTAAGTGTACCAAATGATTACAAATGAGCTTCCAGCAGTGAGAAAAAAACAAAAGCAAAAGGCACGAGTCTGGATGAGAAAATGGTTGGGGAGACGCGGTCAATACGGGATGTCTATTCTTCATTGAGAACCGGAGGTGAGATTTTAACTGTCACTTTTCATATCTGTCAACAGTCGTGTGCTAAGTAACATTACGCAACACTGTCAGCATCACCGTCTCCTTGTAGACTTCTCTCTCTTATTGTTTATTGGGGTCCCACTGGGAAAGTACTGAGGTCATCATCCAGATTTTAACTCCTAAATATCAAACACGTATGAAATTATCCGATGAGTCTGCAAGCTCTTCAGGAGGTTTAGGACTGGATCTGTAAACCCCTCATATTACCAGATAATCTGGTCCCAGACCAGATTTCGGGAGGGGTGAATCGGGGATAAATTGGCCCAAAACTCCTGTAGTCTGAGTCCGGCTTTAGTTAGACAGCCAGTCACCAATACATCCACAAATGTTCTGGGTTATCTTCAGGGGACTTCTGACATACTTTGAAAATAGATGTTAAAACTTGGACGGCTAAAACTGCATTAATTGATATTTTAGCCACTTGGGGGTAGCAGAACAAGCTGTAAACACAACATTGACGTACAGTGTTATCTTATAACGTTAATATGGCAAATGTGTTAGCAACCAGTTACACATCCAGCAGCTACAGAGGAACATTAACATTCATTTGGAGTCATGTTTGTGTCCACATGATAAATGTAAATCAAATATTCACTCGTTATCACTCTGGTCTGATCTCCAGTTTTTGCACAAAACAGCTGACTGCAGCTGGAAATGATGAGGGCGGTGAGACTGAACCAAAACAGAAATGTTGGAGGCCGTAAAACTAAAACAATGAGCTAGAAGCCGCTGAAGTGCTTCGTAGAACTGAGGGGAACTGCAGGATTGGGTGATAATTCTCTGAGGGTTCATCACTATGAGCAACACCTTTCACATAAACATTGTCATTTGATCCTTCGGTCCAAATAGATGGATGCCAGGGGCTGAAATAAAATAACTCCACTATGGGTTGCTATTTGCAACTTCGACACATCATCAGATGATACTGCTTAATGTAAACCATTAAGCATCAATATTGAGACGTGCATATTTTTCTCTCTTCTACTTGACTGGTTTAAGAGTGGATTCATTTAATGTTGCATTACTGCCCTTTACTGCGGAGAAAGGCCATTGTCGTGGGTAGAAATGTCACACAACAGGAAGAAGCGTCGCCACCATAGGTGGAAATGCTATCATCGTGGGAAGAGCTGTTCTCATCACAAGCAGAGACATTAGACTACAGACAGACACATAGTCAAAACAGGTAGAAACATCACTGTAACTAGAAGCGTCAGCTTGGCATTTAGAAATGGTTTCGCCACTGGATTGAAAGACATTGCAACAGGCAGAACTCCATCACAGCAGGTAAACATATCCTGTAGGTTATAGGAACATCATAGGAGTGGAACAGACCCTGTAGGAACACTGTGGGCAGAGGTCAGTTGACAAATGAAATACTGAGCCTCAGCCACCGTTTTTATGGAGAAGAAGCCAGTCAGAAGCACAAATCAGAGCAAGACAAATTAAAAACACTTTGTTTTTGCAATTGGGAACTGACGCTATTGTTGCAGAATTCATCCAAAACTGATCCAGAATGCAAAAGTGAACTAAATTGAAATTGCATATATACAGTGTTTTCAGGTTTCTACAACACATGAACTTTAGCTGCCATTTGCGTTATCAGGCTAACAGTGTATGTAACAGAGGTATAACCTTGGTGATTGGATGTTTTGTACCAAAATGCACCTTCGTAGTCCTAGTTGACTTCTGAAGTTTTTGTTTACAATGGCTTATACATTTGACATATTATCAAAGAACCAGATATTTATCTTTTGTCTTGATGACGCAACAGATTCAATTTCATGCCTACCCTAGCCTGGGACTATTGTCTGTGCACCTCTGGAAGTAAAAGTTCTATGAATAGGACTTCTTCCAGAACCCTAGATGCCCAAAACACTTCACAAATCAGTGTGAGAATGCTATCAGTACAGATAGGAATGGTAACGCTGTCACTGTGGGTAAAAATGTTAAGACTGCAGCTACAAAGATCATTATTGCGAATCTGTAAAATGTGATTATTGCGGCCAGACATTTAAGGAATATGAAACAGCATCGCGGCTGCAATTTAAATTTGTGTAAGTTTGTAATATACAGGAACATCACCTGCCATGCCACTTTTTCCAGATGGCATATTCAGATACAGACTACAATTTAAAACCAGGGGTAAATGTGGTCACACAAGTAAAACACACACACACACACACACACACACATTCTAAGACAGCGAGTGCAGAAATATTTCTGGACTGTAATGTAAACACCATCCAAAGACCACCATAGTACAGCTGGTTCAGGTGAAGGGGGAAGGTATGAGTGAATGGTCAGAGTCCGGTAAAAACAACAACTAGTAGACACATAGGAAAACATTTTGTTTGCGGAAGCAGGTTTGGTCACACCAAAAAAGGAATAAATCAAATAGAAGGTTTGTGTCTCACTAAAAAGGTTCTGTCTAAATGTGTTTTTTGTTATTTTATCCATTTAATGCAGAGTCTCCCCAGTCTTGTGTAAACAGGAGGCGAACATCTGCGTCAGTATTTGGTCAGCAGGAACAGGATTTTGAATTATGGGCTAAACTCTGTGTTTTAGACTACAGTAACTCATTACAGGACATGTAAGGACACACATTTTGAATGTAAATCCATCACAGTTAAACAGCAGAGGATGGTGTGTGTGTTTAATGGGTGTTTAACATGAGAAACATCGGTGACACAGTAGCACATTGTGGAAGAAAGAACAAGTTAAATGGTAAAACTGTCCACCCAGTGTTTGAATTAACTGACACACACACACACACACACACACACCCTTTCCATCAACCCTGTCATTTTAAGCAGAGATGGTGGAATCTTTGCTTGGAACAGCTTTTTAAAAAAGTATTTATATCTTTAAACTCCAAGACGCCTTGTCATTAGAAGGCCTCATATAGCAACAAGGCTGGTTCCACCCATCACAGCTCCACTCCCACGCCCCTTTCTCTCTACATCTCCCTCTCTCATCGAGGCCAAAATGGTTTTGCCTAAACAGTGCCAGTGCTAAGTCTCATGGCTTTTTCAAGTCAATGTTATATTTAACAAGTGTATCCAAACACAACTTCTGTTCTATTATTCAGTTCATTTGCTTATAATTAAAGCTACACTGCACAGTAGCAAACATCTGGCTGTGCCATCATAAATCTACAGTGCCTTAAACAAGCAGCCACATTCACCATCTAGTTCCCACTGACACCCACTAAATTCCATTAACCTCTCAATGTACTTTCCCCCATTGGATTCCCCTTAAGTAGTAAAACTGAATGAAAGATTCAAACCAAATACTTTTTTATGGCTGCACCATTCCATTAACTGGAAATCCTGCTTGTTAAGAGATTAAAACCTGTTAAAGTCTGGAAAAACCTGCCAGAACACCTTAAACTCCATTAGGCTACATATCTAAAGGGAAACCTTAAAGGAATTCAAGTATTATTGATCAGTTTTATACCTTTTACGTAGTAGGAATAATAATAATGTTGCCACAAAAATCATCTATATTTTCATAAATCAAAATAAATGAAAGTTACATTTAGGTAGTTACTCCTTATAGCTTTTGCGGCCAGTTTCAAGTTAAATGTTACCGGCTAGCTAATGATTCACTGGTGAGTAACAACTAGTCACTATAGAGAGCATAAGTCTTGACGCCAGGCTAGCCTCTGTTCCATTAGCTTCTGTAACTCATTGCAATCTCTCATTCAGCATTTCTTTCATCTTCTTTCTGAAAAAATGTTTCTGGGGTTTACGTTCCATAGTCTACAACAAATTGACATCCACTCCATGACATATTGTTGAGGAAGGCTCTGTTCCAAGGCTGGATTTTTAGTTATTAGTTAAATGTCAAAGGGATTTGGATGAAGTTTTCTTACTTCTGGAACAGAACCCAGAACTTCCGGTTTAAGTTCAGCTCTCTATGATGTCAAGCTTCCAGCACCTACTTTTTTGTAGTGATATGAGAATGAATTTCACTTTGCCACTTACTGGTGTGGCCTAAGTCTGTACATGGCTTGTGTATTTCTACATTTTTTAAGTGAAATAGTCTAGTTTTATATTTATGTCAGATGAGACAACCATGTATTCATGGTTTGCTGTCATAGTTTACTATTAATTTAGCTGATTTCCAAAATTAAATGGAAAACACATTTGAAATGAAAAATGTATCGGGGATCCATTGATGATTTAGGTGCTTATGTGTCATTTATTTCAAGGCAGTCTCACTGCTTGACTAAACCACCATGAGTGGAAAGACATGGTGGAAGTTGAAAAATATGGAGGAAGGAGGAAGGTGTAATGTGGGTACGGAGGCAATACGAGGAAGACAGGGATAGGTTGAGATGAAGGGGGGAGGAGGAGGGAGGCGGCGAGGAGTCGCAGTAGTCAAGGGAGGAGGTGGAGGTAAAATTGGTGTGTAATTACTCTCTTACTCTCTTAAATTAGAGGGGAGGACAGTGCTGTCACCCTCCTGCTGGTGCCTGATGTCTGCACCAGGATCCCTCCTCCACTCCTTTATGTTTTCCTTCTCTCCTCTCCTCTCCTCTCCTCTCCTCTCCTCTCCTCTCCTCTCCTCTCCTCGGAGTATCACAGAAACAGTTACTGTGAGACAAACACAACGCTCTGGGAATTTTGACAATCATTTTAATTTCTAAACTGCCAAAGTAGCTTTGAGGTTATGCAAGAGTCATTATGCTCTGACTGGGTAAGGGCCAAAGTGATGAGAAGATTTGACATCCACATCTCAACGAAAACAAGGTCTCTTTATCAAGAGGATGAGGGATTAAAAAGGCATCGATTTGAATGTGTTTTACATTATCACCATACTCAGTTGTTACGGCTAACATCTTGCAAACAATTGCCTTTTCACACATCCAACAGACACACAGCAACATTAGCATTGATTTTAAATAATGTTTCTGACTGAGACTGAACAAAATAATAAAGTTGCCTGCCAAAAGCTGAAAGACACTGAAAAGCTCTGTTGAGCTGAGAGGAACTGCAAAATTGGGTGATAATTCTCTTGGGTTTGTCACTATGAGCAACTCCTTTCATATTTCACATAGTCATTTAATACATTGTTAATACAAACATATTGACTAGTGCAGCTTTAAAGTTGTAATGCTTCCATCTCTTGCACTAGTAGGCAGGAGAAGGAGAAAGCTTTTGTCAGACTCAGAGTGAGAGGCTTTGTTATTTCCTGGAAGCAGTACATACCAGTGTCTGCATGTACCTACATACTGAACTTGAAAAAATCTCCAGTCTATCCCATCCACAGTTACTGCTACTGATGACTGTCTTGGAGTGTACAGTACAGTCTTTAACTTAGCACTTCCAGTGTCAGACCTTTTTGCAATTCCAACTGAGTTGATACTAAATACAGATACCCAGATAAATGCAGGTTGCGTAGCAAACATTAGGTCTTGATGATTCAGTTTGTTCCCTGAGGGGACATTTGACGAGATTATATTTTTAAATGCGTCTGCCAGAATATTTTAGCAGTGGGACAACAAAGCAGCAATGTTGTCACCAATGCTTAGTCGGTGAAGGGGAAACTCATTTTCATTATCCTGTTTTGGTAAGGTGTATGCTGCTCTCCTCCACTTCTGTCAGACTGGAGATTTTATCTACACAAATATTTCTTGAAGGCAGAGCCTTCCAGGAGCCAGAAGAAATGTCTTATTGGTTAATTAAACTTTAACAGAGCCAAAGGACCTCAGTTCGACTTTAGTTAAAAACCATTAAACTAAAGCCCAGTGTGAAAACCAACAGGAAGCAGTTTGTACCACAGAATGTCACACAAACAAGAAAAGCCTGACACAACAATCCTTCATTTTGAGTCTGGTGAGTAAAGGTCAAATTTACAATGTTCTTTTATTGGTGTTGGAGAATCAGTGAGTCACACCAGCAAGTCAGATTTGAGTCACAATTAGCCAATGACGATGATCCTCTCTCAAATTAGAGGACAAAGTTTAAAGAAGAGCTCAGTGATGTTAAAGGATAAGGCTGGTGTTGTTCCATATTTTTCTTATTGTCAACAAATCACATGAAAAGATCAAAGCCAACCATAACTATAATACTGGCCATATTTCATTTTGTAAAAAGGATGATGAAGATGGTCAACCTGTCTGGTATTATGAGAATGAATTTGAGAATTAAAGTTACAGTTACATAACACAGTTATTAATCCCAGTAACCCTCTGTCACTTTGCCATTTGGGGAGTCGACTTGTTGTCTTACCAGGAGTTGGATGGGGGAGTTGATATCAGTTTTGTCATTCAATGGAGAGACTGTCTGTTTCCTCTTCAGTTAGTGTTTCTTCTTAGCTGAACCTGCCCCCAGCCTTAACCCTAACCCCAACCAAATATCTCTGTGACGCCTATCCCCAACAACAGAGGGAAATGCTTCAGGAAACACATAGGAAAGCACTGTTGGAAGACTTGTATCAAATTCTGTCTTCCATTAATAATGGTGCTGGGGATGAAGGTTTGGGAGGTGGCCAAAAACCAAAAGAGGGTAAATACGCCTTCTGATGACTCCTAAGTTGTCTTGTTTATCTGTTGTATCTTCTTAGCTGGCTAGCTAAGCACTACATCAAGAATGCTCCATCCAGTTACCAGAGCTAAGCAAGCTATTAGACCAAATACCTCCAAACTGTAGGCTACTTGTTAAACTAGTGTCTCGTTCTGTCTCTCTCCACGTGGTGGTTTTGGAGTTGTTGGAAGGCACCTTTGATGGACTTTTGTTTATTGAGCCAGAAGTAAGGATGATTTTTTGCATTTTCAAGTAATTTTCCCAATACTGGTCACAACTATATTGTAGTTTTTTAAGTAAATGTTACTAAAAAAGGAGTAAATAGTGCATTTGTGGGTGACTATTTTAAGATGCAGATTAATCCACATGTGGTGCTCTAGTGAGTATTTTTGGCAGCAGGACGGTGTATGTGGGTTTGACTCAAAATAAACTACTGTGTGTTCATGGTAATGAAGGAACATACTGTATGCAACAATATGGCTCATTGATGTGTTTTTAATACTTTTTGGACAACAATGGAGCTCTATGGCACAGTGAAATAAGACATATCAGGCTTTGGATACACACACAATACTTGATAGGATCAATTCATTGTTGGTTTGGGTTTTTTCATGGGATTTGTTAACAATACAAAAAGGATAAACTACTGACAGTCTCTTTTTTATGATTTCATTAACTGTCCACAAACATTGTATTAAACAATAGTTACCAGAGATTATATTTTATTATTCAATAAGAGCTTTTATTAATAATAAATATATAATAATAGACGATAGTCGATAGGTCAGTAAGGGTACGCAGGATGGGCATTTTTAAAAACAGTTGAAGTGTGGACAGATGAAGCTACAGCAGCTCTACAGGACTTGTTTTCAGTGCACAGACTGGTACATGTTCAGAGATGCCGCCAGGAGATCCACATCAATCTTGAGGAATATACTGTACATCAACAGTGACATCAGCAAATGTGTTGATGATGTGGTGATCACAAAGACAACAAAATCTTTCCCCAACCAGAAAGCCTGGATGAATGGGCTCTACTTAGAGCCAAAAAAGCTGGCTTTCGGTCAGGAGACAAGGAAGTTTACAACAACGCCAGAGCAAGACTAAAGCTGGCATCAAGGAGGCAAAGCTGAGACGTCAGGAGAGACTGTGGAGAGACCTCAACAACAACAACACCAAAGATATGTGAAAAGCAATCCAGACCATCACAGGCTGTATGAGGCCATGTTGCCTGATGAGCTTAAAACATTTTATGCTCGCTTTGTTCTCGCCAACAAAGAGTCAGTTGTCAAGTCTACTCTGCCTCCAGAGAACCAGCCAATGTCAATATCCACAGCAGATGTGAGAAGAACCCTGCTGAGAGTGAAGGTGAGTAAATCTGCTAGGCCTGATAACATCGCTGGCAGTGTAACAGTAACATGTGCCAACCAGCTATTTGATGTTATTACTGACATTTTCAACATATCACTGTCACAGGAGAGTGTTCCCACCTGCTTCAAGACAGCCACCATCGTCCCTGTACCTAAAAAGTCTGCAGCATCTAGTCTAAGCGACTACCACCTTGTGGCTCTCACCTCCAATCTAGTGCTTTGAAAAACATTTTCTCCAGCACATCAAAGACGACATCCCAGCCAGCTTGGACCCTCACCAGTTTGCAGGATGCCGTGCAGGTGATTAGTTTTAGGAATCAGCATCACAGAGAACCTGTCATGGTTCTCTCACATCTCCACCCTGGTAAAGAAAGCTCAAAAACATCTGTATTTCTTAAGGATACTTAGGAAGGCAAAATTCCCATGCCAAGTTCTTGTTAACTTTTACAGAGGAGCAATAGAAAGAATCCTAACTGGAAACATCACAAACTGGCATGGGATGTGCACGGCCCAGGACCGGAGGGCTCTGCAGTGGGTGATTAAAACCGCCCAGAAGATCATTGGTACCAACATACTGAGCATCAGTGATATCGGAAAGGTGAGGTGTCTGCGCAGAGCCCAAAGGAAAAGACAATAAACACCCCAGCCACAGCCTGTTCAGCCTGCTGCTGTCTGGCAAACCATACAGAAGTATCCACTGCCGTACCACCAGACTACAGAGCAGCTTCTTCCCTCAGGCTGTGATACTCAACTGCACCTCATCCTCTGCACTCCACCATAAACCTTCTTTTATGCTGGTTTTGCACATTACCATACCAGTACCTTTTGTATAATATATGTATATAAGTAATGATATATATTGTTTTTATTTTTATTTTATTCTAATTTTAAATATTTGTATACAGCATGTTCTGTATGTGTAGTGTGAAAGGGGCTACAACTTTCATTTTATTCTGCATTCCTGTGTTGTAGAATGACAAATAAATGTACTATGAACATTGACCTTGAACCTTGATTAGCTGCCTCGCTCTCTCCCTCTCTTTCTTTCCATTTTCCTCATTCAGCCAGTGAATTCAAATAAGTAATGGTGCACAGAATACATTTTTATTTACATAGGTGTAACCAGAGCTTTATGATATAACAGACTACAGCAGCCCCTGCAGCCTTTAAAATATATTCATGTCCATGTAAATAAAAATACATTTCATATGAATTAAGTTTTAATAGCATTTCCAAGGACACCCTTTAGTGTCCTTAGAAATGCTCCTTCTTTATCTCCTTTTAGGATGAGGAGATAAGAGGTGGATGTACTGTCATGGCTGGTAAGTGCAGGGTAACAAGAACATAGGGTTAGGACCCAAATGCAGACAACTGAGGCAGAGCAGACGCAGTTCAGTGATTTTAATAACAAAAATGAGGTACAAAGGTTTGCGGGAAGTTGAGGATGGTCAAAACCAGAGATCGGTCAAACACAAGCAAATAATTCCAGTAAAGAGCAGGCAGGAATCCAAAGTCCAATAAACAGGTAAAGGGTCAAAATGCAAGTAAGGCAGGGAGAAACAGGGAACCAAGACATGAATCACACAGCAATTAAACATAACAAGCTGGACAGGAACAAAGGAAGTGAACTGGTATATGTAGTGAAGGGTGATTAGGGAATGAGGTGCAGGGGGGAGATGAGTGGGGACGCTCAGGTGACTGCAGGATTGATGAGAAATGAGAACAGGTGTGTGGATGGGTGGGTCTGTCAGGTGATGAGAAAAGGAAGGAAAAAAGTCTGAGGACATCTGGTGGACAGCTAGAGGAAAGCAGGTCTGGGGAGATGAAGAGAAGAACATGCCCTGGGATAGGAGAGCAGGGGCTGGAGACAGAGGCTGAGGGGAACTGAGGAGCTGATTGTGACATGTACAGTATATGCATATTGCATGGAAGTGCTTGTGTATGAAAGGTATTCCTTGACTGCATGTGCACAGGTAGTAAAAAGCATTGACACAGAAAAAAATATGTAACTGGCAGCAGAAATGATAAATGAGAGGATATTTGAACACACTTTGAAAAGACAATCTGTGTTTTAGCACCTGCAAAGTTCCACTGGTCTCCACACCCACAGCCTCCATGCATTCAAACACATGCACAGACATACGCACACACTACAAGCATCCTTCATTCACTCATATTAATCCAGTGTAGCGCTTCCATAATCTTATTAACCCCCTACAGCCTTGCTGTTCTGTACCTATCTATCTTGTAGTTGTATGTTACATAATAATAAATGGCAACAGTATCCTGGAGTTATTTTTCACATTCTGTATAGTTAAAGTTTAGTATTAGGACTGTAGTGTTTTGGCTAATGACTATATATCACTACAGTCATCAGAGAGTATTGGTAATGCAGACAGTATGTGCAGATTAGATTAGATTCAATTTTATTGTCATTACACATGTACAAGTACAAGGCAATGAAATGCAGTTTAGGTCTAACCAGAAGTGCAATAAGCAAGTGAAGGATATAAAGTGTGTGCATAAATGCAGAATAGAGCAGTATTAGGAAAACATTTTACAAATGGTACTATGGACATTATATACAGATGGCATTACTATAAACAGAAGTATACTGATGGATATGTACAATAATGAATTTGACTGGGCAGAACAGTAGTGGAATGAATATAAAGTAGTGCAATTTATGGAAATAGTACATAGTACTGGAGTGCAAATGATGCAGATGATACAGAATACAAGCACATCTATGGCATTAATACTGATGGAGGAGGTTGTTCTTGAGTGGATTAATGGTAAATGGTAAATGGACTCTACTTGTATAGCGCCTTTCTAGTCTTGCGACCACTCAAAGCGCTTCTTGAGACATCATGTATATACTGTAATGTACATGTTGGAATCCAATATGTTGATCTGATGACTCTTGTAAAACTATGGAAAACTCTGTACAAAGTTTAGTCTGTGCACAGTAGGTTGCATAATGTAACATTACATATTCTTACAACAGCTACTAGATGGGAGGTGTCTGATTGAATAAATAAATATTAGATGACACCCGTCTGCAAAGAACAATAATGGTAGACTTGTGACTCTCCTCAGTTAGTGGCTTCTGACTCTTCTCATTTTTTATTTTAGAGACTTTTATATTGACAAAACTACAATTCTAAAGCTGTGTTAATGACCTGTAGAGGCTGACATTTTAATTATTACATCCAAAAAACATGAAATTGTTGGATACAAGAAGCAACATACAGATTATTAGCGGCGTGGCTCTATGGATGGCGAGGTCAGCCTGTTGGTCCATTACTTGGTCCAGATTGAAATATCTCAACAACTATTGGATGGATTGCCCTGAAAGTTTGTACATACTGTATATTCATGGTCCCAGAGGTCGAATCCTACTGGCTTTGGTTATCCTCTGACGATTTTTGTGAAATATCACAACTATTGCATGGATTGACACAAAATTTGGTACAGATATCTAGGGTGCCTAGAGGATAAATCACCAAAAACCATCCAAATCATTTAGAAATGTGCAAATTTTGTTTTAATCTGGGGCCCAATTAACCTAATAAGCGAGATTATTTTCTCTGAACCAAAAGTGTTGGACAGACGACTGAAACTGTCCATACAGTGCTGTGAGAGAACTGATACAGATCTACTGGGCAATGTTTTGCCATTTCTGTTTTTATTTCTAGCTTCAATTTTTGAAAACTCCACTGAAAAACGGGCAGCAGAGAGGAGGCTGAAAGATTCAAAGCTCAATACCCTGAAGTTCTGCCACTCTGTCAGTAAACAGCACACAGCTTATGTTCACTAACCCTTTATTCCAAAGGAAACCACAGAGAAGAGAGACAGAAAAAAATTCCATTTGTTCACCCTTAAATTGTTGGTCATCACTTCCTGTATGCAAGATTGCCAACCAGTGAACATATTTAGATTAGAATATATATAGAATATACTTCCTGAATCAGTGTGTGGACAGGGCACTCTCCTCTGCAGCAGCTTGTGATTTAAGCTGATAAGCCTGGCTGATTTTTACATGAAAACCCGGCCTGGTGCAGCTTTAAGGAAGTTGGGTAGCTCATTGCAGGGTCAGCTGATGTCATTACTGGTAATCATCTGTACTTGAAACCGGTAGCGAGTGATAATGGCTCTGTTTATCAGATGGACTCTTTAATGTGACCATTACATATTTATGGGTAATGATGGTGTGATGATGTGTAAAGGTGAAGCTGTCAGGCTATCATCATGGTATAATCCTGCCTTGGAGACAAAACAGGATGGACTTCCTGGCAATAAGTATGAGGTATGAGTATTGTAAGTGGTCAGTAAAGCATCAGCCTTCAACATTTAGTGATCATCCAGTTAAACTGAGAAAAGTCCTGATTAAAAACTTGGCCTTTAGTCTGAGTTCCAACAACAACCACACTCTCTAGCTTATTTGCAGGTCCTGAACCCACTGGGCGGCCGAGGCCTGTCTGTGTGAAGCATTTTCAGTCTTTCTCTCTATCTGCAGTCTTTCCTTGGCTAAAAAAAAGAGAGGAGAGAGCAACGAGTAAACATACTGCACCTGTGGAGGGGGAAACTGTAAAGAAGAGGCATGTTGAAGTTAAGTAGTATTCTTCCGATTTGTTCGTAAACGCAACATTTAAAGTTGGCCCCTCCTCCCCAGCTCTCGCCAGACCTATTTCCATACTTTGTTTTAGTGCTGTGCCAGTGCTGGAGATGCATCCATGACACACAGAATACAGAGGAGAGAGACAGAGACAGCGATGTAAGCTGCTCCCTACGTTACGAGTCCCCGACCTCACAGACTGCGCGCTGGGGGCTACACACCACTGCCCAAAAGTTGATGCCCAGAAACATCCCGAACACAGCAAACTAATAAGAAAATCCTACTTATTCTGCATTTAAGAACCAGTTTAAATGATTCCAGTTGAGATGGTGTATTATTTGTTGTGTAGTCTGTCATGCTCACTCCTATCTGGCCTTGTATCTAAATCTGCAGCTCAGAGTCTACAGCCACACTAGCAGCTCTAGGCTGTACTTAGGCCCAAGTTGGAGAAATTTGCCTTCAGGCCTTTCTTTTTTTCCTAAACCTAACCGAGTAGTTTGGGTGCCTAAACCTAACCAAGTAGTAAGGCATTCTGGCAGAAAGCCCTGAGGGCAAACTCAGGACGTACACAGAGGGGGTGTGACGTCATCCTCTGCTCAGGACACCATTACACCATTACATCTTTACATAGCACGTAGTTGTTGCTATATTGAATCTCATTTACAGAACCTTTAATGACTGATTCATTCAATTCAGTCCGTTTACGTGTGGTGGAGGGGTATGAACTTTTTCCGGCTCCATGACAGAAAAAGTTTGAGAACCACTGGGTTAGGAGAACGTGGGCAATAGGGGCCCACATCTAATTTATGCCCCGTGGCCCCTTATCAGGTTGATTCGGCCCTGCAGTGATGTTACAGAAATGGTATGAAGAAAAAAAGAGGCGCTACAGATCCCTCTGAAGTGTCGGATTACCATTAATTGAATCTCTTATGATTGATTCAGCTTAGTTGTAAATCACCAATAAAATGAGCTCAGATATTAGATGTAGATATTTATACATCTGTTACTACATTTTCGACAACTTTTCTACTTTGTTTCTATATGACAGTGACTGATCTGTTCATTTCTATAGAAGGGCACAATAAAAGAGAGGATTTGAAGATAAAAATTATGACTCTGAAGGTTACCAAAATGTTACAGTATCCCAGCATATTATTACAGAACATGTAGATCCTCCCCAGCCCTGAACAGAAACATGAAATTAGCCTGACCACATACACGGTAAAGAGTAGACCATAAAGTTTTGTCCTGAGCCAGCCGCCTGCTGTTTGGCTTCTTTAAATCTGCAGGGCAGTAGGTCTGTCATTATGTGAGCAGGGCTTTGGGTGTGTCTGAGAGGCAGCCAGCCAGAAACTGGAAACCAGGCCACAGCAGTGGAAACATCTGTCCTCGTGACTTCAGTGTGAGATTACATCGCCCCCTACTGTGTACAATCGGCAGTACAACGAACTGCTCAGTACATACTTCATGTGCTATTTATTGTGTTGTGTTCAGTATACCACAAAACTATTTAACAGTTTCAATACCTCCCATTCAAAGTAAAATAAACAACTGAAATAAGTGCAATATCTCATACTGCACAGCACTATGGGTCATTTAATTTAGTCATTTTATTTTAAACATTTATTTAAAATTATATTCAATGTTATTTTTTACATCATATACATAACTGAAGTGTAGTCAGCTTGCTATTCATTGTAGATAGATAGATAGATAGCTAGCTAGCATTGGTGCCACTTCTGATAAGTCCTTCGCTCTAATGTCTCAGCCTTGGTTAGTGATCAGGCCCTTGAGGCAGTACCTGTCCCGGCCTGGAAACAGAGAGAGATGAGAAGGGTCTGAAGATCAGGTGATATACAGTACAGGATAGAGTATCACCGTCTTTGTCTCTTTTTACCCTTTGGCAGTGCCAACAAAGAAAGTAATAACATGCAAACAGGAAATAGAATAGAGACAATCAGTTAGCTAGTAGCTTTACCTCAGAGATACCACTATCACTGAAAAGATGCAAAGACAAAGTTGTTAATACAGTAACCCTACTTACAATCCTTAAAGTTTCCTTGATAGAGACCTGATACTAATGATTATGTTATGTATTTGCACCTTAAACCACAAACAAAATAGGCAAACTATATGCAGCCTGCGAGGTGAAGCCCAGGGCAAAAAAGGTCCTCAGAGCACCGGCTACAGGGGGCCCCCCATCTCGTGGCAATTACGCCCTATTTTCTGCCTCTTACATGAAATTTAATATGAAAGTATCTCTGGTTCAGAATTTACATGTAAGAAAGGCTGAATAGAAAAAATGCAAATAATTAAAAATATCTTTAAAAAAGGTTAAGTCAAACTTTTTCTGTCATTGGATGCAGAAAAACTGTGGTGCCCCTTCCTATTGTAAACCATTTTAATCTTCACGAAATATTACAAATATTTGGTTGTATTCAGTATCCAAGCCAACCAATTTCAATGGCATTTCATCAAACGTTGCAGAAGATGCCAGAGTTTTTAGATACAAAAGATACAAGGCTCTCCTGCTACATTAATTCATTTGCAGCAATTTTTCACTCCCCACATTGTGATTTTGTATCTGCATGGGTTTTCAGCACATGGTTAATATCTGGTATGACTAAACATGGTGATTTTAAGGAAAGATCTTAGTTGTAAGGAGCATATTTTTATATGATTTCTAAGTAGAATGATACATGTTTATTCAGAGATACCACTATCACTGGCTCTGATTACAGCAGTATGTGTGTGACATCTATATTTCCATTGCACTGCAATTTTAAATGCAAAATGAGCATCAATAAGACTCATTCAACTTTAGTTCCACTCCACATTTTTCCAGTCATGTGGGTCCTCCATAAAATGCTCCCCACAGTTTAAGAACCACAGTTTTAAGAAGTGGCAGGTTCAAACAAACTTACATTTACAATCAGTTGTAGTGTATCGAGGAACTGAGTTTCAAATTCTGGGGTTACATTTTTGAAGATCCTCCATATAACCATTCAGTCAGTTGTTTACCTGACAAATAAGGCCAAATCAATTGAATCGGTTCTTCATGCTATAGTTATTTCAATGAATGAGTGAGTGCTCTCTTACACACACACACAGCATACTTACCTCTGAAGTCTTTGGGGATTGACTTGCAAGACTCAGCAGTGTTCTTCAGGTAGCGCAGTTTCTCTTTGACTGTCTTCATGTTAATTGTGTCTGACATTTGCATCCTGTCTACATCTGTACGCAATTTAACCACCTACACACACACACACACACACACACACACACACACACACAAACATTTACAAAATTGTATACAGTTAACATATATACATGGTAACCCATTCAATTTACCTTTAAAACATTTCAGATACCTCAGTTATGTTTCTTCATATTATCATATTTATTCTCTTGATATATCTCGATATATATATCTATATATAGATATAGATATATATATAGATATATAGATATATATATATATATATATATATATATATATATATATATATATAGATATATAGATAGATATATAGATATATAGATAGATATATAGATATATAGATATATATATATATATATCTATAATTTCAGTTAGGTCTTACTTTTCTTTCTTTCATGTCTGTATTATTCCTGTGTTGTAGCAATCTTATTTATACAATTTTTTTCTTTTCTGTATTATATTACTTTTTGCTGATTCAACAACCCAGTTTCCCCATCGAGTTTATTAAAGTTTGACTTGTTACTTTAGGAATCATTTTAGTGTCTTGCATATTTTACTGTACCTCTTTGGAGAGTTTTTGTGTTTGGGTGTTGTTTAGCTGGCTGTGAATGGCACCAATGTTTGTCTCCAGCTGGCTGAGCTCCTGGCCCAGCAGGCGCAGAGACAAGGCCGTGTACAGGCCCTGGTCGTGCAGGTACTGGTGAGGCTCCAGCCGGGCCGTCACGTTCTTAACCAGAGCCTGGATCTGAGGGAGACGCTGGCTGGACAACTTCAACTGCAAGGAAACACAGACAGAAAATCTTGTGCTGTTTCTTCATATATTCTGAAATCTTCCCATTTTTCTCATTTTAATTGAGTACTGTACCTTCACACAGTCACAAGACATACAAGTCAGGTGAATTGAAGAGTTTATTAGAGTCTAGAGTCACAATTGTTGAATCCAATCAAAATGTCACATTAGAATAAACACTTCTAACCTGCATTGTATGACTCAGGACCACTGTATCCATATAATAAGGTGGAATTGGACTGGACCCAGTCTGAATTAAGTACCACACTCACCACTGTAAAGTGATGCTGGTTGACCTTAGTTCTCACCTGTTCCTGCAGGTTGTTCAAAGATCCTTCACAGGACAGAACCTGCTGCAGCACGGCCTCATACTTCAAAACAAGGAACGACCACAGGTTAGAGTCCACCGCACACACACACAAGCCGTTCTTCTTCTGGCCAGACGCCCGCTGAGTCTGGCCATCACCCTGTAGTCACACATGTACAAAAAACACAGATGTCGTAAATAAGAGATTTACATGGATCGTAAAGAGACTGCATTAACAAAAAGAGAGAAAAATGAAGAAAAAAGCCTCAGTTAAATGTCATCAAGTGCTATATCTTCCACTTTCATTCTTAGTTTCTAAGAGTAGGATATCAAGCGTAAACTCACTGATGACAGCAGCAGTAGGAGCAGCAGCAGCAGCATGTTTAGAGCTGGAGAAATTAATAGTGGACTGACAAAGACAGAACCTGTTAGTAAATCACCACTCCACCTCTTCTCTTTTCTCTAATAAACTAAATCTCAACAAACACACATTTTGCTGATTTGCTTCTTGTCACTGGTGACTTGAGCCTTAAAACCACTCACATGTATGTGAAACTCTCTGTAGTGTTATCTCCTATTTTAAACATGAATAAAACATATGTATTTTATAACAAGCAGAATACTGACAAATGTCTGCACACCTGAATGTGTGATAGGTGCATCAGATTAAAGGGTTTAAAAATCCTGCGCATTACACTACCTTAATGACCCAAATATAAACTTTCACCTGGCATTCATGCCAATAAAACATACTGATTTGAATTGAAATTGTTCTCCCTAATCTTGAGAAAAGGCAGCAAAGTAGCTCTACTGGCTGCAAGCATCAGGAGTCGTGTTGGTTTAACTGGAACAGACAGTCACATTTGCACAACGTAATTTATCCAAGTAGGACATGTTCCTGGACCAACAATACAATCAACCAATCACAGCCCTCTGACAACAGTGTGCTGCTCTTGCGCTTCTTTCAAAATTCCTTTATGCTTCTTCAGAGGCAAGCTTTCCAAAGCTAAGCTAAGTTTTCCAAATTGAAGTTAGTACAACTGAACAAAATCCTCAGTAAAACTGAAGAAAATCCTTAAGCAGAGCAGGTTGAGTTCAAACAGTTTTTTAATGAAAAGAACAAGGCTTGTTCAGGTTACAGGCAGACAGTGGTCACAACCAGGTAAGCAGTCAAAAAAAGGCAAACAAGTCCAACAGGAAGCTGGCAAAATCCAAAAGTCAATAAACAGAACATAAATCCAAAACACAGAAGACTAGGGTCAGGAAGCTTAATACAAGTACGACGACAATCTAACACAGAACAAAGGAAGAACACAGACTAAATACACTCAGGTAGGGGAGCTAGGAGACACATGTGGAACCAATTGACACAGGTGAAAACAATGAAAGCAATCAAAGACAGGAAGCAAAACTACCAGACACAAGAGGGAGGGAGAATATTACAAAATAAAACAGGAAATAACAGGGAGTCAAGTGTGCTAACAAGGTGGTGGAGGATTTTTTTCCTAATTGCTGTCTTTCTCTCCTCAGAATGAGGCAATCCGTATAAGATGAGTATGCACACTCAAGTCTTAGTGCACCTATCGAATGAAGACCCTGAGAGACTGAAGGAATACACAGTGAGTTGCTTGTAAGATACACTAAATGTGACGAAGTAGCTGTTCATCAGTGGATAACCTTATTATATGCTAGATTGCAGAACTATTGTCCTGCTGAAAGACTTGCAGTGGCTTCCTTGATTTTGCTCCATTCTTCTTCACTTTCAACAAATATGTCAACGCCATGCAGAACCAAAAGTGTATCCACATCATGATCCTTCAACTGCCATATTTGACAGTACATAGTCACAAAAGACTTAATCAGCACAGACGACACGCTAACTCAGGATTACAGAGCGCCGTGCATTTGCATCTAAAAGCTACAAACCACACATTTGAAGACAGCGAGGTGAAGATTCTAAGTAGAGAGTAGAGTTGGTTTTGGACGGGGCGTCAAGGAAGCCATTTTTATGAAAAAAGAGAGCCCCTCTTTGAACAGAAATGGTGGTCTGAGATTTAATCTGCCCAAAGTCTATTACAGTGTATTATCACCTTGGTCACGCCAATCACATGCTAATCAGGTACTTAACAGTGATGAGGTAGATGCAGCCAGAAAACAATAGGCCTGATTACTGGGCCATCTTGGAAACAATTAGGTCAGTTTCAGGTGAAACTAGCTATTAACAGATACTCAGGTAGATTCCTTCCTGAGGGCAGGGCTTATGTAACACAGAGTAGCTTAAATTTCTAGTTCCCATCCCATTTTTTTCACAAGTGAGAATGACTTCCGGATGGGAGCCGAAACGTCTTGATTCTGAAAACAGTGTCCAGATGACTACGACTGAAACCTTTTCTACGACAGTACATAGTGTTCTTCAGGAAGTATTATGTTTGCAACACACACTGCTTTGAATTTTGACTTATGATTTCAAAACCATGTCCAACATCTTGGATGTCACTCAATTCCTCTCTGGAAAACTTCAGGCCACTTTTAACATGGTTCTTTTTAGGTCACGGTAATCTCTTTTAACAGATATCTCCATATGACTGCAGAATCTGTAGGCAAGGGACCAAGATTTTGTCATCGGAAGCGTTCTGGTTTCCATTTATAGCCCAACTAGTAATTACCCATCACGTTTGAGTGGGCTTTGGTTGCATGCAGATAAACAGTCCGTATGGAGAGCAAAAGAGGCGGAACACACTGGCCGAAATGTAATTTTGGAACCTATCTGCTATGGAAGTCTTCAGTGGAATGGGGAGCATTGTGCTCACTTTCTTTGTACTCTTGATTTATTTGGAGTGGTATGCTACTCACCTTGATCCTATGCCTTTGTGTGAAGCAGTCACACTTTTAACCCAATACATAGTGTTTTCACAATGAACATTTTCAAATTTGATATGTTATAATGTTGTTTTTGTTGCTACTGTTTTAGAGAGGTGTATTTTGTCCAACCAATTTATATCAGAGGGTCGACCAAATATTAACACCTCTCGGTATAACTCCATTCAACAGCACCACAAACTACATCCTCCAAAATGATCTTACAGTTATATCAGCCCCTCTCTAAAACAGTACCATCAAAAACTGAACATTAGAACCTTTATTAGAATCTTTATTGTAGGACTGACATAATAAACTGGACAATGAGTTTATGTTTCATGCATTGAAAAGAAAGTTAGGAGAAACAGGTCAGAATTCAGTAATATCCAAATAAGAAGCTGATTTATTTCTGATGATATATATATATATATTCATATTCATGTGGTGCTTTGCATTTTTGCATTGCATTGACCATTTATGGTTGAATGTGGGCGTGTAGAGGGCTGGATATGAGGTTGATGGTCCCAGTTTCACTTTCTTACAGGGTCATTTGTTTCTCATTAGAAGAAAACTGCACCGTAAACTAAAGTCAAACATCGGGTCACATCTCGCTACTTCACATGTCCCTCATAGCCTGGATGTTCTCCGGAGTCCCATGGAGGTTGAAGGTAGTAAGACATCAGACCATTTTATGCCGTGTCACTATCTAACTCCAGTAGCATTATGGAAACTGCCAGGATATTGCATCTTTATTTCCCACTGTTAGATTCTTAGACTTTCTTAGAGAGAACAGAGCTGTACCGTGAACTAAAGTGAAATGCACAGATTTGCATATTAGGCTGTTCACCTCCTCATTCGTCTGTGAAGAACAAAATGTGCATTGATATTATGACTATCAAAATATTTGTTAATTGAGGAGTTTAATGTAAGACTCATGCTAAGCTAACTGTAATAGTAAATTGAAATCTTCCTGAGTCAAACTTCAACAAGAGGGGAGTTTACACACCCAAATATAAACCTAATGAATATCATATATAATAAATAAATATTGATATATACAGTACAACCAAACTCCCCTCTCCCCGCTTGTTGTTACAACAAAGCATTTGAATACTGATTTGGATTTTCATGGCATCGGTAGAAGCGTCGAAGCATTGCGTACATGCGTATGTATCGTTATCTGGATACAAAATGACCATATATTGGATATGGAATAAGAGAGTCTGGTCATATCGCACAGCCCTATGTCCGATATAATATGGCATTAAATTTGTTACAGCCTGTGTTGTCTAATTAAGCTATCATTGGCCCATGTTGGTATCATTAAATGTGGTGTCTAATATAGCATAATTTGGTAGTAAGGTTAGAGTAGCGTCTAACTATAGCATGTTTTGGATCTGATATGGTATTGTATTTGATTTAAATAAACTATGATCTTGTAAAATGGTATCAAATTGTGTATTGTGATCTCCTATTGTGTCTCTGTTGAATCTCCTCAGAACTAGCTGTCTGTCTAAAATGCATTGATCAACAGCTGTCAGTGAAAACTTTTCCCAATACTCACAATGAATATTCACACATTTGTCTCATTTCTTTCTTTTTACGTGAAAATTAAATTTTCTAACTCCACACTCCCAGTTTTTCTTCTAGTCTACCCCAACCGATACTGACTTGAGACAATTTATCACATTTCATGCAGTTCCCTCTGGAGCCACAAATAACTTTATGCAACTTATTTCACATGTGCAGTAGTACTCCCCAACACCTGTAAACAGACTTTGATTTGTAAAATCGAGATTTTAATATTGGACTTACAGTCAGCAGGTGGCCAGAAACATGACTCCAAATGAATGATAATGCTGTTCCATGTCTGATGGATGTGTAAATAGGCAACTGTTTGCTAACACATTCGCCATATCAACTTTATTAAGTGATAAGATTTCAATATTGTGTTTGCAGCTTGTTGCGCTGCCCATATGTGGCCAAAACAATTAATGCAGATTTAAAAACACCATGTGTACGATTAAAAATTTCTACCTTTGCTGCCATCTGGTGATATCAAGAGTGACAATGGCAGACAGCAATGCTTGTTGCATCAGACAGAATCTACAATCACACCAAAAATTACACATAGTAACTTTTAATGTATCCTACATGAAATTATGAGTCAAAATATAAAGACAGACAACTAGACATTGCTCCTGGATGATTGCCAGGGTAGACCTCCATATATTGATACATATGTGAGTGTGCAGTGTTGGGCTTGTTATGCTAATATGCTAGGTGTTGCTAATTGCAAAAGCAGTTTTTTATTACTAATCAATAAGATAGATAGATACCATTGGTGCGTGCCGCTTCTGGTATGTCCTTCACTCTAATGTCTCAGCACTCTGGTGGTAAAAAGGCATTCATTACAATGAATGTAATGTAGCCTGTGAGTCTTATCTGCCTGAAAAATATAATTTCATAGAGTCTTATGTCTATCAAGCTATACACATTCTTACCTGTACCCTAAGCTGAATATGAATGTACAGCAATAGTTCAAATAGAACTGCTTCTGCGTTTGTGAAATATAATGTAGCAGTAGAAGTAGAATACAGAGAATGACAGCATGGCTCATAATATCCAGCAGTCCTTCGCTGGATGTCTCAAGATGATTTAGTCAGATGTCATAGTCATCTGAAGTCTCAGGATATAAGTTTGGTAAGTTTATGTAAAAGTTATTGTTACACTCATACAAGCCAAACCAGACTGTGAGAGTGCCCATCAGTCCTTGTGCCAGCCCCTGCTCGCTCAGACTGGATCAGCCACCCAATGAGCTGACCTGCAGGCTGTAATATGTTCACTGGCAGGTTTTACATTATGATCCTCTGATAATACACTGTGGATGCCTAAATTTCACTGTCAGCTCATGCTCTTACTGTTAACTCCTATGAACTTTATATGTAATACTACCTTTTTTAGTTGATAATGCCACCAATATTAAACAATAAAGAAATATCAGCCTCAAGTCTTTCTCCAAAGCAAAGTGTAATACTTGATTGATTTTAAATTGAACTAAGTGTTTGTGTTGTGCCATGCTAGCAGAGGGGCTGTAGAGATGGACAATGACAGTAGACTCACCAGTTTGGGCCAGGATGAATTAGCAAAAGTTAGCATGCTAACACACTAAACAAAGAGAGTGAACATGGTAAAGGTTTCCTTCTATACATCAGCATATTAACACTGTCATTGTGAGCATGTTAGCATCCTGACATTAGCATTTAGCTCAAATCCCCACTGCCTTAGTACAGCGAGCTGTACAGAGCTGCAAGCGTGGCAAAAGACCTGACACACCAGTCTGCAATTACCGCTAACACAATGACTACATTTTCTATTGGAAGAAAATGCTATTAAAGTTAGATATAGTTTACTATGTGATTTGTTTTTATTGATTTTCAGCTTTATTCCAGTCTGTTACTACATTACAAACATTTGTTAAATCATACAGTTTGATATGCTCTACATATCCTAACTTCATGGATCATTATGATATATCATGATATAATATGTACTTTGATATAATCTGAGCTGGACCTTCTCTGGCTAAGTTTTATTTCTTGTTATTTAGTGCTATGTGAACATGGCTAACATGGAAATTACAATACATAGCTTCAGATCAGAAGTTGGCCTCGTAGGCCAGTAGATATCCATCGTTGTACATGTAGATCTGCCTGTTGGTGGGGTTATAGCTCAGACTGGCCACTCCTTTAGCTACCTTCTCCATTGGCAGCGCTAGTGAGTTGTCTTCTTTGCCTGTTGCTGTGTCGAAGGCATAGAACACCTCCTCGCGGTATTCGTCCACATAACGAGTGGCATATAGCACACCGCACACCATGAAAGCATTGCTCACCGCCTTCTTGAACAGCCTCGTCTCCCACGTCTGTGAGACATTGAGTGTCTCAGCCTCGCTGTCCCAAACTAGCTGGCTCACCACTAGATTACCGTGGTTACCGACAGTGGCATAGAGGGCCCATAGTCCCGTCTCGTCTGCCTCCACGTCCACATCACTATTGGCACGACAGTCATAGTAACAATACGGGAACTTGTTGTTGAAACCCACGCCGGTGCCTGGGAGTGTCACCCGTTTGACGGTGTTGCTGTTCAGGTCGTAGCGACAGACGTCTGCAGAGCGGTAGCAGTGATAGTACAGCGCTTCACCATATAGAACAGCACTGGGACCCTCAATGCTGTTGGCGTGACTGTAGGATGGAGCAAATGTAAAGTCCCTGTGGTTGGCAGAGGCCATGAAGTCTTCGTAGGTTTGGTATACGCGCAGGGAGTTGCCCCAGATGTGGCTGGCGAGCAGAGGCTGAACCCAGTAGCTGTTCTTCTGCCCCTCACTGTCCATCTGGGCCTGTTTGCCCCATGAACCAGAAATGTAGCTCTTACCGTGGGGACTGACCTTAGTAATGACAGGATCGCTAATGTTGGTGATCAGGCCCTTGAGGCAGTACCTGTCCCGGCCTGGAAACAGAGAGAGATTAGAAGGGTCTGAAGATCAGGTGATATACAGTACAGGATAGAGTATCACCGTCTTTGTCTCTTTTTACCCTTTGGCAGTGTCGACAAAGAGTTCTAATAATATGCAAACAGGAAATAGAATAGAGACAATCAGTTAGCTAGTAGCTTTACCTCAGAGATACCACTATCACTGGAGAGATGCAAAGACAAAGTTGTTAATACAGTAACCCTACTTCTTAAAGTTTCCTTGATACAGACCTGATACTAATGATTATGTATTTGCACTTTAACCCACAAACAAAATAGGGCAAACTATATGCAGCCTGAAAGGTGAAGCCCAGGACAAAAAAAGGTCGCCGGCTACACAACTTGTTGCTGCTCATTAAGTTCGTTGCTGGAATAACTGAGGGTGACTCAGATGAAAATATCAACATTTTCTTCAACTCCTCTCTTCTCTCATCTGGATTTTGGCAGCTGGATGGTCAGAGGACACTGTTTAGTGAGAATTTCTTAGAAAATCATCCTGAAAGTGTAAAAGTGAGGGGGGACAAAAATAGAACTTTGAAAAGTGAGGGGGGCACGTCCCCCCCATCTCGTGGCAATTACGCCCTATTTTCTGCCTCTTACAAGAAATTTAATATGAAAGTATCTCTGGTTCAGAATTTACATGTAAGAAAGGCTGAATGCAAATAATTAAAAATATCTTTAAAAAAGGTTAAGTCAGTAAGGTTAACTTTTTCTGTCATTTGATGCAGAAAAACTGTTGTGCCCCTTCCCATTGTAAACCATTTTAATCTTTACGAAATATTACAAATATTTGGATGTATTCAGTATCCAAGCCAACCAATTTCAATGGCATTTCATCAAACGTTGCAGAAGATGCCAGAGTTTTTAGATACAAAAGATACAAGGCTCTCCTGCTACATTAATTCATTTGCAGCAATTTTTCACTCCCCACATTGTGATTTTGTATCTGCATGGGTTTTCAGCACATGGTTAATATCTGGTATGACTAAACATGGTGATTTTAAGGAAAGATCTTAGTTGTAAGGAGCATATTTTTATATGATTTCTAAGTAGAATGATACATGTTTATTCAGAGATACCACTATCACTGGCTCTGATTACAGCAGTATGTGTGTGACATCTATATTTCCATTGCACTGCAATTTTAAATGCAAAATGAGCATCAATAAGACTCATTCAACTTTAGTTCCACTCCACATTTTTCCAGTCATGTGGGTCCTCCATAAAATGCTCCCCCACAGTTTAAGAACCACAGTTTTAAGAAGTGGCAGGTTCAAACAAACTTACATTTACAATCAGTTGTAGTGTATCGAGGGAACTGAGTTTCAAATTCTGGGGGTTACATTTTTGAAGATCCCTCCATATAACCATTCAGTCAGTTGTTTACCTGACAAATAAGGCCAAATCAATTGAATCGGTTCTTCATGCTATAGTTATTTCAATGAATGAGTGAGTGCTCTCTTACACACACACACAGCATACTTACCTCTGAAGTCTTTGGGGATTGACTTGCAAGACTCAGCAGTGTTCTTCAGGTAGCGCAGTTTCTCTTTGACTGTCTTCATGTTAATTGTGTCTGACATTTGCATCCTGTCTACATCTGTACGCAATTTAACCACCTAACACACACACACACACACACACACACACACACACACACACACACACACACACACACACACACACACACACACACACACACACACACACAAACATTTACAAAATTGTATACAGTTAACATATATACATGGTAACCCATTCAATTTACCTTTAAAACATTTCAGATACCTCAGTTATGTTTCTTCATATTATCATATTTATTCTCTTGATATATCTCAAGATATATATCTATAATTTCAGTTAGGTCTTACTTTTCTTTCTTTCATGTCTGTTTTATTCCTGTGTTGTAGCAATCTTATTTATACAATTTTTTTCTTTTCTGTATTATATTACTTTTTGCTGATTCAACAACCCAGTTTCCCCATCGAGTTTATTAAAGTTTGACTTGTTACTTGTTATCATTTTAGTGTCTTCACTGCATATTTTACTGTACCTCTTTGGAGAGTTTTTGTGTTTGGGTGTTGTTTAGCTGGCTGTGAATGGCACCAACATTTGTCTCCAGCTGGCTGAGCTCCTGGCCCAGCAGGCGCAGAGACAAGGCCGTGTACAGGCCCTGGTCGTGCAGGTACTGGTGAGGCTCCAGCCGGGCCGTCACATTCTTAACCAGAGCCTGGATCTGAGGGAGACGCTGGCTGGACAACTTCAACTGCAAGGAAACACAGACAGAAAATCCTGTGCTGTTTCTTCATATATTCTGAAATCTTCCCATTTTTCTCATTTTAATTGGGTACTGTACCTTCACACAGTCACAAGACATACAAGTCAGGTGAATTGAAGAGTTTATTAGAGTCTAGAGTCACAATTGTTGAATCCAATCAAAATGTCACATTAGAATAAACACTTCTAACCTGCGTTGTATGACTCAGGACCACTGTATCCATATAATAAGGTGGAACTGGACTGGACCCAGTACCACACTCACCACTGTAAAGTGATGCTGGTTGACCTTAGTTCTCACCTGTTCCTGCAGGTTGTTCAAAGATCCTTCACAGGACAGAACCTGCTGCAGCACGGCCTCATACTTCACAGCAGGGAATGACCACAGGTTAGAGTCCACCGCACACACACACGAGCCGTTCTTCTTCTGGCCAGATGCCCGCTGAGTCTGGCCATCACCCTGTAGTCACACATGTTCAAAACACATTTGTTGTATATAAGACATTTAAGGATAGTAAAGAGACTGCATTAACAAAAAGAGAGAAAAAGAAAGACAAAAGCCTCAGATAAATGTCACCAAGTGCTATATCTTCCACTTTTATCCTTAGTTTATATCAAGCGTAAACTCACTGATGACAGCAGCAGTAGGAGCAGCAGCAGCAGCAGCAGCAGCATGTTTAGAGCTGGAGAAATTAATAGTGGACTGACAAAGACAGAACCTGTTAGTAAATCACCACTCCACCCCTTCTCTTTTCTCTAATAAAGTAAATCTCAACAAACACACATTTTGCTGACTTGCTTCTTGTCACTGATAAGTTACTACAGAGCTGGATGTGAAACTCTAAAAATTTGAAAGTATGGAGTTTCACAAAAGGTGTGGTCAACCCAGGAGTTTCCCATATTTTCCCCTTACTTCATGCAATGGTTATTTCCCCTTTGCAATATCCTCTGCAGTGTTGCATTTTTAAAAATGTTTTGCAAGACCTGCAAGTTTGCAAGTATGTGTCATTACTGAATACTGATAAATATCTCTGCACACCTGAACGTTTGATAGGTGCATCAGATGGCAGCACCACTTGATTTAAAGTAGAAAATCCTGCACACAATCTCACATACATAATGCGTCGGTCCAAACAACATTAATCACCCAGCACTGAGACAGTATACAGGAGTTTTTCCACTTTGATTAATATTAGGCAATGTAATTAGTAGCTGGGAAAGAATGACTGAACTGTTGATTTAATTATTTGTTCATTCATTAACTGTTACCAGGGCAACAGCTACTCTCCCTGGGCCCTTTTCTTCAAATGTGGCTTAACTCAGGGGCATTGTGTAAATGCGGCAGCACAGAGAGTTCAGGAGGTTGCGGCCCAACCGGAGCAGGAGATGGCTGCGACCCAACAGCGGCAGGAGTTTCAGGGTTGTGCAGCAGCACAGAAAGTGCAGGATGACTTTTCAACATGACACATCACACAAGAACTGTAATGTTATGGTTTTCACCAAGACTTGGCCATTGTTCCAGAGGGGCTCGCCATTCACCGCCAGGACCAGACAATAGAATCGGGGAAGAGCAAGGGGGGAGGTTTCTGCTTCATGATCAGCAACCAATGGTGCTCTAATGTGGAGATTATTTCTACAGGCTGTTCTCCTAACCTAGAGCACTTTATGATTGGATGTCGAACTTATTATCTCCAGTGGGAGTTTACATCGGTTGTTCTCACAGTAGTCTATATTCCACCACACACCAGGCTGCATTTATTTTGGATGGGGATTTTAACAACACCAACCTAAGGAAAATCCTGCCAAGATACTACCAACACATCGGCTGCCCTACGTGCGGTGGTAACACGCTCAAGTCAAGGGCCTAGTTATAGTTAAAAGTGTGGGTGCAAGATTAGTGACAGGCAAGGGGTGGTATGGCAGGAAAATTTTTATTTTTTTAACACCAGAAAGTGCCATTTCGTGCAATGTAGAGCCTTTAATCATGACCAATAAAGCTGCTCTTTCACTATGATGCTCAGTTTATATTGCACTATTATATATAAAAATATTAGTTTTTCACTGTGTTCTGTACTTTCAGCAGTGAGTGACAGATAAAATGTTGTCTCAGAGTGTAGATAAGGCATATATTTCATAGTTTGTGAAGACAAATTACAAAGCTATGGAACTCATCTGGGCATATTTTGAATCAAAACCAAGTTTTTGTTGTGTTTGTGATCTGATTCCACCTTATGTACATTTATTTCACTTTCCAATCCACAGAAACCTTTGTTTTTTGCTCTTTAATATTCTTTCAAATAGGTCTAGTTTTTGTCATTAATGATAATTGCAACATTGAGACAATGACAAAGAAATAATCATATCATATATCGGAATTTTATTGTATGACAATAATCGTAAGGCAAAAATATAATAATTGTCACAGCCCTAGGCTGTAAAAATTTAAGAACTTTAAAAAAAGATGACTATTTAAATAATCTTTCCTCCTTTCCTCCTCCATCCATCATTAGCAGTTTTCTTATTTTTTTGGGAACTCTCCAAATATGTTGGTTGGTGGAGCGAGCTGCAAACTGTTTAGCTATGGCATACAGGTCAATTGTCGTTGTGCTTCTTAGGTATGTTTTCAGTCGCCGTAACCCTGAAAATGACCTTTTCTGCGGAGGCAGAGGAGCTTGAGGGTCCAAACCTCGCTAAAGAGGTGGGCAGCCTCACCTAACTGGTTGATTGCTGTGATTGCCAATTTCAGCACCACGTCATTGGACGATATTGGGTCATAGAGCATGCTCAGCTGCACTTTGAGCTTGTTGACAACAATGTCAGAGGAACAGTGCTTCAGCACAGCATCAGAAGAGCCCTTTTCCGCTCTGATGTTGTCCACGAGAAGCCTCTCCACACAGGAAACAGAGTTGTCCAACATGTGGAACCACTCCTCCAGAGTTGTGATTATTTTGGAAAGCAGAAGATCCCAGTGCTTTCTGTAGGTTTGTTTCATTGTGAAGATGGTTGGATCCTCTGCTTCCTCATCATCCTCACTGATTAGCCTTCTTGGTTTTGTTGTTGTTGGTGATCTTTGTGGCAAGAAACACTCTTGCCATAGATCTGCAAAGCATGAATGCGCAGCATGCTTGCTTTAAAGCAGTCTGTGGCAGCCTTGGCTTCGCACATTGTGATTATTTTGCCCTGCAAAACCCTGCTGACCATCTCAGCCATAGACTTACTTACTACACTTCCTCACAAATCAGCAAGCCAGATAAAAACCCAAATAACTAGAGCTGTTTTCCAAGGCCAGATGCCTTGCTTCCAGCATTATCCCTGTCAATTTCTGAGATGTTCTTGAGATCTTTGTGCAGAGGTTCTGAATTGTCAAGGATACATCTGATGGACGAGGCACGCATCCTCCATCTTGTCAGGCACAATGGCTGCAGTGCAGTCTGATCTCCCTGTTGGAGATTCTGGAAACTTGCCAGCCGCTTTGGGGAGTCCTGGACAAAGTTAACCAAATCCTGGACCAGGTCAATAATGTTCCACACTAATTGGACATCTCATGTTGCATCCTGCAGGACCAGATTGAGGATGTGAGAAGAACAGTGTACAAAGAAGGCATTTGGCTGCTCCTCTTTTATTCAGGACATCCTTTATTATCCAAGTAAATCTTCATAAACTTCAAAATGATCAGAGAAAAAGTGGTAGACTTTGGGCGAACGGCGCAGGGGCTGGACAGGTGCAGAACTGAGGACTTCGGTCAGACGGTCCGGGGGCTGGACAGGTGCGGAGCTCATCTCATGATCCCACTGGTGGCCGGTGGCGAAGGCAGGACCCTTCAGGAGGCCGGCGGCGAAGGCGGGTCCCTCCAGCAGAGAATTCAGTGGAGTGCTGCGACCCAGCACACGGTCCAGCAGACGGTTCAGCGGCATGCTGCGATCCAACCGAGGCAGGAGGTGGCTGTGATTCAGCAGTGACTAGGGGTGGCTGCTGCTGCGATCCAACCGGGGCAGGAGGCGGCTGTGATCCAACGGCAACGGGGGATTGGTGCTGCTGTGATCCAGTGGCGACGAGGGATTGGTGCTGCTGTGATCCAGCTGGGGCAGGAGGCGACTGCGATCCAGCGGCCACAAGGGGTTGGTGCTGCTGCGATCCAACCAGGAAAGGAGGCAGTTGCGATCCAGCAGCGACGAGGGTGACGACAGAAGCATCTGAAGCATTTAATTTTGGACATGATGCCCAAACCACTTTTTCCTTGCTGATAAGCCACTCACTCACTACTCTGATCAGCAGTGTTACCTCTGATCGCAATGCCCTGTATTGCAATAAAATAGAGTAACTCCAGGATTTTCATCAGTGCAGTTCTGGCCTTTTCACATTCTTTGAGTGCTTTAGGATTTGATGAAGCACAGTTAAGGACTAGTAAGCGCTGAATTTCAACTCTGCCTCCCTGTAAGCATATGACTTCTCATGGGTTTTGAATTTCATGCTTGCCTCCAGTTACCAAAACCTTGGGAAGGGAAGGCTTCTTCTCTGCATTTTAAAAATGAAAACAACTTTAGCTTTTCATCCATTCTACAGCTATGGCAGAAGGCTTTGTTAACTTCTGAGTCCAACTCAAGCCTTGGATGGTCTGTAAACCATGAGTATTTGAAGGACCTCTGAGTTGATCCAAAGGCTAACTTTGGGAACCGAATGTTTGGCTGATTTGGTGTCCTCTGGAAATCAACATCTGACCTAAAATTTAAACCAAAAGAAAAACAAAACTCATTCACGACTCAAGCTTTTTTCTTTCCTATTGGCCTAGGGTACACACACTGCAGTTAGTTAATCTCTCTCTCTCTCTCACTTTCTCTCTCTCTGTTACTTTCACGCTATCTCTCCCTATCTCTCCTTTGTAGCAAGTCCAGGCATGGTTGATGGTGACTTTGCCTCAATGCAGATGTTTGGGTTGCAACACAATACAAGAGTCCACAGTCCACAGTCCATATTAGGGTTGCTAAAGGTAGGAATATTCTCAGTTCTTGCTTAAAGTTAGATGGAAATTTCAAAATGTTCTCAACTTCGTCAAATCTATCTAGAACTCTCAGGGTATTCATGACATGGAAGATGTAAAAACATGTAAAACTATACAAGGAAAAGGTTTAGAGGATATTTGGGGATATCATTTCTATATCTTGTCCTTATGTATAAATCTGCAATAAATTACACTAAGGTATTGCTAATTAAATAAGACTTTTTTATTCTGAATGATTTATGTATTCAATAAATAATAATTAATATTATACTAGTGGTATATAGTATACTATTAGATTAAATTCTATGACTATACTAACATTATATTATTAAAATATTAATATTATACTACTAACATTATACTATTACATTTTACTAAAGTTATTGTTATAAATATTGCTCAGTAATCTTGTTTAAGTGTGGTTTGGGTTGTGTCGGTGGTGGTGTTTCGTGGGCCGGTCTGATTCAAAAAGTCCAGGCCATTTTTTGTTATCATTCCAGCCCTGCTGTAGTCCCCATGTTTCAAGCAGACCACCATTGTCCCTGTCACCAAAAAGACTAAAGCCCTCTGCCTAAACAACTACTGCCCAGTAGCGGTGGAGGTAGAAGGCCAACAGGATCATCAGAAGCCCCAACCAACCCAGCCACAAACTCTTTTACTTGCTGCTGTCTGGCAGATGGTACCACAGCACCTGGTCCCACACCACCAGGCTCAGGGACAGCTTCATTCTGCAGGCCATAAGACTGTTGAACTCTTGAGCTCTCGAGCTCGTCACTATGTCACTTTACTCGCACCATATTGATACATGGATGTCATTTTTACACTTTATACTACTGCCATACTATACTTACTGATAAACATACAAATTCTACTGCACTGGCTCCACCTGCTTACTTACCTGATTACTTACTTTTTACAACCAGTTTACATCTCAGGATATATCTTTATTACCACCT
Source organism: Siniperca chuatsi (assembly GCF_020085105.1). Taxonomy (NCBI): domain Eukaryota; kingdom Metazoa; phylum Chordata; class Actinopteri; order Centrarchiformes; family Sinipercidae; genus Siniperca; species Siniperca chuatsi. The sequence goes on along the minus strand of NC_058045.1, from coordinate 25,807,587 downwards.
GTTTAAACCTGTACACATCATAGAATATATATTTATTTTACTACATGTTTATATACGCTGTTTATTCATCACAGTAAATATATTTATGTGCATACCTGTCTATAATCTTTTCTCATTACGTATATACAGTACATTTACTACATTACTGCACAACCTGTCTACTTTCCAGTTCATACAATTTACCATAACTGTACATCTGTCCACCACAGTATATTTTATTATTTTATTTTACATTATATTTTATTCCTATATTTTAGCTGCTGCACTATTTTATTTATTAGATTCTAATTAGATTTTACTTACATGATTTTTTAATACATATTTAGAGATAAGGAACATAAAGAATATAAAGAACCTGAACTTGAACTGAGCGGGTGTGGAATTTCTTCAGTGGATATTCTGTGTGCTCAGTGCTGAGTGGTCACATTCTGTTCCTGAATCCTGTAACCACATTTTCAGCATAGACCAACAAGTCCTCATACCTAAAGGACAGAATAGGTCATTTGCCAATGACTCTCAAAAAGACTTATATGACCGTCGGAGAGGACCTTCGTTGTCGTGGTAACAAACACGTGGTTAGCGTTGTGAAATGGTCGCAGGTTGGTCAGGCACCAAAACCACTTGGTCATGGTTTGGGTTAAAATAGTTAGTAACAGTTAGTGTCACGTGACGTAACTTAAAATAAGTCAACGTTTACATTTGGCTTCACACGGGACACAAATAGCGGTCTCCTGGGTGAAAGTCCTGTGTTTGACCCATCTATCCACCCTGGCCTCCTCCCTATGCAGACCATAGACTGTATATAAAGATGAACAACATGATAGCGGATGGGACGTGAGCCAAACTAAGAGTATACGTCAAATACATTTTTCTCATAGATGGTTTCTGTCATTTTAGGTAGTTCTTATCACGCTGATGTATGTTCACGTGTTCAAGTTTGGTTTTAATTAGTTACTTGATGCTATAAAAACCTAACAATAAGCATAAATATGGGTCGTAATAAGCTGCTTGCACAGACAATCTATACGGCCACATTTTTGTGGAGGACAGGCTCCTGCAAACCTACAAATCCAGAAAAATGCTGTATTAGTCCTCGTTTTCCCTCCACATTTGGATTTCCCTCCCATCATCCTGTTACATTACTGCAGCCTGAAGGATCAACAACCTCCAACCTGTATCTGAATGAGCAGTGGAAAAACATGTATTTAGCTCAGGTAAAGATATGACCTGAGGGTAATATTTGTTTCTGATCATGCACTGCTAAATGCGATAAAATACTTTTAATTGCTCCCATTTTCTTTTTAAAACTGGAGTGCGGGACTTTTACATATAAATGAATGTCCATTACTTTCAAGCCCTTGCAGGTTTAATTATTGTTAATCAATAAACAAAATTTCCTGGTTCCTGGCACTGGGTTTTAAAAGTGTTAAAAAATACATTAAATCTTGCTTTAAATTATCATAAATAATGCATTAGTTACACATTATTTAAGCAGGTGTTTTGTACCCTTATTATAAAGTGTTACCTTTAAAATTCCAACTCGACCAGCTACAAGATTAAAGTGCTGCATACACATTAATGGAACAGTAATACTATTCCAATAACATAATATATAAAACACTCTAATCATTCTGTATAATAAGTACAGTTGTATGCAAAAGTTTAGGAACCCCTGACAATTTCCATGATTTTCATTTATAAATATTTGGGTGTTTGGATCAGCAATTTCATTTTGATCTATCAAATAACTGAAGGACACAGTAATATTTCAGTAGTGAAATGAGATTTATTGGATTAACAGAAAATGTGCAATATGCATCAAAACAAAATTAGACAGGTGCATAAATTTGGGCACCCCAACAGAAAAATCACATCAATATTTAGTAGAGCCTCATTTAGCAGAAATAACAGCCTCTAGACGCTTCCTATAGCCTGTAATGAGTGTCTGGATTCTGGATGAATGTATTTTGGACCATTCCTCCTTACAAAACATCTCCAGTTGAGTTAGGTTTGATGGTTGCCGAGCATGGACAGCCCGCTTCAAATCACCCCACAGATGTTCAATGATATTCAGGTCTGGGGACTGGGATGGCCATTCCAGAACATTGTACTTGTTCCTCTGCATAAAGGCCAGAGTAGATTTTGAGCAGTGTTTTGGGTCGTTGTCTTGTTGAAATATCCAGCCCCGGCGTAACTTCAACTTTGTGACTGATTCCTCAACATTATTCTCAAGAATCTGCTGATATTGAGTGGAATCCATGCGACCCTCAACTTTAACCAGATTCCCAGTACCGGCACTGGCCACACAACCCCACAGCATGATGGAACCTCCACCAAATTTTACTGTGGGTAGCAAGTGTTTTTCTTGAAACGTTGTGTTCTTTTGCCGCCATGCATAACGCCCCTTGTTATGACCAAATAACTCAATCTTTGTTTCATCAGTCCACAGCACCTTATTCCAAAATGAAGCTGGCTTGTCCAAATGTGTGTTTGCATACCTCAAGCGACTCCGTTTGTGGCGTGTGTGCAGAAAAGGCTTCTTTCGCATCACTCTCCCATACAGCTTCTCCTTGTGCAAAGTGCGCTGAATTGTTGAACGATGCACAGTGACACCATCTGCAGCAAGTTGATGTTGTAGGTCTTTGGAGGTGGTCTGTGGGCTGTTTTTGACCGTTCTCACCATCCTTCGCCTTTGCCTCTCCAATATTTTATGTGGCCTGCCACTTCTGGCCTTAACAAGAACTGTGCCTGTGGTCCTCCATTTCCTCACTATGTTCCTCACAGTGGACACTGACAGCTTATAGTTCTGCGATAACTTTTTGTAGCCTCCCCTAAACCATAATGTAGAACAATCTTTTTTTTCAGGCCATTTGAGAGTTGTTTTGAGGCCCCCATGTTGCCACTCTTCAGAGGAGAGTCAAAGAGAACAACAACTTTCAATTGGCCACCTTAAATACCTTTTCTCATGATTGGATGCACCTGTCTATGAAGTTCAAGGCTTAATGAGCTCACCAAACCAATTGTGTGTTCCAATTAATCAGTGCTAAGTAGTTACAGGTATTCAAATCAACAAAATGACAAGGGTGCCCAAATTTATGCACCTGTCTAATTTCGTTTTGATGCATATTGCACATTTTCTGTTAATCCAATAAACCTCATTTCACTACTGAAATATTACTGTGTCCTTCAGTTATTTGATAGATCAAAATGAAATTGCTTATCCAAACACCCAAATATTTATAAATGAAAATCATGGAAATTGTCAGGGGTTCCTAAACTTTTGCATACAACTGTATTTTCACTTTTGATACTTGAGTGCATTTTGCTGCTAATACATCTTAATACTTCCGTACCTACATAAGTCAAACTATAGAAAGTCTGCTTGTAAATTAGTATTTTTATATTGCCCTTATATGTACCTTCCAAAAGGGAGATGTTTAGTTTGAAACGACTTTGAACTTTAAACTTCTTCATATAAAAACTTCCTTGCGCTGTTGCAATCCCAACCACAAGTAGGAAGTAATCGCATTCTGATGAAAACATGACACATCATGTGCACACACACTGGAAACACGTGCACATTCACTTACTCACATGCAGAGGTTAGTGGGAGTCTTCAAACGTTAGAAGCTGCTGCTACACTCAGACACACTGTCATATTCAAACTGGGTTCAGGGACTGTTTCATTTAGCTCTGCTCTCCACCATGAAGCTGTATGTGATCGTTCCGCTGTGTGCTCTGTTCACCCTCACCCAACAGGTAAGGAAACACTGACAATACAATGATTATTGTTCATTTTTTAAATTACTTTGATCATACACTGCCCATTTCAAATGTAGACATACTACTTTACTTATGCTATTTAGTATTTATTTTTTACATGCCAAGTTTGATATTCTTGATTTTAGGCACCTTCAAGTGATAAGTGTACGTGTGAGTTGACTAATTCAGCGAAGGCATTCCCTCATGACAAACTCAGCACAGTGGAGGACAATGCATCAAAATGCAACAGCAACATCACCCCACAGAAGGTAACTACTCGTGTTATTTTGTAAACCAGACTGTAAAGAACACAACCTCCCCCAGCAGCTGTAAAATAATAATAATAATATTTAAAATACAAAAAACCCAGACTGCTGTATGTATGCATTCATGCTGAAGGAGTCCTGAGTGATGTCTGAACATGGTGTCTACCTGCTCTCTCTGCAGACTCTGGAGCTGAAGAGTCTGCTGCTGGGTTTGGAGCGACGTCTGCCCCAGCTGCAGGAAGATGTGTCGATGCTGGAGAGGGAGGATGACGGAGAGCTCTATGCAGTTCTCAGCCTGCATGTGATAGAGAATGAACTGCTGGAGATCAAGCAGCTCATCGACAGGCTCAACAGCAGCACCCTGGGACACCAGCGTCTAACTTCTGAAGCCACTAAACAGGTAGATTCATACAGCGTGACAACCATCAGCTGTTCAACACTGACATAATTCAAGAAAGCAGCATCTGTGTGCAAGTCTACTCAAAATGTAGATTGATGTTTGTTCAGAAAAAATTATACATGAAAAATATCTAGTATAATATTTAAAGAAGCACTAAGACTTTTACTGCACTGTCCCATAGAATGACCATGATGTGCAAATCTGCAGAAGTCAGTGACCATGCAATCTACTGAGATTTCTGGCTTTGAAAGTAATTTATGTCCTGTACACTATTATTGAAACTCTTCCCCTGTTACATTTTCATAGTCAGAAACTAATGAAAGAAGCTTTCTGTTGATAGTGATGCAATGCTCTTGTTCCTTTAAAAGAGTACTCCACTGATTTAGCATTGCACCATTATAACATTGTCCGACTCATGATGGAAAGTTTAAAAGTTTAAAAATTAAAATGAAAAAGTATCAGTTTTAAAATCAATGCAGCAGAACCAGATATATCATCTTTTTTATTCCAATCATTCTTCCACTACTGTAGCCTCGAGCTGCTTGCCTCAAGCAGAGATGAGGAGTGGCCTACAGAGGTCTGGTAAACTCACTTCTTTCTAACTCCACACCCAAATTTTTTTCATTGTCAAACTTGTAGTCTTCTACTCCAACCCATGTTGAATCAAGTAACATCACTTGGGGTAATTTTTTTCCCACACACCTCACTCTGAAGCCACAAAACGTTCCTTTTTAAAGTGGCTGTAATATATATTTTTCTATTAACAATGGATTTAATAACTATGTGAAAGGTGACGCTTGAAGTGACAAACCAACAAAGAAGTATCACCCGTTGCTGCAGTTCCCCTCAGCTCAATGGAGATTTTTAACATCTTTCAGCTCATTGTTTTGGTTTTACGGCCCACCACACAAATGTTTTGGTTCAGTCTCACCACTCTCATCAGCACCGTTTCCAGTAGCAGCAGGCAGCTGTTTTCAGCAAAACTGCTCTAATAATCCACTGTGAGCTACCTACAATGCCTAACAGCAGACAGAAAAAGTTAGCAACTAGCTATGGAAAATTTCCAAAACATCCATCCATCCATCCATCCATCTTCTTCCGCTTATCCGGGGCCGGGTCGCGGGGGCAGCAGCAAAACATAGCTACAGTAAAATGAGGTTTAATATTGGACTTACATTCATCAGGTGGCCAGAAACACGACTCCAAATAAATGATAATGTTGCTCCATGTCTGCTACATGTGTAAATAGGCAACTGTTTGCTACCACATTCACCATATCAACTTTATTAGGTGATAACATGTCGATGTTGTGTTTACAGCTTGATGTGCTGCCCACATGTGGCCATAAAAACCTATTGATGCAGGTTTAAAGGCACCATGTGTACGATTGTAAAATTCTACCTTTGCTTCCATCTGGTGGTATCAAGAGTGACAATGGCAGACAGCAATGCTTGTTGCATCATAAAGATTCTATAATCACACACAGTAACTTCAGTGTATCCTATGAAAATTTGAGCCAAAATGTAAAGACAAATAGAAGTGTACTGATGCAGAGCCCCCTGTTGACTTTGAATGCATCACCACGAAGAGTAGCTACTGTTACAATACAGTAGCTAATGGGGATCTGATCAAACAAACAAACTCATCACGTATGTATAGAAACAACTTACACATTTAATACGAGGCAGCTAACATTGTCATCTGCCTACCAGCTTGCATTTTGAACAGGAACTCATACAAAATGTTTTTCAAATTTCAAAATTGTACCAGTCTTTATATGCAGTCCCGTATTTTATTTTGAAAAACTAATTCCATATGAGAGTTGTATTATCAAGGTAAGCATTGATTGTTGTGAGTTTAGTGGTGAGGTTTGAAATTAATAGGTAAAATGTCTGAATAATATTCTTTCTTCATCAATGTATAAGCTAGTCCAGTTTGTCTGATGACAGGTAATGCTGCATTCAAGGAAATTCATATTTGCAAAAAAAAAAAGACTTGTATTTTGGGACATCTGTTCCTGCTGCTGTCTCTCAGCTGGAGGACATTAGTGCAGAGATGCAGGAGCTGGAGACGTATGACACCATGCAGGTGGTGAAGAGACAACAAGACAACCACCGTCTTAAGAGAGACCTGGACCAGTGCAAGAACGGATTTCACCCCAGCACCCAACCCACTCAACCTCCACATGGTATGTCCCAATAACACACGACACACCAGAGTGTAGGGAGAATTTTTTTTTTAACTTCTTTTTGATTTTCACTGGAAACCACCAGATAGATAAGAAAATGATTCTGGTTATGCTTTCAGTATAGTTCGCAGCTCTCAGCACCAATCACCACAATTAGGAAGTAATTATCAACCAGCTGTACTTATGTAGTTTCCCTACATTTGCATGATTTCTTTCTCTCTGCTTCTGTTGATATTTTCCCCCAAGGTAACTGTCCCCACGGCCAATTTCTAAACATTACTGGGCCGAGGGTATACACAGCAGGAGAGTACCCTGGCTCCTACAAGTATGGAGCCTGGGGACGGGATCCCAAACCAGAGGCGGGGAAGGAGAACTGGTATTGGCTCGTAATGATGACCTCCAACAATAGATACTCCAACTACGTCCGTCTCTACTCCAGCCTGAGCTCACTCATTGTTGGGGTGAGCGTCCCAGGTAAGAACTCGTCTGTTTTACTTTTAAGTGTAAATGTTAGAAATGTGCAACCTTCCAGCTCAGTGTGCATACGGAAGCAATACATACTTCTAATGAACAATAGAATGTATTAAAACCTTACTGGTAATTACCATGATTATGTTGAAATAGAAGGGTTGGTGGAGGGCAGATTTTCTATTCTTTTTATCAAATATGCACAAAGCTTGGGCAAATATATATATTTACAGTATATATCTCGATATACACATTCTCTAAAATAACATACTGTAAATTCTCAAATTGCGCAAACATATGATGATCATGAAGCATTGCTGTAGATTAAATTACCCAACAGCATATTAAGTAGTGGTAGTAATAGTTAAACTTAGCTCATGCTTAAACATCTACAGCAGTAAAATGCAACATACACAATAATGCAGCCGTAATATTTATCCAGAAACATCATATATAATAATCAAACACCGACCATTTCACTGCACAATGAGTACTTTAAATAAATTTTACCTAAGTAAAGGTTTAGAATGCAAAACTTGTAGTGGAGTATTTTCAAAGTGGGGTTGGTATTAGAACTTTTGATTAAGTAACTACGCCGTTGTAACGTTACATAAACAGGGAATTTTTATTTATTTTCTGTACTAGCAATCACAACACACAGCCTTTCACTAACTATTATACTGCAACCTGAGCATATCTACAGACTTTATGGCTGACAAAAGTAATGTAAGTACACTTCAGCGGTATGTCAGCCAGTGCAACAGTGTGGTGTTTAATAGGTTTTGGACAACAATGGAGGGCAATACTAAGTAGAATCAATTCACTGTTGGTTTGGGTCTTTTCATGGGATTTATTGACAAAACGAAAAATATAGAATATAACCAGACTTATCCTTTAAAAAAGTAAGGCACACAAAATACTATGGATTGCTTTCTTTAATATTAACAAATGATAACAATACTTACTTATGATGACATTCGCTCCTCCCCCTCATGCTTCTTCTTCTTCTTCCAGGTAATGTCCAGATCCACTCCTCTAACCCAACCACCAACACTATCCAGGGTCCAAATGTTGTGCTGTATGGAGAGGCCTTGTACTACAACTGTTACAACCAAGATGCTGTTTGTCGATTCAACCTCACCAGCAAAACTGTTAACACCTTACAACTACCCAAAGGCACCAGGTTCGCTCCTCAAATTAGTCTTTAAGCTCATTATTTGAATGGGTGTTGCCGATGCCAGAATGAATGCCTTGTTTCTACAAAAAATAACAAAAGTCATGAAATCTTCTACATTTGTATCTACATGTTGAATTCCGTAGTTTTGTAAGAACAACAAAACAAGAATATAAAAAATAGAATGTGTGATTCACCCTGTGTAAAAGATTATATATGTTTAAAATTATGAATGTGCAAAGTCACAGCATAGCATAATGAGTCCAAGAAAACTAAGATACTAATACATTGTTTTTGACATTTTCATTTCTAAAAAAGGAAACATCACTTCTGTCCTGTTTCTTTCAGGTTTAACTCAAAAGGTAATTTCTGCCACCTTGATGAATGCTACCCGTTCACCGATCTCGACCTGGCAACAGATGAGTCAGGCGTCTGGGTGATCTATACCACCACCCAGGACTTTGGCAACCTGGTGTTGTCCAAGGTGGAGGAGGGTGAACCGCTGACACTCAGCCAAACCTGGCACACCTCAGTCTACAAGCAGGGGGTGACCAACACCTTCATGGCCTGCGGTGTGCTTTACGCAACACGGTACGTCAACAAAGATGTGGAGGAGATCTTCTATTCGTTTGACACCACGACTGGGGTAGAAAGGTTCAACATTGGCATTTTGATTAACAAGATGTCGCCCAACATTTATGCCCTGAACTACAGCCCTGTGGACCAGATGCTACATGCCTACTGTGACTCCTACATGGTCTCCTATAAGGTTTTGTTTTCGTAATTGGATAATGCTGACAACATTTTCCATAAAGACCTGTGTTTAAATCAGGGCTCTAGCAATAGTGACCAGCACGGGCAAATAAAGGTCAGTCATAAATAAAGGCTGGACAAAATTCTCATGTGTGCACTCCATGAAAACATCACACTGGAGAGTGATTAGTAGGAGTTCCCCAAATAAAAGCACAACATAACAAAAATGTACATCCTTGTTTTGTCGAACTTTACACAGTCAGTGTATGTGTGTGTCTTTCTTCACCTTAGTGAGGGGGATGCTTTCCAGCTCCCTCACAAGATGCAAAGGTGTATAAATCTTGTTCAAATCTTCCTGCCACAACTGATCAACAATATGCAAAATAATTTTAATGCAGTAATTCAGCTGTCAACCATATCTAACTGCTTTACTGTTTTTAATATAGAAGAATTGTAAGCTTGTGAATGCAGCATGCACAAAGCAACACTCATTGTGTGTTTGTCCAGGTTGGTGACTGATTATACACATTTTCACCTCACTTCAGGTGATAAGCTTGAGGTAGAGGTGAAAATGTGTATCATTCGGCAATTGTCAGTTGGCTATTCCGCCTTAATGACCCAAACAGATTAAACATACATACAGACAAAAACAACATCACATAGCTGATAGGCCTATAAATGTTTATATGCTCTCCCTACATCTTGAGAAAAAGCAGCAAAATAGCTCTCTTGGCTACAAGAGTCAGGAATGGACATATGTGATGGACAGTCACATTTCTATCGGGCCACATACAGTATAATTTTACACTTGTTTTTTTTTTTATTTGGTGATGAAGCAAAAAAATTGCGGTGCTCCAACCCCTCAGCACTCACAGACCTTGTGTCAGTTTCAGGCAAAATTTTGTGTTTAAAATGATGCACAAGACATCAAGAATACGGCCAGTCATCGAGGTACCAAACCAACACAGGCAAGGAAATAGCCCCTAAAGAGCCGTGAGATGAGAAATGTTGCTAATAATCCCTCATTGCACAGTAAAATCACAAATAAAGCAAGTACGATCAGTCAAAGTTGACCTAGGAAGTTGGTCTGTAAACTGTTGTGAACAGACAGTTCAAGTTGTAATTTTACAGTTTGTTTTATCTTTAACTTTAACATATATTTGACCTTAACCTAAGGTTTGTTTAAATCCTGTCCGATCATCTAACTGCACACAATTATCAGCAAGGGGGCACAGGGTTTTCACAGGTGGGCACTCCTTTTTACATGGTCATAAAGTGTACTTTTATAATTTTTTATTTATTTTTTTAGTAGTGTAACATTATCGCATTTGAGTTTGGCCATATTGAGTATTCAGCCAAGGCCAAGCCATAATCTCATTATAACACACACATACACCAATGTATCACATAACCAATAAACAAAATGATAACCTTTACCGTTTCACCTGATTTGGCTTTTCCCAACTGAGATCTTCAGGTGGAGTAGTTGGTGGAGGTTCCAGTCCAAATGTTAAACTTGAGCTGTTACTGTGTGTGCTAGCCATTGATGGTGCTAGCTAAGGAAGCTACTGCAGTGGAGTCTGCACTAACGTTAGCCGAGCTGGCTTGCTGTGTAGCAGGGCGAGAAGAAACATTGTTGATCGCGCTTGGAGAAGTTGCCTGGGATTTGGAAAATGATGGTGGTTCTGAGTTCAAAGGAGTAGATGTGGCGCAGATGGGGGTTTGAGCCATTTCCTTATGTCCATAGTCCATTCTGTTAAACGCTAGCTAGCTTCACTGAAAGTGATGATGGCGATGTGTTTTGTATAGCTAGTCAGGCAGCACCATCAAATTTGATTTTGCAATCTCTCTCTCTCTCTCTCTCTCTCTCTCTCTCTCAGCATAGACTGCAAGCCAGACACAGACGTCAAAGCTGGGTACATGAAATAAACCAATCAAGGGCACAACTAGCAGACTATCATAGTTTGGTCTGCCTGGATAGTGGCTGGTTTCAGTGATATTTCAGGCTGTTTGACCGGTCTGATCGCCAGATTGGCCACCTCAGCGTGACGTGGGGTTGCGTTTCTCCATCTCCAAAAGTTGATTCTGTTTCAACTTCTCCACCACAGGTTGCTTTTCGCCACAGTGCCTGATTTGATCTGGGAGGTAGGCCTACCTAAAGCCGGCCTGGCCATGATATTATCATATGTATTTTTAACTTGTGAATTTGTTTGTAAATTAATAGTTTTAATTATTTATCAATACACGATTACCATATTTAATGTTTATTATAGTTGTTGGGATTTACAATGGTTAAAGGGGCACCAAATTATGTAGGTGCAATCAATTAAATTTGGCTCTCAAAATTATCAAAGATAATCATAAATAATAATTTATTTAATAAAGTCCTTAGGGCACCACTCTTCTTTAAGAAGAGGAATGATAGCTTATTAATTGATTCAGTCTCAAAAAATACACTAAACTATCAATTTGGAACTCTGATTAATAATTTAATTAATAACTATAACTATAACCAAAATTACCATTAACAGCTAGTAGGTTGAAGGATTTGGAGTTCACCATAGAAGAGGTTGCAAATTACTCACTCTTGTGCAACATTAGGGAAACCAGCATAATTATACACAAGCATTTATTTAAAAGATAAACAAAGAAAAATGCACAATATGAAGACTAACTCTAAATTCACTAAACTACAGAACAAAGAGTGTGGGTGTGTGTGTGTGTGTGTGTCAGTGATCCAAGATACTTCTTGGATGTAAAATGGCGTCAAGCAAAAGAATGGGTGTATGTTTCTTTGTTCTGCCTCCGTATGTCTCACGTGCACAAGCATGAACACACGTGGTCAGAAACAAGGAAGCATGTGAAGCGGGAGCTTTAAAGTTACTATTCCGCCATGTGGTTGTGTTTAAGGCCAAATCGAAGTATGTGTGGATGATCTGTAATCGAACAGTGCCAAGTTAAGAGAGTTAGTTAGTATGCTTGCAGGTTTTGTGTGGTAGCTGCTGGCGCTAATTAAACTTGGTTGCAGAAATCTTATACAGGTCCTTGCGTCGCTGCTGTAAAATCAGAGCGTTCTGGTCTGCTGCATGTTTCTGCTCCAAGCAGATTGCATGGTGGAGGACACCGAGTAGCCATCTGCTGCATGCTGGAGGTGAAGCCAGGAGGAAAGAGAGCTTGCTTACTCTTGGTTAGCATTGATCTAGAAAGCAGAAATCTTAAGATGAAGGCAGGCGCCTGTGTTGCAGTCTAATCCTTTGTTCTTTGTCAGGGGGGGATCTGTGTAACGCAGACCTCCTGACGTCTGGGCGTAGAGCAAGGAGGAAAGAGAGCTTACAGTGATTGCTGACCCCTGACCTGGTGACATCCGGGTCATAGGCTGGCCGATGGTGGCTGGGAAGCTGTGTTCAATGGCTCTCGGGATTGTGGGACAAAAGAGAATGCAGTCTCCTAATAAAGTTAAGTTAAAAATCACACAAATTAATGAATTCATCTCTGGAGTCCCAACATAATATTTTGGGGGGGACACAAAAAGCTCATTTGGGACACAAAAGCTCATTTGGACAGGCATTGTCCCCCATGGCATTGTGCTGCCAGCACAGCATCTGACTGCTGGTGTTTATTGCCCTGTTAGACCCATTCTGAGTAATTATCAGAATTTATCATGAATTTATCATCATTAATTTTATCATGACTGATAGAACTGATGGCCCAAGCTACAAAAACAAAAACAAAGTTGCACTAAACTGTAGTTTTCCTTTGACGAAGGTCTTGCAGTTACCTTAGGCTAGGCTAAACACATCTTGGACCTCATCTCTGCACTGACACACAAAGATGAACCTGATATTGATGGCAAGCAAGCATGCATATTTCTTAAAATGTTGGAATGTTGGAATCTTTAAAACACTCAAACAGCAGTGCTGCCAGCTACAATGAACAAGAGACTCACACAGTGGAGTCCAAACACACACACACACGTGTTTGTTTCACTATCCCCATGGGTCGACAGTAATTGACGTAATGTTTTCCCTAGCCCCTTACCCTAACCTTAACCATCACAACTAAGTGCCTAACCTTAACTCTTACCCTAACCTAATTGTAATGTGTACTCTAAAACCAAGTCTTAACCCTCAAAAAGCAGTCTCTACCTGTGGAGACCTCAATTTTTGTCCCCATGGGTTAGTGTGCATTCAGTCCCCACCGGGATATAAGAACATGAAACAACACACACAACATACTGCATTGTGCCAGGTTAGATCTCCACATATTGGTACATATGAGTGTACAGTATTGTTGTTATGCTTAGGTGTTGCTTCAAAGGCAATTTCACTACTACTACTTCTGCATTGTCTCAGCCTTGCAGTGCACTCTGGTGGTAAAAAGGCTCATTGCTGTCTTTTGCTCAAGCTTCATCTGTTTTGTACTGAGTCAATGAACATACTATCTTGTAGTATGAAATATGAGTGTGATGTAGCCTGTGAGCCTTATCCGAGTCTTACGTCTACACTATACGCACACTTACCTGAATATGAATGTACAGCAATAGTTCAAAAAGAACTACTTATGCCAGTACCAGTATTTGGAATTTCATTTAGTATTGTGAAATATAATGTAGCAGTAGAAGTACAATACAGAGAATGACAGCATGTCTCATAATATCCAGCAATCCTGGATGTCTCAAGATGTTTTAGTCAGATGTCATAGTCATCTGAAGTCTTAGGATATTTAAAAACACAATGATGGTAATTTGTTCATGTACAATAAATGTTATTGTTACACTCAAACGCCAAACTAGACTGTGAGAGTGCTACTCAGTCCTTGTGCCAGTCCCTGCTCACTCAGACTGGATCAGCCACCCAATGAGCTGACCTGCAGGCTGTAATGCGTTCACTGGCAGGTTTTACATTATGATCCTCTGATAATACACTGTGGATACCTAAAATAGAGGTTAACCTGACACAAATACTTTTGTAACAATTTTATTACCAATAAATATCGACAATGCCCACCTTGGGACTTTCACCCAAAGAATACTCTCAACCGTTTTATCTCAAACTCAATTGCTCAGTTTCAGCTTTCCCAAGACCAAGGGGTTTCCCACCAACTCAGGGAAGTCCACAAGTAAAATCACAGACGTGGATTTTTAACAAAGTAAAACATGATTTATTTTTAATCAGTAAAAGGTCAATATAAAAACACTTATCCTTAAATACTGTAAAAAAAATGTTTTAAAAATACAAATGCCAATAATATAAAACGACCATAAATAACTAAAACAGAATGTTCACAGTCTTTAAGAAGGAGGAACTATTAATTGACCTGAGAAGGAGTTACAAAGAAACAGGGAGGTGTTAGGTTAAAGTGGCATAATGTTTACACAGAAACTAACACTGCAGTAATAAAACAACGAAATAAATAAGCAAAAGCACACTTAGGGTGAAGGCGTGCAAAACCGAGAAAGAGCCACTTGTTCAATGCACAACCCTATTAAAATAGCTGCTACCACCTCTATGAAGAATACTTCTTGACCATTTAAACAAGTATTTCTAAATTAATAGTCCTCCCAAAGTAAAACCAAATTAAAATTAAAACTACTAACAAGTAAAATACAATGAAATGTAAAATCAGGCAAAAACCCAAACACGGGGACGTCGGTCTCAATCACACGGTAAGCAGGAATACCATGTAGCAGCGGAAGGGAATGACCAAGGCTAACACGACAGGGGACTGATGTGGAAACTCACCGCATTGGTGGTATGTTGGGGTGAGCTGACTGGAGTAGGAGTGACAAATGCTGACTTAATCTGCCGGTTAAACTGGGCTCTAGGGATGAACAATGTCAATAGACTCACCAGTTTGGGCCAAACTGAAATAAATTAGCTAAAGTAACACACTAAACTAAGAGAGTGAACATGGTAAACGTTTCTTTCTAAACATCAGCATGTTAACATTGGCATTGTGAGCATGTTAGCATCCTGACATTAGAAGTTAGCTCAAAGCCCCACTGCCTTAGCACAGCGAGCTGTACAGAGCTGCAAGCGTGACTGACACTCCAGTCTGCAATTACAGCTAACACAATGATTATATTTTCTATTGGAAGAAAATGCAATTAAAGTTAGATACAGTTTATTATGTGATTTGTTTTTATTGATTTTCAGCTTTATTCCAGTCTGTTACTACATTACAAACATTTGTTAAAACATACAGTTTGATATGCTCTACATATCCTAACTTCATGGATCATTATGATATGATATGTACTTTGATATAGTCTGAGCTGGACCTTCTCTGGCTAAGTTTTATTTCTTGTTATTTAGTGCTAACATGGCTAACATGGAAATTACAATACATAGCTTCAGATCAGAAGTTGGCCTCGTAGGCCAGTAGATATCCATCGTTGTACATGTAGATCTGCCTGTTGGTGGGGTTATAGCTCAGACTGGCCACTCCTTTAGCTACCTTCTCCATTGGCAGCGCTAGTGAGTTGTCTTCTTTGCCTGTTGCTGTGTCGAAGGCATAGAACACCTCCTCGTGGTATTCGTCCACATAACGAGTGGCATATAGCACACCGCACACCATGAAAGCATTGCTCACCGCCTTCTTGAACAGCCTCGTCTCCCACGTCTGTGAGACATTGAGTGTCTCAGCCTCGCTGTCCCAAACTAGCTGGCTCACCACTAGATTACCGTGGTTACCGACAGTGGCATAGAGGGCCCATAGTCCCGTCTCGTCTGCCTGCCTCCACGCCCACATCACTATTGGCACGACAGTCATAGTAACAATACGGGAACTTGTTGTTGAAACCCACGCCGGTGCCTGGGAGTGTCACCCGTTTGACGGTGTTGCTGTTCAGGTCGTAGCGACAGACGTCTGCAGAGCGGTAGCAGTGATAGTACAGCGCTTCACCATATAGAACAGCACTGGGACCCTCAATGCTGTTGGCGTGACTGTTGGATGGAGCAAATGTAAAGTCCCTGTGGTTGGCAGAGGCCATGAAGTCTTCGTAGGTTTGGTATACGCGCAGGGAGTTGCCCCAGATGTGGCTGTCGAGCAGAGGCTGAACCCAGTAGCTGTTCTTCTGCCCCTCACTGTCCATCTGGGCCTGTTTGCCCCATGAACCAGAGATGTAGCTCTTACCGTGGGGACTGACCTTAGTCATGACAGGATCACTAATGTTGGTGATCAGGCCCTTGAGGCAGTACCTGTCCCGGCCTGGAAACAGAGAGAGATGAGAAGGGTCTGAAGATCAGGTGATATACAGTACAGGATAGAGTATCACCGTCTTTGTATTTCTGACCTAGGTTTGGTTTCAGAAGTGGTGGGGACACAAAAAAGTTTTAAGAAATCATTTATGTGATAAAATAATAAATTAGGGTGACATTGCCTTCCAATATATATATTCCACAGTAATATTCCATTTCCATAATAATAATAGTATTAAAACATTTGAAATTTTACGTAAACCTTTATATTGTTAATACACTAACCCTACTAGTTTTAAAAAAAAAAGTGTGACCCAAAATCACCCTGAAAGTATAAAAGTGAGGGGGACAAAAATAGAACTTTAAAAACTGAGGGGGGCACGTCCCCCGAGCCCCCTTTTTATTTCGCCCCTGGCCCTCAAACAGCCTGAAGGCATGTTCACACAAAGTTAATGCAAAGACGTGAATAGACGCGAATTCTCGCATATGTCGAGTGTCGGGGGGCTTGTTGTGTGGGGAGGACCGGGCGGAGTGACGGGACAGCGTCGCTGCTTGACCACAGACAGCTGCTGAGCCCCGGGGAGCTCTAGAGCCAGGGGGGCAGAGCTGGATCTTTTATATTACTGGCTGGAGGAGAGCTCAGAGTTTGTTTGTTTTTTACTTTTGGGATTAAAAAGTGGATTTCTTGTCAACCTCGCTTTTCAACCTCTCTACAGCAGGGAGCGGACTGCGGAGGTGCCGACCTCCACTGTTGTTACTGTAGGCACCCAGAGCTCCATGATAGCTACTATTTCATATTTATACAGAGACCAGACAAAACGGGAGATTGCTTGGAGAAAAGTAAGAGAGGACCACCTGGTAAATTTTGAAAATGTGTGTCTGTTACTTGATTCCAGCTATCGGTGGTACTTTAAGATGAAAAAAAAATTGCTTGCTTGTTGTCTTGCGGACAGACCTGACAAAGCATGATTTCAGACTTTTTACAAATCGGCATCATGATGTAGTTCTTTTGGCATCCTTTTGATCAGTTTATTGCAATTAAATCACAGCAAAATCAGTTTATTTTGGTTTCATACCGCTCCAGTAAGCCAGAAAGGGTGAATATTCGCGGGTTGTATTTAACGCGAGTAACTCAAGGCGAATATTCGCTTCGCGTTTGGTGTGAACACAGCTTGAGTCCACCACTGGGCAACATATTTTATTTTACTGGAGGTAACGCACATTTTTCCTCAGAGTTCTCTTGGTTCTTCATACTTATTGCAATGAATGAGTGAGTGCAATCTCCCACACACTTTCACACACACACACACACACACACACACACACACACACTTACATAGGGAGAGTCTTTGTGAGTTGTGCCAGGACTCAGGAAGTGTTTTCACCCAGTTTCTCTTGACTGTCTTCATGTTAATTGTGTCTGACATTTGCATCATGTCCACCACACGCAGTTTACCCACCTGACACACACACACATTTACAACATTGTGTAGTTAAGATATATAAATGGTAACCCATTAAATTTAACTTTAAACATTTTCAAATATCTCAGTTGTTTCTTCATGTTATATTTATTCTCTTGATTTATCACAAAAAGTTAGGACCTCTTTTCTTTTCCCATGACATGACACTATGAGCTAAGATAATGTAGCATTCTTATTTTTACTTTATTTTTCTTTGTTGTATTATATTACTATTCGCTGATGCAACAACCCAGTTTCCCCATATAGTTTAGTAAAGTTTGACTTCATGTTACTCCTGTAGGCTATTGCTCTACTACTTTAGGAATCATTTTAGTGTCTTCCAGTGGAGGAAGAAGAAGCTGCATACCACTGCCCAAAGGTTGATGCCCAGAAACTTCCTGAACACAGCAAACTGATTGAGAGGGATTATTTTTGTATTTTGAGTCTATGTATTTTTTTTTTAGGAAACTCCTACTTATTCTGCCTTTAAATAAAAGTATGTAAGTACAATCAGGAAAATGTACTCAAAGTAAAAGTACTCAATGCAGAAAGATGTCCCCTGTGACTGTTAAACTATTATATATTATATCATTAGATTATTATTACTTGTGTATTAATATAAAAGCAGCATCTTACTATTTAGTTGAGGTGGATCTAATTTTTAGCTGTTTTGTAGGACTGCAACTAACAGGATTATCGATTGATTGTTTGGTTTATAAAACATCTGAAAATTAGCATGATGTTAGCTCTTAACTGCTGAATCATGCTAGTTTTTCAAACTTGTGGGTCTGGGGTGATTTGTGCCAAACGGTTGGGTTAAGTTGTGCCAGTGGCACAACTCACCCCCACTTATGATTATTTTCAACATATTATTAATTTGTAATTTCTTACATTTTAGCACTTAAACTATGTGACATTCTTAATTTTAGAACAAAACCCATCATGCCACGCAGTTATAAAAGGAAGACAGACAGGGCTTCAACTCCTCTTGTGGAGTTGGACAGAGCAGTGAAAGAGGTGCAACAGGGAAAGACCATACGTCAGGTGGCAAGGGAGATGAAGATCTGCAGGATGACCTTGAAAAGATTCATGGAGAAGAAAAAGATAGGAGAAGTAACAAAGACAGGGTATAAGAGAACAGGACTTGCCAACCAAGTCTTCAAAGAAAACATGGAAACAGAGCTGGCAGACCATATAAAGGCTCTAGCAGCAATGTTTCATGGCATAAGTGCTATGAAATGCTGTGAGCTGGCTTTTGAGTATGCACAAAGAAATGGCATTGACATCCCTGCCAGCTGGATCAGAGAGAAAAAGCAGGTTAGGTTAAGTGTGCATTTATTAAGGAAAAGTTATAGGGAACATTGCTAATTATTTTCCCAGGACATGCTCATTGTCAGTTATCACCATACACATCCTACAGAGAAGATACCCTTTATGCTAATAAACTATTAACCTTTTCTAGGTCCTGATTGGTTCACAGCTTTTAAAGCACGCCACCACTTGTCATGCCGCACTCCTGAAGCAACCTCTCTTGGAAGAGCTACTGCCTTTAATAGGCACAACGTGGGGGAGTTCTTTGATAACCTCTCTAAAGTGATGGACAGGTAATCATCAATCATCAATCATAGGATCACATATCTCTCTCTCTCACTCACTCACTCACTCACACATACACACGAGGCAGCCAGGAAAGGAAAAAGTGCACATCTCTATTGGGTCTTCTGCCCTGAGTAGCAGAATTGACATTTACACACATAACCACCTTCATAATCTCATTTCAGGTATAACTTCCCTCCACACATGATGTACAACATGGACGAAACTGGTGTGACTACAGTGCAGACACCCAAGCAGATTGTCACAGAGAAAGGGAAGAAACAAGTGGGTTCAGTTACATCAGCTGAAAGAGGAGAGCTCGTCACTGTGGCCTGTGCAGTAAATGCCACAGGAAATGCAATCCCACCCATGTTTATTTTCCCTCGTGTTCGTTTCAAAGAATCCTTCATGAATGGATCACCTGCAGGGTCTATAGGTCTTGCTACAAAGTCTGGATGGATGAATGAAGAAGTCTTCACCACCTTCCTGGAGCACTTCATCCGACACACAAACTGCTCCATCGATCATCCAGTCCTGCTCATTCTGGACAACCATAAATCTCACATCTCACTGAAGGCAGTGACAACTGCTAAAGAAAATGGTGTCGTTATGCTCACCCTGCCACCTCACACCTCACACCGATTGCAACCATTGGACAAAACAGTCTATGGACCACTGAAAACCTACTTCTTCAGAGCAACGGACGGTTGGATGCGCACACATCCTGGTCGAACTGTGATCGATTTACGCAGGTCGCAGAACTTGTGAAGCAAGCATTTATGTCTGCAATGACCCCCACAAACATCACATCAGGTTTCAGAGCTACGGGCATATACCCATATAACAGGGATATCTTCCCAGATGAAGATTATGCCCCATCAATGGTAACAGACAGGCCAAACCCAGAAGAGCCCTCCACCAGGGCTGCTGCTGCTGCTGACCCGCCTGGACCATCACATGAGGAGCCAACCCATGCCAAAGGTCTTGAAACAGGTCCAGACCCAGGGTGCCACCTGCCACTCTTCCAGAACCAAATCCTGAGCACTCATCAAGTGATGAAACTGGTTCTGGTGCCCATGGGAATTATGTGTCCCCAAAAGTCATACTTCCCTTGCCAAAAGCCACAGCAAGAAGGCCCAGAATGATGAGGAAAAAGTAAAAACAAAAATCTTGACCGACACACCTGAGAAGATGGAGCTGGAGGAAGCACACAAAGAAAAACAAGATAAAAAGGCTAAAAAGGAAAAGAAAAAGAATGAAAGGCAGAAGAAAAATGGGCTCTGAAAGGCTCAAATCAAAACAAAATCATAAAGAAAAGGTTGTGCACAGTAGCTCAGAAGAAAGCACCATGGGCCTTCCACTTGATGACACCACTGATGATGAAGCAGAAGATGACCTGGAGAACACACACAACAGAGAAAATAAAAGGGCTGAAAAACAGAAAATGAATGAAAATAAGAAGAGAGGGGCTCTGAAAGTGTCCAAACCAACCAAACCCAAAAAGAAAGTGACTGTCTACAGTAGCTCAGAAGAGAGTGACATCTCCATTCCACTTAACGACACCACTGATTATGAGAGTTCAGATGTCCAGAATGATGATGATGATGGTGACAAGGATCTGTCTGCTGGTGACTTTGTCATTGTGAGCTTTGCTGGTAAAACCAAATCGTATAACTACGTTGGATTGGTGCAGAAGGTTGAGGGTGCAGACATCAGTGCAAAGTTTCTAAGGCAAAGTTATAAGAAGTCTGGGGATGGAAAGCCCATCTTTACATTTAAAGAAAATGATGAAGGAGTCATCCCTAGAGGTGATGTGCTCAAGAAACTACCCACACCCCAAAAACTTGGTGGTACAGCCAGAAGAGAGCAGAAGTTTATATTCCCCTGCAGCATTGACAAGTGGGATGTTAAGTAGTAGGCCAGATCCAGACCACCTTGACCTACATACCCACAGGGGATAGTCTGGAGAAGTGAGGAGATGGGCATGCCTCATCACTGTTTGACTTACCTGCCATTTGTTTAATTTAGCTAACACTGATTTCAGTTATGTTATTAGAGAAGTTTTGTTCAGTTTTTAAGTGGCACAATAGGATGTTTAGAAATTAGCCTAGTCACTTTATTCTTATATGTTACATAATTGACAGATAGCGTTCTATGTATGTCAACAGGCATCTATTACCAAAGCCTTTTTGCCTGAAATGATTCACAAATATCATATTATGTATTTAAGTTTTTTGTGTTTTCACCAAAACTACAAAATATGACTTATTCCAACAGTTTAATATGGTGACAATATCTAAATAAACCTTAAATAAGTAATTTTGTATTGAATTTGTCTTGCTTTCATATAGCATTACAGTTCATAACATTAAAATGTTCTGTTTTACTTCAGAAATCACTGGCATAATTTACCCCAACATATTCTCCCCAAAGGCACAACTTACCCCGCACCAGGGGCAAGTTGTGCCACAAGACCACTTTTTCCCCAAAGCTATATTTCTGAAACTATTTATTTCAGATCCAAAGTTATTGTTCTCAGGGATGCACCACATCCTGAAATATATGTACATTCTTAAGTTGAAGGCATTACTGTCATGGCCTCACTTTAAAGTCACTTTGAGTAAAAACTGGCACAACTCACCCCACTTTCCCCTACTTACCTCTGAAGTCTTTGGGGATTGATTTGCAGGACTCAGCAGTGTTCTTCAGGTAGCGCAGTTTCTCTTTGACTGTCTTCATGTTAATTGTGTCTGACATTTGCATCCTGTCCACATATTTACGCAGTTTACCCACCTGACACACACACACATTTACAACATTGTGTAGTTAACATATATAAATGGTAACCCATTAAATTTAACTTTAAACATTTTCAAATATCTCAGTTGTTTCTTCATGTTATATTTATTCTCTTGATTTATCACAAAAAGTTAGGACCTCTTTTCTTTTCCCATGACATGACACTATGAGCTAAGATAATGTAGCATTCTTATTTTTACTTTATTTTTCTTTGTTGTATTATATTACTATTCGCTGATGCAACAACCCAGTTTCCCCATATAGTTTAGTAAAGTTTGACTTCATGTTACTCCTGTAGGCTATTGCTCTACTACTTTAGGAATCATTTTAGTGTCTTCCAGTGGAGGAAGAAGAAGCTGCATACCACTGCCCAAAGGTTGATGCCCAGAAACTTCCTGAACACAGCAAACTAATAAGATACTAAGAAAATACAGGTAGAGGACAGGCTCTCTGCAGATACAGACACGACCACCTACTTCAAGTGGGTCATAAATGATGATTGAGAGGGATTATTTTTGTATTTTGAGTCTATGTATTGTTTTTTAGGAAACTCCTACTTATTCTGCCTTTAAATAAAAGTATGTAAGTACAATCAGGAAAATGTACTCAAAGTAAAAGTACTCAATGCAGAAAGATGTCCCCTGTGACTGTTAAACTATTATATATTATATCATTAGATTATTATTACTTGTGTATTAATATAAAAGCAGCATCTTACTATTGTAGTTGGTTGAGGTGGATCTAATTTTTAGCTGTTTTGTATAGGACTGCAACTAATGATTATAAGGATTATCGATTGATTGTTTGGTTTGTAAAACATCTGAAAATAGTGAGAAATGCCGTCACAATTACCCAGAGCCCTAAGTGACACCTTCACAATGCTTGTTTTGTCCAACCAATAGTACAAACCACAAAATTATTAAAAAGTGAATTAAATTTATTAAAATAATTAAAAGGAAAATCAGCAAATCCTCACTTTTGTTAAACTGGAACCATGCAATATTTTTGCATGAAAAATTACTTAAACAATCATCAAAATATTTGGCAGTTAATCTTCTGTCAATCAATTAATTGGCTGATTGTTTCAGCTGTACTTGTACATTTCATACATTCTATGTGCAAAACTCTTAATTTTAAAGTAACTAGCAACTAAAGCTGTCAAATAATTATAGTGGAGTAAAAAGTACATTTCCCTCTGAAATGTAGTGACGTAGAAGTATAAAGTGCCATGAAACAAAAATACTCAAATAAAGTACAAGTACCTCAAATTTGTACTTAAGTACAGCACTTGGGTAAATGTACTTTTACATTTTACCACTGGTGTCTTCACTGCATATTTTACTGTACCTCTTTGGAGAGTTTTTGTGTTTGGGTGTTGTTTAGCTGGCTTTGAATGGCACCAACGTTTGTCTCCAGCTGGCTGAGCTCCTGGCCCAGCAGGCGCAGAGACAAGGCCGTGTACAGGCCCTGGTCGTGCAGGTACTGGTGAGGCTCCAGCCGGGCCGTCACGTTCTTAACCAGAGCCTGGATCTGAGGGAGACGCTGGCTGGACAACTTCAGCTGCAAGGAAACACAGACAGAAAATCCCGTGCTGTTTCTTGATAAGGGAATGTGTTTTCAGGATTCCAAGTTCATATATTCTGAAATCTTCCCATTTTCCTCATTTTAATTGGGTACTGTACCTTCACACAGTCACAAGACATGCAAGTCAGGTGAACTGAAGAGTCTAAAATACAGATAGTAATTGTAATAATCACAATTGTTGAATCCAATCAAAATGTCACATTAGAATAAACACTTCTAACCTGCATTGTATGACTCAGGACCACTGTATCCATATAATAAGGTGGAATTGGACTGGACCCAGTCTGAATTAAGTACCACACTCACCACTGTAAAGTGATGCTGGTTGACCTTAGTTCTCACCTGTTCCTGCAGGTTGTTCAAAGATCCTTCACAGGACAGAACCTGCTGCAGCACGGCCTCGTACTTCACAACAGGAATGACCACAGGTTGGAGTCCACCGCACACACACACAAGCTGTTCTTCTTCTGGCCAGACACCCGCTGAGTCTGGCCATCACCCTGTAGTCACACATATACAAAAACACAGATGTCGTAAATAAGAGATTTACATGGATAGAAAAGAGACTGCATTAACAAAAAGAGAAAAGGAAGAAAAAAAACCTCACTTAAATGTCATCAAGTGTTATATCTTCCACTTTTGTCTTAAGTTTCTAAGAGTAGGATATCAAGTGTAAACTCACTGATAACAGCAGCAATAGTAGGAGCAGCAGCAGCAGCATGTTTAGAGCTGGAGAAATGAATGGACTGGAATGAGTGGACTGACAAAGACAGAAGCTGTTAGTACTGAAATCACCACCCCACCTCTTCTCTTTTCTATAATAAACTCACTCATAACAAATACACATTTTGCTGACTTGCTTCTTGTCATTGGTGAGTCACTACACAGCCTTAAAAATACAAATGTGGATGTGAAAAATGTGAACATGGCATTTCATAGCAGTTATGGTCCCATATTTCCCCCTTCTTTCATGCAATGGTTATTATTTCCCCTTTGTAATATTCTCTGCAGTGTTGTCTCCGGTTTTAAAAAATGCTTTGCAAGACCTGATGTTTGTAAGTATGTGTTAAAAATATTCATAAAATATTTAGTTAAAATCCTTCACAGAATCTCACTTACTGGTGGATTATTTCATTTGTTTGTCTTTTTTAACTTAATATTAGTACATATAATTAGTGGGTGGGAAAGAACTGTTGATTTGCTTATTTGTTTTTGTATTAGCTGTTATCAGGGGAAACAGTGGGAACTAAAGACATTAGTGGCCTGGATAATGGAGATCAGCAGGGCAGGAAAGCTCAGGCAGGTGGACTGGGGTCTAGACAGAGGAGCAGGATACCTCAGACCAAAGATTCAGAATCAGAATCAGCTTTATTGCCAAGTGGGTTACACAAGAAAGAAATTTGCTTTGGTATTTTGGTGCAAACAATAAACATAGTACAAATATAAAGAAAGATAAAGCAAGTACTGCAGGTCAAGAATCATAAATATAAAATTGAAAATAAGATATTAAAGAATATTTAATAATATTATAAGAAAATAATAAAGAATATGTATAATATGACTGTTATTTAAATGACATTTTGTGCAGTGTGCAAAATATTTAAATGGGAATGTGCAAAAGTTTACAGTATGAGTATACTGTACTATAAGGGGTGGGGGTTAGGGGGTATGAAAGTCAGTGTCAGTGGGGTCCCAGGCCAGCTGCGGTGGGGGAGTGTCTGAAACAGTTTGTGTCCAGGGTGGGAGGGACCTTCTCAGCGGAGTGAATGATAGCGGGGAACCGGTGATAATTACCTCTGAAGTCTTTGGGGATTGATTTGCAGGACTCAGCAGTGTTCTTCAGGTAGCGCAGTTTCTCTTTGACTGTCTTCATGTTAATTGTGTCTGACATTTGCATCCTGTCCACATATTTACGCAGTTTACCCACCTGACACACACACACATTTACAACATTGTGTAGTTAACATATATAAATGGTAACCCATTAAATTTAACTTTAAACATTTTCAAATATCTCAGTTGTTTCTTCATGTTATATTTATTCTCTTGATTTATCACAAAAAGTTAGGACCTCTTTTCTTTTCCCATGACATGACACTATGAGCTAAGATAATGTAGCATTCTTATTTTTACTTTATTTTTCTTTGTTGTATTATATTACTATTCGCTGATGCAACAACCCAGTTTCCCCATATAGTTTAGTAAAGTTTGACTTCATGTTACTCCTGTAGGCTATTGCTCTACTACTTTAGGAATCATTTTAGTGTCTTCCAGTGGAGGAAGAAGAAGCTGCATACCACTGCCCAAAGGTTGATGCCCAGAAACTTCCTGAACACAGCAAACTAATAAGATACTAAGAAAATACAGGTAGAGGACAGGCTCTCTGCAGATACAGACACGACCACCTACTTCAAGTGGGTCATAAATGATGATTGAGAGGGATTATTTTTGTATTTTGAGTCTATGTATTGTTTTTTAGGAAACTCCTACTTATTCTGCCTTTAAATAAAAGTATGTAAGTACAATCAGGAAAATGTACTCAAAGTAAAAGTACTCAATGCAGAAAGATGTCCCCTGTGACTGTTAAACTATTATATATTATATCATTAGATTATTATTACTTGTGTATTAATATAAAAGCAGCATCTTACTATTGTAGTTGGTTGAGGTGGATCTAATTTTTAGCTGTTTTGTATAGGACTGCAACTAATGATTATAAGGATTATCGATTGATTGTTTGGTTTGTAAAACATCTGAAAATAGTGAGAAATGCCGTCACAATTACCCAGAGCCCTAAGTGACACCTTCACAATGCTTGTTTTGTCCAACCAATAGTACAAACCACAAAATTATTAAAAAGTGAATTAAATTTATTAAAATAATTAAAAGGAAAATCAGCAAATCCTCACTTTTGTTAAACTGGAACCATGCAATATTTTTGCATGAAAAATTACTTAAACAATCATCAAAATATTTGGCAGTTAATCTTCTGTCAATCAATTAATTGGCTGATTGTTTCAGCTGTACTTGTACATTTCATACATTCTATGTGCAAAACTCTTAATTTTAAAGTAACTAGCAACTAAAGCTGTCAAATAATTATAGTGGAGTAAAAAGTACATTTCCCTCTGAAATGTAGTGACGTAGAAGTATAAAGTGCCATGAAACAAAAATACTCAAATAAAGTACAAGTACCTCAAATTTGTACTTAAGTACAGCACTTGGGTAAATGTACTTTTACATTTTACCACTGGTGTCTTCACTGCATATTTTACTGTACCTCTTTGGAGAGTTTTTGTGTTTGGGTGTTGTTTAGCTGGCTTTGAATGGCACCAACGTTTGTCTCCAGCTGGCTGAGCTCCTGGCCCAGCAGGCGCAGAGACAAGGCCGTGTACAGGCCCTGGTCGTGCAGGTACTGGTGAGGCTCCAGCCGGGCCGTCACGTTCTTAACCAGAGCCTGGATCTGAGGGAGACGCTGGCTGGACAACTTCAGCTGCAAGGAAACACAGACAGAAAATCCCGTGCTGTTTCTTGATAAGGGAATGTGTTTTCAGGATTCCAAGTTCATATATTCTGAAATCTTCCCATTTTCCTCATTTTAATTGGGTACTGTACCTTCACACAGTCACAAGACATGCAAGTCAGGTGAACTGAAGAGTCTAAAATACAGATAGTAATTGTAATAATCACAATTGTTGAATCCAATCAAAATGTCACATTAGAATAAACACTTCTAACCTGCATTGTATGACTCAGGACCACTGTATCCATATAATAAGGTGGAATTGGACTGGACCCAGTCTGAATTAAGTACCACACTCACCACTGTAAAGTGATGCTGGTTGACCTTAGTTCTCACCTGTTCCTGCAGGTTGTTCAAAGATCCTTCACAGGACAGAACCTGCTGCAGCACGGCCTCGTACTTCACAACAGGGAATGACCACAGGTTGGAGTCCACCGCACACACACACAAGCCGTTCTTCTTCTGGCCAGACACCCGCTGAGTCTGGCCATCACCCTGTAGTCACACATATACAAAAAACACAGATGTCGTAAATAAGAGATTTACATGGATAGAAAAGAGACTGCATTAACAAAAAGAGAAAAGGAAGAAAAAAAACCTCACTTAAATGTCATCAAGTGTTATATCTTCCACTTTTGTCTTTAGTTTCTAAGAGTAGGATATCAAGTGTAAACTCACTGATAACAGCAGCAATAGTAGGAGCAGCAGCAGCAGCATGTTTAGAGCTGGAGAAATGAATGGACTGGAATGAGTGGACTGACAAAGACAGAAGCTGTTAGTACTGAAATCACCACCCCACCTCTTCTCTTTTCTATAATAAACTCACTCATAACAAATACACATTTTGCTGACTTGCTTCTTGTCATTGGTGAGTCACTACACAGCCTTAAAAATACAAATGTGGATGTGAAAATGTGAACATGGCATTTCATAGCAGTTATGGTCCCATATTCCCCCTTCTTTCATGCAATGGTTATTATTTCCCTTTGTAATATTCTCTGCAGTGTTGTCTCCGGTTTTAAAAAATGCTTTGCAAGACCTGATGTTTGTAAGTATGTGTTAAAAATATTCATAAAATATTTAGTTAAAATCCTTCACAGAATCTCACTTACTGGTGGATTATTTCATTTGTTTGTCTTTTTTAACTTAATATTAGTACATATAATTAGTGGGTGGGAAAGAACTGTTGATTTGCTTATTTGTTTTTGTATTAGCTGTTATCAGGGGAAACAGTGGGAACTAAAGACATTAGTGGCCTGGATAATGGAGATCAGCAGGGCAGGAAAGCTCAGGCAGGTGGCCTGGGGTCTAGACAGAGGAGCAGGATACCTCAGACCAAAGAATCAGAATCAGAATCAGCTTTATTGCCAAGTGGGTTACACAAGAAAGAAATTTGCTTTGGTATTTTGGTGCAAACAATAAACATAGTACAAATATAAAGAAAGATAAAGCAAGTACTGCAGGTCAAGAATCATAAATATAAAATTGAAAATAAGATATTAAAGAATATTTAATAATATTATAAGAAAATAATAAAGAATATGTATAATATGACTGTTATTTAAATGACATTTTGTGCAGTGTGCAAAATATTTAAATGGGAATGTGCAAAAGTTTACAGTATGAGTATACTGTACTATAAGGGGTGGGGGGTTAGGGGGGTATGAAAGTCAGTGTCAGTGGGGGTCCCAGGCCAGCTGCGGGGGGGAGTGTCTGAAACAGTTTGTGTCCAGGGTGGGAGGGACCTTCTCAGCGGAGTGAATGATAGCGGGGAACCGGTGATAATGGTCTGGGAGTCAGAGACATGTTTTCAGGAAGGCCTGGGGACTGGACAGTGGTGGAGCAGGAGAAGCAGGAGTCCTCAGATGGGGGGCTAGGGTAGGAGAGGTCAGCCACAGGACTTGAGAGCAAGAAGTGGCTGCTTGGGCAAGTTGCCAGGGTGTAGAGATATAGGCCTAAACTCTGAGGTGAACAATGACCAGAAGGCAGGGCAGATGGGCAGATGTGTCAAGCAGGTGTCTTCAGTGGAGGCTGGACAGGAGGACTGCTGGATACCAGAGCAAATGCTAGCAACTGGCATGCCAGAAACTTTGGTGAAAAGCCTCAGTGACTGGATAAAACTGGAGCTCATCCCTGTTTACTGTGGGTTAGGGGTGTCACGATATACCGGTATTGACGATAACCTTGAAAACGAAATATTGATATCATGTTAATAATACACATATGATAATATCGTATAAATAATCCAGCACTTCTTAAATCATTTCCTTTTCTTTCTGTTCTCGCGTTGTCATAGTAGGTGGCGGTAAAGAAAGAAAAAACGAAGATGAATTTGACTGATTGCATTATTATTTTATTTTTGTTCAAATTTTCTATAGATATCACGATAATATTGTTATCGTGAATTCTTTTGGCCACGATAATCGTGTATTGGAAATTTGATATCATGACACAACTACCTTGTCAGGAATCTCTAATTTTCACAATGCTAATTCTTCCACGTTGACACCAGATGTGACTGCTGGGAGATTTAGATACATAACCTCTGTTTTATGAGTACAGTCTCGACCCTTTTGTCTTGTGTGTGCTATTAAAATGCGATTTCTACATGGAAGTTAAAATAGGTAATGTCCCCTGTGCTGTGCTTTGTTGCACCACTCAACTGAAGTATTGTGCACATAACGATAATTGTTAAAATTGTCCTGTGTTATCAGTTTTGTCCTTGTCAAACTTACCTTCTTAAAGTGACTATAGTGTGTAACGCTCAGTGTTAATATGATATATATATAATATATAATCTGCATATGCAGTCTCCATGGGCCCCCTTCTCTTTCTTATGCATGTACAAATAACTGTCTTTTCTTTTTAATATTTTTTTGGTCATTATATGCCCTTATTATAGCAGGCAGAATAGAGATAACAGGAAACCAGAAGAGAGAGAATGCTGCTTAATTCATCAGCAAGCTAAGCTAAAATAAGCTTAGGTACCAAGGTTCAATCTACATAGCAGTATTAAATATTCTAAAACAGGTGTTAGCTAGTTGTGTTCATTCATCTGTCTTTTGAAAGGATTTTGTTAACCTACAAATATTACTGAACCCTCTGTCTGGTACAGTGGATTATGATAATACAGTCTGCAAGGGGCTAATCACTTAAAGATTTAAGTGTATACTTGTGGTACCATTAAAAGAGCTTGGTATGCACAATAAATGCTGTAGTTATCAAATAACACATTGCATGTATAACACAAACCACAAAATTAAACATTCAATTTAAATCCTGCAGTCTGTTTGGGTCTGGAATGACCCAGTGGATATTTTGGGTGCTCATTGCAGAGTGATCACTTTCTGTTCCTAAATCCTGTAACCACATCTTCAGCACAGATACTGTATGTGCATTTCTGCAAACCCACATACCAAAGGCAGGTATTAGTCACTGCTTCTTTTTCACATTTGGATTTCCTTCCCATCATCAACTCGCATCACTGTGGCCTAAAGGACCAACAACCTCCAGCCTCCATAGACTGTCTACTGTATCTGAAAGAGCAGTGGAAAAAACATGTATTTATCTCAGGTCGAGATATGAACTGGTGTCTGAGGGCAACATTTGTTTTTGATGACGCACTGCTAAATAGGGAGATATAAACTTATAACTTGTCACCAGCACAAACAAAAATCTATTTGCATTTACAATAAACAGTAATATAGGTTGTGGGTTAGCTTAGCTAGGTTGGGGATTAGCAAACTGTCGCTACAGTTGCTGCTGGGAAGCTAACAGCCAGAGAGGACGAGACCGATTCCCAGAGCCAGCACACCAGCTCCAGACAGCGATGCTCACAACTCTCCTGCTGCTATAGCTAACATCACAACAACAGCATATCTTGGCAAACTAGAAAGTAAGATGAATGTCCGTGGACAAGTCATTTAACGTTACCTGACACACAAATCATGGCTGGAATAGTGTTGTGTGGCTCGGTCTGAGCCACTTTGTTTGTTTCCCATTTACAGAGCCAGGGCAGTGTACAAACACCAGATTTTTTTTCCAGCACACACACTAAATGGACAGCTAGCGGACTGTGAGGAGATATTTACTGAATTTGACAAAAGGTGGGGTATGCGATTCTAATCCAATACACATCTTCAAATTCAGATTCAGTTATTCCAGTTAAATCAAGCTCCATGTATTTTTCATCTCAAATTGTAAATAAATTCCACCGTAACCATATTCAGTAATCTGTCTCTGTGACTGCTTGGGATTTGGGGAAGATGGGACCTCTCTAAACCTAACCCACCCCTAGATGGGGCATAACACGTTATTTCCAAAAGTGAAAGTTTTAGTTCAAAATATATTTAAACTTTACTTAAGTAACATCTGTCAGTATTTATGGAGTGTTTCCCTTCATGTGAAAAAATTCCATGTAACAGTTCCCTCCCTCCAAGTAGGAAGTAATGGTATTCTGGTGAAAACATGACACATCACGTGCACACATACTGCAAACACTCGCACATTCACTTACTCACATGGTGGGTTAGTGGGAGTCTTCAAACGTTAGAAGCTGCTGCTACACTCAGACACACTTTCATATTCAAACTGGGTTCAGGGACTGTTTCATTTAGCTCTGCTCTCCACCATGAAGCTGTATGTGATTGTTCCGCTGTGTGCTCTGTTCACCCTCACCCAACAGGTAAGGAAACATTGACAAAACAATGATTATTGTTCATTTTTTAAATTACTTTCATCTCCTTAAATTGTATTACAAATGATCATACACTGCCCATTTCAAATGTAGACATACTACTTTACTTATAGTATTTAGTATTTATTTTTTACATGCCATTTTTGATATTCTTGATTTTAGGCACCTTCAAGTGATAAGTGTACGTGTGAGTTGACTAATTCAGCGAAGGCATTCCCTCATGACAAACTCAGCACAGTGGAGGACAATGCATCAAAATGCAACAGCAACATCACCCCACAGAAGGTAACTACTCGTGTTATTTTGTAAACCAGACTGTAAAGAACACAACCTCCCCCAGCAGCTGTAAAATAATAATAACAATAATAATAATAATAATAATAATAATAATAATAATAATAATAATAATAATATTTAAATACAAAAAAATCAGACTGCTGTATGTATGCATTCATGCTGAAGGAGTCCTGAGTGATGTGTGAACACGGTGTCTACCTGCTCTCTCGGCAGACTCTGGAGCTGGAGAGTCTGCTGCTGGGTTTGGAGCGACGTCTGCCCCAGCTGCAGGAAGATGTGTCGATGCTGGAGAGGGAGGATGACGGAGAGCTCTATGCAGTTCTCAGCCTGTATGTGATAGAGAATGAACTGCTGGAGATCAAGCAGCTCATCGACAGGCTCAACAGCAGCACCCTGGGACACCAGCGTCTAACTTCTGAAGCCACTAAACAGGTAGATTCATACAGTGTGACAACCATCAGCTGTTCAACACTGACATAATTCAAGAAAGCAGCATCTGTGTGCAAGTCTACTCAAAATATAGATTGATGTTTGTTCAGAAAAAATGATACATGAAAATATCTAGTATAATATTTAAAGGAGCACTAAGACTTTTACTGCACTGTCCCATAGAATGACCATGATGTGCAAATCTGCAGAAGTCAGTGACCATGCAATCTACTGAGATTTCTGGCTTTCAAAGTAATTTACGTCCTGTACACTATTATTGGAACTTATCCCCTGTTACATTTTCATAGTCAGAAACTAATGAAAGAAGCTTTCTGTTGATAGTGATGCAATGCTCTTGTTCCTTTAAAAGAGTACTCCACTGATTTAGCATTGCACCATTATAACATTGTCCGACTCATGATGGAAAGTTGCATGAAATCAGTGCAGCAGAACCAGACAGTCTTTTTTATTCCAATGATTCTTCTTCCCTGTCAAAACCTGGTGCCTACATTACCCACAATTAATCTCTAACTGCCAAAATTTCAGTCGGAAAATGAAGGTGTGTTGTGCTAGTAGTGGCTAGTGAAGCTTCGAGCCGCTCGCCTCAAGCAGAGATGAGGAGCACCATAGTAACTAACTTTATTTATAGCACCTTTCAAAAGCAGAGACGTCACACAGTCCTTCACAAATAAAATAAGAGGTCTACAGAGGACTGGCAAGATCACTCGTCAGACACCCCCAGATTTTTTAATTTTCAAACTTGTAGTCTTAAGGCCCAACTGACCCTGACTTAAGTGACATCACTTGAGGCATTATCGATATTTTTATATTGACAGTGGATTTAATGACTAAGTAATGTGAAACGGTGACGCTTGTAGTAAGAAAGAATTATCACCCGACTCTGTAGTTCCCCTCAGCTCTATGGAGATTTTTAGCATCTTTCAGCTCATTGTTTTGGTTTTACAGCCCTCAACTTTAATGTTTTGGTTCACTCTCACCACTCTAATCAACACTGTTTTCAGTAGCTTCAGGCAGCTGTTTTTGGCAAAACAGCTCTGATGAAATCAACATGACTTACCTATAGTGCCAAATGACAGACAGAAAAAATTTGCATCTAGCTTTTTCCCATGTTGAAAACCAATCTAAAAGGAGATTCAATACTGGACTTACAGTCATCAGGTGGCCAGATACACAACCCCAAATAAATGATAATGATGTTCCATGTCTGCTGGATGTATAAATAGGCAACTGTTTGCTAACATATCAAGGACATATCGCCGTATCAACTTGATAAGGTGATAATATGTCAATACTGTTTGCAGCTTTCCAATGGGAGCTGTATTATCAAGATGCAGTGTATTGAGTGTTTTGATATTGGTGGTGAGGTTTTAAAATTGATTCCGAAAAGTTACATTTTTGTCCACAGAGTATTTTCCCAAAAGTCTTGATGATCCCCAAGACTTTTGGGAAAATACTCTGTGGACTGATGAGACAAAAGTTGAATTTTTTGGAAGGTGTGTGTCCCATTACATCTGGCGTAAAAGTAACACCGCATTTCAGAAAAAGAACATCATACCAACAGTAAAATATGGTGGTGGTGGTGTGATGGGGCTGTTTTGCTGCTTCAGGACCTGGAAGACTTGCTGTGATAAATGGAACCATGAATTCTGCTGTCTACCAAAAACTCCTGAAGGAGAATATCTGGTCATCTGTTCGTGACCTCAAGCTGAAGCAAACTTGGGTTCTGCAGCAGGACAATGATCCAAAACACACCAGCAAGTCCACCTCTGAATGGCTGAAGAAGAACAAAATGAAGACTTTGGAGTGGCCTAGTCAAAGTCCTGACCTGAATCCTATTTAGATGCTGTGGCATGACCTTAAAAAGGCAGTTCATGCTCGAAAACCCTCCAATATGACTGAATTACAACAATTCTGCAAAGATGAGTGGGCCAAAATTCCTCCACAGCGCTGTAAAAGACTCATTGAAAGTTATCACAAACGGTTGATTGCAGTTGTTGCTGCTAAGGGTGGCCCAACCAGTTATTAGGTTTAGGGGGCAATCACTATTTCACACAGGGCCATGCAGGTTTGGATTTTGTTTTCCCTTAATAATAACAACCTTCATTTAAAAACTGCATTTTCTGTTTACTTGTCTTATCTTTGACTAATATTTAAATTTGTTTGATGATCTGAAACATTTAAGTGTGACAAACATGCAAAAAAATAAGAAATCAGGAATGGGGCAAACACTTTTTCACACCACTGTATATATATATATATATATATATATATATATCCCCAAACTAAAACGTCAGCTTTAGTTCACATACAGTATGTTTTGACTAAATACTGAGCCGTCTGTTCCTGCTGCTGTCTCTCAGCTGGAGGACCTTAGTGCAGAGATGCAGGAGCTGGAGACGTATGACACCATGAAGGTGGTGAAGGGACAACAAGACAACCACCGTCTGCAGAGTGACCTAGACCAGTGCAGGAAGAAACTTCACCCCACCATCCAATCCACTCAACCTCCACAGGGTATGTCCCAAAACCACACCAGATTTTTTATGTTTTACTTCTCTTTCACTTCCACCGAAAACCACCATATAGATAAAAAATGATTCTGGTTATATAGCATTTGCTTTTTTTTCAGTATAGTTCACTTAAATTTTTTTATAAATTTTGCATCATCAACCAACAGAAACTGATTGGGCTTCCAGATGTGACCAGACCTCAACCTCCAGCAAAATTACACCCAACATCAGAGGCCATTCTGGTTCTGCACCAGAAAGTGGCACTTCAAATGTGGTCACTCACAGCTATGAAGGGCCTTCCTCACTAAGAGCTAATGGGGTATACAGATAGTGAACTGTGGGAAGCTCTCAGCACCAATCACCACAATTAGGAAGTAATTATCAACCAGATGTACTTATGTAGTTTCCCTACATTTTACGATTTCTTTCTCTCTGCTTCTGTTGATATTTTCTCCCAAGGTAACTGTCCCCACGGTCAACTTCAGAACATTACTGGGCCGAGGGTGTACACAGCAGGAGAGTACCCTGGCTCCTACAAGTATGGAGCCTGGGGTCGGGATCCCAAACCAGAGGCGGGGAAGGAGAACTGGTATTGGCTCGTAATGATGACCTCTGGCAACAAATACTCCAACTACGTCCGTCTCTACTCCAGCCTGAGTGCTCTCATTGTTGGGGTGAGCATCCCAGGTAAGAACTCTTGTTTTC
Organism: Siniperca chuatsi; assembly: GCF_020085105.1. Classification (NCBI taxonomy): domain Eukaryota; kingdom Metazoa; phylum Chordata; class Actinopteri; order Centrarchiformes; family Sinipercidae; genus Siniperca; species Siniperca chuatsi. The sequence goes on along the minus strand of NC_058045.1, from coordinate 25,771,754 downwards.
TAGTTTTTTTACCTGTTAATGTTAAAGGCAGAATAAGTAGGATTTGTCGTTGATTTTTTTAAGGAATATCTTACTTATTCTGCCTTTAAAAAAGGTACTACCTATCAGTTCAGTAAGCACACACATGCAATACATACTTCTAATTAACAAGAATTGAAGCCTTACTGGTAATTACCGTGTTCATGTTGAAATGAAAGGGTTGGTGGGGGGCAGATTTTATATGCTTTTGATCAAATGTGGACAAATCTTGGGGGAGTAGACGTTTTTATAAATTCAGCTAATTGGCCCAGGACGTTTCCTACAATTACAGAAATCACAACTGCAATGTGACTTGTGTTACTGATTTTTGACAAGGGAAAGGATGTTAACTGTTGGCTGCTCTAAATTTTAGTAAATACGGTGAACCTGGACATTAAATGGTCTTTAACCCAGAAATATATATGTAAAGTATTTTACAGAACAAACTAGACAAAACACAAAACACACATCAGCTAGTAGGATGCTTACCAATAATAACAATAATTAACAACATTAGGAGAATTATTCAGCAACAGCTAGTGTATGTTCTTGGTGACGAAGAATGACATGTCACCCAATGCAATAGGGTGGTGTTTTCAATGTTTCTTTTGGACAAGAATGGAGCTCAACACTTAGTAGAATCAATTAATTGTTGGTTTGGGTTTTTACATGGGATTTGCTGACAATAGGGAAAAATATTGGACTCTGAAGTGACTATCCAAACCTTACTCAGCCAATTTAGCAATGAAATGATATCCAAAACTTATTTCCTTATGGGTGATGTTCCTGTTTATTGCATAGATGAAACAAGGTAGACGTACATTTCACTTGTCTTGACTTGTCTTGTTGTTTATGGTTTACGGCTTAACGGTAAGAACCGTGTGCTCCCCACCACCACCTGCCAACTCGAACTGATCTTGTCTGCTCTAATTAATACACCTGGTGGTCAGCTATAATCATTACACACAAAGAAAAACAATACTTCCCCTAGTGGTCAAATCAGACAGTATATATAAATGGCTCCTACACCCTCTTTCTGCTTCTTCTTCTTCTTCTTCCAGGTAATGTCCAGATCGACTCCTCTAACCCAACCACCAACACTATCCAGGGTCCAAATGTTGTGCTGTATGGAGAGGCCTTGTACTACAACTGTTACAACCAAGATGCTGTTTGTCGATTCAACCTCACCAGCAAAACTGTTAACACCTTACAACTACCCAAAGGCACCAGGTTCGCTCCTCAAATTAGTCTTTAAGCTCATTATTTGAATGGGTGTTGCCGATGCCAGAATGAATGCCTTGTTTCTACAAAAAATAACAAAAGTCATGAAATCTTTCACATTTGTATATAAATGTTGAATTCTGTAGTTTTGTAAGAACAACCAAAAAACAAAATATAGAAAATGGAATGTATGAATCAACATGTGTAAAAGATTATGACACATCACAGCATAGCATAATGAGTCCAAGAAAACTAAGATACTAATACATTGTTTTTGACATTTTCATTTCTAAAAAAGGAAACATCACTTCTGTCCTGTTTCTTTCAGGTTTAACTCAAAAGGTAATTTCTGCCACCTTGATGAATGCTACCCGTTCACCGATCTCGACCTGGCAACAGATGAGTCAGGCGTCTGGGTGATCTATACCACCACCCAGGACTTTGGCAACCTGGTGCTGTCCAAGGTGGAGGAGGGTGAACCGCTGACACTCAGCCAAACCTGGCACACCTCGGTCTACAAGCAGGGGGTGACCAACACCTTCATGGCCTGCGGTGTGCTTTACGCAACACGGTACATCAACAAAGATGTGGAGGAGATCTTCTATTCGTTTGACACCACGACTGGGGTAGAAAGGTTCAACATTGGCATTTTGATTAACAAGATGTCGCCCAACATTTATGCCCTGAACTACAGCCCTGTGGACCAGATGCTGCATGCCTACTGTGATTCCTACATGGTCTCCTATAAGGTTTTGTTTTCGTAATTGGATAATGCTGACAACATTTTCCATAAAAACCTGTGTTTAAATCAGGGCTCTAGCAATAGTGACCAGCACGAGCAAATAAAGGTCAGTCTGGTCAAAAGCAGTGAGGGGGTGTGAAAATACCTGTACCATACATGGTTAATCTACATGGTAATTTCAGCATAAAGTACATTTGCATTCTACTAATTCCATAAGTACAAGTCATGTCATACTCAGTACTCTGCTGCTCTCAGTTTCTCTTCTTTCTCTTTTACTGTTTTCATTCACTAAATTCAATCGCTTCTACTTTGCTGTTCTTTCAATCTGTGTTAAGCTACTGTAACCAGGTTTAAAAATAATACCATACAGTAATAAAAATGATGTTAAGATAAAGGTATATACAGTATGTGACTGTTAAAAACAAACACGAGGTATTGTTATAAATAATGTTAAAAGATACACCATAAATGTGTTTAAAAAAGCTATTTCATAAAATATTAAAAGGGTACAGTGCAATAAACAAGATACAGATACAGATGTATAGTTATAAATATTCTGTTTTATTTTGAAGAGTTCATGGTAGTGAGAGGAAGTGGTATTTGATAACAAACGTAATACTGGTCATTTATTGGTTGAGGTGGGTTGGATCACGGGGATGTGCAGGTGGAGGGAGGACGAGCATGAGTTAACTTGGGTCGCTTGACTGATGCCATAGTGTGTTAACAAGTATGTAGTTGGTGTCTTAGATTATCTATTCGACAGTCTTCCTCCAGATACCGATCCTACATATTTTGTGTGAGCAGCTGGATATATTTTTACTCCAAGTATGTCGTACAGTTGTTCACCTGTGTATGTCAGCTTCTTAGTCAACTGAGTGTATTTTTTAAGCATTCATTTGCAAAATGAATGGACTCCTAGCCACTGTATAGCTAACCCAACTTAAGCTGCTGGCTTAGTTCATCGTTTTCGACATGGAAACCCTGAAGATTTATGAGAGAGTGCTAGCTACCAAGTCAACACTCAGAGTACCTTGGACTACACAGGACAGACAGCGTCATCTCTGAACACCTGCTTGCCATCCTGTTCTTCACCGGAGACCGAGAAACAGGTATTGGTATTGAGAGACAGTATAAGATTGGACTCTTACCTAAGGTAATACTTTTATTTTATTGCTCTTTTGAAGCAGACCAACAGTTTTGGGTATTTCTGTTCCCAAGCGTCACATCAGGCCTGCAACAGAAGTTTAGGGCCAGCTGTGTGTGTGTGTGTGTATGCGCTAAGTGAGCGGGCTACACTACAATCAATGCATCAGCAGGTAAACACAGGACACAGGTAAATTCAGATACGATGGTAGGTTTATTTACAGCAGGCGATCAACACAGATGAAGTAGAATGCAGGTAAGGGAACGGGATAATGGAATGTCTTTGTTAAAGTCTTATCTGAATAAGAAAGTCCTTTTCTTTTCCCGAGTATGGCGTGGAGCTGTAGAGCCAGGAGACGAGTGCGAACACAGGCTGAGGGGAATCCAGAGGACAGGTAGATCATCAGCAGGTAAGTGAGTCAGGTATACCAACTTGGTAGGGTTGAGACCAGACAATGAGTGAACGGGAGGAGTGCTGCTTTATAGCGCAGGTGAGTGATTGCTGACAGGTGAGTGTAATCAGTAGTCTGGTGATTGGTATCTAATGGTGGGCGGAGACGTGGTGTTTGTGTAGGCTCCCTGACACAATGAAACTCAACACTTCCTGGTGGTGTTTTACTTTAATAGCCTACCAGGAAAGGGGCAGATTATTTCCTCTGAGCTGTTGGAAATAATATTGATTAAACATTTGTGTCTGCAGTGTAGAGTTTCATTCACATTAGCTTAACTAGGACTAGGACAAGTTGGCTATGTTATTGTGTAAAAAAATATATAACACTTAGTTAGCTTTAGGGGTTTCATTTTTCATACTAAGGTCTACTTAATTATGGAAAATGATCTTGTATACTTATAATAAACTTCTTAATACTCTGGGGACACAGTTTATAGGATACTGGCTATGGTAAAGGCCATGGTAAAGTTAAGTTATACCTAAACAAAGGATCTGTTGCAGTGTTGGAAATGACTAACATCAAACTGAATTTTTTATAAACCACATGGATTACGTAAATAATGGATAACATGGCTGAATGTATATAAAAGACCTATAGGCAAACTATACCTCTGAATGCTATCACTAACGTGGACAGATTCATTTTAAGACACAGAAAAAGGAAATCAGCAAGGTTAATAATTTTACTTCAGACTTTTCAGTATGTATGTAAATGTAGGCAAGCCTCTGCTGAGTTCATCCAGTTGTGGTTTTGACATGCCAACACAGTCCACTGTAGTGGACACTATAGATGAGAAGCTTAAGGATGATCAAATGGTTATTTTAGCTCCCTGCTATGTTATGAATTGTAGGGGGGTTTAAAGCAGATGCACATGTAATTTAAGGTTGGGCCTTATAACCAAAAAAGACAGGAAAACAAAGGAGGAGAAGAGGATAGCATATTTCTACTAGCTTTACCATGTAACTGAGACAGAAAATCATATTTCCTCATATCAGCAAGCATATAAAAAGTAACAAATCTAACACTCATGTAGCTGTATTAGTCTATATGTACTAGCTGATGAAAACAATGTAAGGCTACGCACTGATCTGAGTGCTCTAGTGTAATATGTGGTCCAGCTCCCACTTTAACTAATGGGATGTATGTATTGTATGTTGTGTTGCGTACAGGACAGTGCATTGCCTTTACCCATTCAGGTGCCCGTGTCATGGACAGAGACAGGGTTGCTTTCCCCACTCACTAATATCCCATTCAGTTCATCCCTACGATTGCCAACCAACACAGTGACTGGCCTGGAGTAGAAATGAAGTTGCTTTGTGCTGGGCATGAGCTTGACATCTTAACAACTACATCAAATTTGTATTCATCTGTAGCAGAGGTCTACCTTAGTACTTCTCTTTTTTTTAAGAAATTGATACAGATGCATGTCCAACCTGCCAAAGTATACCTTTCCACATTTTTCCTATGAATGATTTCATTGTTAAAAGTACAGTGTATTGGTAAATGTGTAATCAATGTACAAGCATTCACAGGATTACTATGTAGTTGTTAAGTCAAAAAAATCACATGCCAAGGAAAGGCGTTTGCACTACATTAACATTTAAAACAAAATTAACTCACAACTAACAATGTAACAGAAAAGTTACTCTAAATCAAAAATGATACGTGCACTGGGATATCATATTGCCCCTGTTAAAACAAAGTCACAGCAGAAAATAATGACGTTATAAACAAGGCCTTTAATTTCATTAACTCTTGATCAGTAAACATTGTAGAAACAGAGTAAGTGTCTGCTCAGATGTAACCTATACTCACCTACATTTAACCGTGTCCACCAGCAACTGCAAGATTTAGTATATGGAAACTTCACAGGTATACATTCAACCCAGTGAGGTACAAACATACACACATTGTGTGTACAAAAAAAGACTCAATCTCATCATGAAACCTGCCGGTAACAAAAACACCACACAAAATTGATCACAAAAAACATCAACACCCAGTGAGTACAATGAGTTTAAAACATTATTTTAAGCACAGAAAAAGGGGAAATAAAGCTTTCACAAGTGGTTTACCTAGGCTTATGAGTAACATTGTGGAACAACTTTCAACACAGAAAACAGATACAAAAATCATATTAACAGATCAGTTACGAGCTGAAAAATTTAATGAAAAAACAGTTGTAGGAAATGTGTATTTCTGTCAAGCCACAAGTCTGAAAAACATGTGGCTCAAACAAGACCAAATCCAGAGTCTACTGATCTCATCAAATCTTCCGCTAGCGCTGCCGCATTTTTGTAGTGACTCTGCAACGCAACCTCTCAAAACAGGTGGAGGCAGTAGGACATGTGGCACGCACGACCTCCCAGTTGAGCTTCGGTGGGGGCACCTCTCAGCCTGCCCAGAACTTCAGAAGGTCACATAAAGTGCTGGTGGATGCTGAGAAATAAAAAAAGGCTCTAAATACAGTAATGTCTTTTACCCAGCACTTTTTAATAGTGACTGCAGCACAAGGTCTGGTATTTGTACAGTTTCCAGAGCCACAGATGATAATCAGCCTTTTTTGTGTCACACTTTGTGTCACCAAAAGGATAGAATCAGGAATGAAGTATACACTTTGCTCAATAAAGTTGCAAAAAAAACCTGTGATTAGCATACCGTTTCAGCCAAGTCATCATCTTCAGCTTCTTTCACAGTAGCCAGCTGATGTTTTGAATGATGACCTGCAGAACATGTGTGATTAACTGTACATTCATTACCCCAAAATCGATTACATTTTGAAGGTTAAAAAAAAAGTGCTAGACACAACGTCTTAATACTTAAAGTGTAACTGCACACTCAAAATTCTGCTAGCTCCCTCCCTCCTGGCATATTTAAAAAATGCAGCAGACGACTGCTGCAGGACAACCATGGTAGGGGGCGTGACAGCTAACTGAGCTAACCAGCCATGAGCAGCCGCTGTCAGACACTCTGTGTCCACACTGGAAACACAACGAGTCCACTGGAGCTTTGACCATCAGAAGCACATTCATGGCCCTTTGTAAAAGTTTCTGTGTGGTACCTGTGTTGTAGCTGAGCTAAGGTTAGTGGCTCAGAGAGGCTGAGAGGTTCTCCGGTGAGTGTGTGTGTCTGTGGAGGAGTGTCAGTACTAATGAAATAATATTGCCTACTGCAGCTTTAATGAGAATGGCAAAAATAAACCCAATAAGACAAATTCATTGAATCATTAAAAACTCCCAGCTCAATGATCCAAAATTTATACACCCTGATTTATCAATGGTGTCTGATCTTGAAAACGATGTTGTTTGCAGGTTTTGATTATGTATACAGTAGATGCTTGTGGTACAACCATTTATTATTGCTGACCTCTTTACACATGTCATACATGACAACAGTTAACACAGCTTCTGTTAACACAGCTGGCCCATCAGAGAGCCCGTCAGGGTGTGGGGTTGCCAGGTTGCAGTGACAGATATGTTGAAATTGTATGTAGTGTGTGGATTGTGTGGTGTAGATGTCTTTCATGGACAATCTGGCAACTTGGGTGACGTCAGACAAACATCCAAAATCTGGATCTATGTATTCATAATAAAGTTTGAGGGCCATGCAAATTACTGGAGTTTCCCGGGAGAAACAACAAAACAGGAGGTACACTGGGAGATGGCCTTGAAATACGGGAGAACCCGGCAAAAACGGATAGGTATGTGTTGGCAGGTATGTGTTTAATCTTCATAAATAATAAAGTAAATGAATCAGAACAAGGACACAGTGTGTCATAGATGCAAAGCAACAAACATTCTTGCATATCGAAAATGGTATGAATAACAGTCCCCCCTCCTTCTCCCTAGAGATGGACTCCTTAACTGTGAGTGAGTGATAAATTATCATAAACTCGCAGCCATTTTCTCATGAGTAGGGATGGGTATTTTTAGGATTTTATTGATACTACTGTTCTTATTGATACTCATCGGTTCTTTTTCATTACTAAATAATTGCTTTTTTAAAAATAGATTATTTAAAAAAAGATTAAATTCAGAACAGGATTAGAATTGAATATTTAAAATATAACTGAATGTTGTTTCCAGAGCAACAACAGCAAAGTCACTATCCCTACTCGTGAGTGCCTGATCGGTAAATATAATAGAAAAAGCTCATAGGGAAGACTCCCACAATATGAAACAATCCAAACGAGAGAAAAAAAGAACTTATTGCTCAATACAAATCAATCAGTTTTAAATATAACTGAATGTTGTTTCCAGAGCAACAACAGCAAAGTCACTATCCCTACTTGCGAGTGCCTGAGATGAAAAGGAAGTGAGATGGCTCAGATACTTCCATCATCAGCTCAGGAAAAAATGATGTGTTTAATTCTTTTGTTACCCGATTGGGCAAGTGAGTTGCTAGATTTATTTGCCCGACTTGGCATTGTATTTGCCCTGGGCAATCAGGTAATCCTTGTTGTTGAGATCTGGCCCTCTGACAGTGTATAAGCCAGTTTTTAATAAAGACCGTTCTCTCTGTAGCTGATTTATGTATGTACCTAGAGTGTGAAAACATAACATTAGGATTTTCCAAAATCAGTCAGCATGAGGTGAGGAGGAACTGTTACAATATGATGTTTATGATGTCTGTCCATTAAATATTAGGAATCAGAAATACATAAGGCAAATGTGATTTTGTCACAACAGTGGTGAGAGCTGTGCAAACTGAAGTCAGAGCTGTGGAAGCTGAGATGAGAGTTGTGCAAACTGAAGTCAGAGCTCTGCAAGCTGACATGAGAGCTGTGCAAACTGAGATGAGAGCTGTGCTAACTGAGGTGAGAGCTGTGCAAGCTGAGGTGAGAGCTGTGCTAATTGAGGTGAGAGCTGTGCAAGCTGAGGTGAGAGCTGCTCACCATATATTTAAAACAGCACGATTGAAAATGATCAGACACTTGACTCTTCAAATTCTGACATAGTCTTTATTACTTACTTGTTACTTGATCAGTACATGGACAGAGACAGCTTACTTTGTATATGTATTTATATATAATATATTTAAACTCTGAATGACAACAAAGCAGGTAAGAGTCCTTTTACTGTTGTGAATAGAAACAAGCTCATAGGGAAGACTCCCACAATATGAAACAATCCAAACGAGAAAAAAAAGAACTTATTGCTCAATACAAATCAATCATAATGACAGTAAGAAGAATATTAGTAGTACACATTAACCAATATAATTATACTAAGATGAGGTTACACCCTATTGTTTTCTACAAAAAAGAGAAACTCCAAGGAAAGAGGAACAGAAATATGTTGAAATTTTCTTCACAATACAGCAGTGTTAGAGTGTTCAGTTTGGGTAACCTGCTCTATAAATAAAAAGTATCTACAAGTGCAAGGAGGACCAAGGTCTATACAAACTGATCCAGTGCCAGCTTACTGTGGACTATCACAAATCGCTACTGAACTTCACTATTTATAGACCTTGAGGAGGAGCAGGAAGTAGCTGGGTTTTCATGTACAGGGTTAAATGTCGAAGATGTGGGCCAGGGATAGAAGTGCAAACTATAGTGAAGGGATCTGAGAGGCGTAGGTTGACAATACTGTACAGCACTTCAAAAAGGGACAAAATACATTCAGGAGCCCCCCAGGCAGTTTGGGTAGAAGTCATGGAGGAGGAAACCAAAGTGTAATGGCAGAAAGTAGCTTACTGAAGAGAGAAAACACTGAAAGATGATTATATACTAACTCTGCTACATGCACACTTCAGTGTTTATGAAATTCATCCATGAGGTTCTGTGAGGAGTGACTGAGGTGTTTGATCTGACTGTCTAATGTCTTCTCATAATCTCTCTTTCCCACGTGTCAGGATTTTTTTTAAAACTAACACATTTATTGGATATTTAAAAAAAAATTCAACAATAATCTCTCCAGGTTTAACAAAATCACATTCATTTTCCAACATTCTTCCATTCACTATTTTTTAGGTCAGAATCTCTCTCTATGTTTTAGTAACAATCCCTTCTCTTCTTTGAAAAAAACTTATTCTCTATCAATCTGCTGCTCTCTAGGTCCCCCAGGTGCTCAGAAACACGACTAACACTACCAACATTTTAAAAAGTGACTTCAGCTGATAGCCCTTTAGGGTGCGACTGGGTTTGCCTGTGAGAGCCGGGGCACCTTGTAATTTTTTTAGGAGGAAGGGGTTATTTTTTTAAGGTGGCTGGGGGTTGCCCTACATTCTGCGCTTGGTGCCCAAATGGCTCCAAAAAAGCCCCGCCCCTTACAGGTCACCTCAGGAAAGCGCACACCTCAGCGATTGGAAGCTACGCCCCTTCTGAAAGGGGACCAAAGGGTTTTTTGTAAAACTGGAAACAGGAGAAGGTGACTATGGTACATGAATTACTAAGCCAAAAACCAGGGGACCCCATCTCTGATCACTATTGACAAGGTGGTCCAGTGTTGTAGCAGATAACAGCACACAGCTTCACTAGTCTAAAACTATACTTATATACATGTACTATACTGGTGAGATTATGGTTATACAGTGACCACATAGCAACAAATATCTTTTTGTGTGTGAATTTTGTGTATTTGTCTTTTCTTTGGCTTAGTTCCCTTACAATGCACAGCCCACACAGCTTTCATTTGAGAAGGTGTGTGAAAATGTGTGTGCATCGGAATATGTGTGTTGTTGTGGATACTTGTTCGTGTGTGTGTGTGTGTGTGTGTGTGTAGCTTTGGTATATCCACAGAGAGGGGCTGGGCGCTGTAAGGAAAGACTGCTGCGAGTTCTTTGGTGGTGACCCAGAAAGAGAGCTTGTCGGGTCAGCCTGGTCCTGCCTCGGTCCCCCTGGTCTGGTTTGGTTTGGGTCAGAGTGTGATTGTCATGTTAGAGACCACAAAGAGCCGACTACTGCCAGAACCACTTCCATGCACTGGAGTTACAGAATGATGATGGCGGTTGCATTCAAGGCTCTACTGAACTAGCCACATGTAAGGTGCTAATGAAGAAATGCCCTAATACTAGATACTACTCAGATACTAGAATGTCCTAAGATTACTTTCACATTCACATGCATATACATGTTAATAAATACTTATTCTAGCCTATATTATGTAGTGGGTTGTCTTAGAAATGTGAGATGACACACAGCTTAAAGCTGCACTCAGCAACATTGCACTTATGTGGCTCCAAATGGTAGCAACAAGGGAAAATTTTAACTTACCACGGCAACTAATTAACTCAATAATGTGACATCAGTAAACTGGTCATGTTCACCAGCCTGGTCTGTCTGTGATTCTCCATACAGCAGCACACCTAGTGGAATTGAGCTTTCTCTGGATAGACCACTTTTTAAATGCTATTTAGGAGACAGTTTGCTTTTGCTTTTTCTCTTCCTAGGCAAAGAAGTGACATTACAAACATAAGTGATTCAATTGTAAGAATCTGTAGTGTCCTGATTAGTGTGAATAAGTTCATCTCTATGTTGTCATCCCATTTTGCAATTTAGGCTTATACAGATACAGAATATTCCTCTGTTAGGCATAACTCTATTCCTCAGTTTACTTGCTACATACAAACATTTTCCATGAAACTATTTAGCTTATAGTGGTGGTCTTTTTAAAGTAGTTAAATACTTCCCTTTGTAAGATATTGACATTTTCACAGAAAGTGATTATAGGGTAAGTGATTAAAATCTGAAAATACTAGTTCAATTCCACCTCTGAATTGTTCGTTTTCTGAAACACATTGTCATCTTCCTCAAAATCAAGATCATTCAAACACCGGTTTGGTTATATTTTGGCCATATCATGTACAGATTATCATAGTAAAAGCAATACAAAAATAGATGAAGCTGCACATTTGTGTCAGCTAAGCTCCCTGGTGGTGTCGTGGCTAGGTTTCAGTGCACTTACGACGACTGTACATCTGGTGACTGGGTTTAATTTCCTGTCAGGAGGTAAAAAGACTTCATAGACTTCAGCCTCAGATTGTGTCTCACATACTACACATGTAAAAATCTGTGACTATCCTGAACAGACAGACTCAACCTAGTAATACAAATAAGGATTTTTATTACGCTGGATTTTTAATACTTTACTGGAAAAGTGTTTATGGTAATATAGGTCCATCCATAAACAACAGGCCGACATCTGTGTCAGTACTACACCTGTCCCGAGCAGTATTCTCACAGTGCCTACACACCTGAAACACATGTATGCTGATGATATTACTTTTGCATTTTAAGTGTAGTTTACAAGTTTGACAGAAAATCTTACCAAGTGCAGCTTTAAAGCAGTGTGGTGTACTCTAGCTATGCTCTTAGACTACAAAACCTTACAAATCCTCTTTAAGCACTACAGGTGCAATCGGCTACGATAGGCTGTGTTCTGCTGTCTGTCAAATTCTGGACACGCTCACCTGTCACTCATGGAAAGAAACAACCATCCCTTACAAACAACAGAGAGAGAGATACTCACATTTTGTCCATACGACAACAACAATAAGAATAACAAGAATAAACTGCTTGCAAAATACGGATAAATAACACTTTTTCATTATGGTACCCCCTAAAAGTTCTGTTTTCCTGGCTATATCCTGCACTTTCACCGTCCCTGGCAGATTTTAATATCACATTATAAACAGCAGCTCTTTATCACATATTGTGGTGTGGATTGTTGACAGACAGGGTTACTTTCTTTTTTTATGGGGGCGTGGGGGGTTTAAAAAGGGTGCAGGCAAAGAATGAGGGGACACTTAGCAAACACAAGAATGTTACTTACTGTAGAGAACAAAAACAGTTACCTAAATCTTTAAGTGCTGGGTGACAGGTGTGGTTGGGGGTTTTAATAGCAATACATATGGTATTTTACAGTGGAGGAGGGAAGAAGATGGCAGACAAAGGGATTTGGAGGAGATAGATGAAGACAGAGAGAGCTGTCTCCACCTTGTTCATGAACTTTACTTCCTGTTGCTGTCTCATTCTACCCTCTACCATGTCTGACCAGCGAGAGGTAGTCAAACCATCACAACCCCCCACCCCCCATCTCCTCTTTGCAATCATCCCTTCCTGTCTCTCTCTTTCCATCCCTTTACCCCCTCCCTCTTCCTATGGCTTGCCGACTCCTCAGCAGGAAACCTCCATGGTGTGGGTGACCGTGCCGACGCCCTCGGTGCTGTCGGAATGGGTGCAGGCCCGAGAGCGAGACCCATCCACGGAGCTGGCGCTGGTCAGGGAGGCCGTCCTGGAGCGAGCCAGGCGGGTCATACTGGCAGAGGGCACTGGGAGGGAGGGAGGAAGGGAAGGGGAGGGGTGGAAGATTGGGGGTGGCAAGAATTCAGCATTACATTTTGTAAAACACTGTGGTAAGTTACTGTTGGGGCGATGTGGGGAGTACATGCTAATGTGGAGAACTGAAGAATATCCCTTTTTGTAGCTGGTGAGAAAAGGCAGCTGAGTGGCTCACACAACAGCCGTGAATGGTTGGGGTTGTTCATTAAAGGGTTAGCGGTCTACACAGAGACACATTTTCAGCACCATGCACAGAAGGAACTCTGGGCTTAGTCTGTGTTATATAAAGTTCAATTCTCCTGTGGGAGTAGGACTTCATTATTATGGAATTGAATTAAATTATTTATCCAATATTAATTAATTAATTAATTAATTGATTGTTTTAGAACAAGTGAGCAAGTGGGCCTTGATTGTTTTGTCAACTGCTGTTTCCAAGGTCAAGAATGACCCGTCAAACTCTATGTATTAATCCTGTTTCTGAATATGTTGAGCTTGAGCCTTACCAAAATCATAATAATTCAGCAAAAAAATTCAGAAGGATTCATGCAATAAAATTGTTTGCGGAATAATTTTTGGTAAGTAAAAAACTTGGTAGGTTTAAAGCAATGATGAATCTTCAATTGAGTGTTTCCCGACAGTTAAAATGATCCAATAAGTCCAATATTCACTTTCCCTTTAGCTCTGTTTATAGTCTCCACCAACTCCTAAGACAAATATGAGGCTCTTAAGCTGCTACAAGCTCAACTATGTTCACTAGCTAGTCGCAAACATAGTTTTGTCTGTCATTTGGTGCTGGTCGGTTAGTATACTGTGGGTTGATCTGAGCTTTTTCTGATACTGGAAATAAAGTTGATGAGAGGTAAGTTTCCGGGCCAGAAAACCAAAACAATGAGCTACACGAGGCTAAAAATCTGTAGAACTGCGAGGGAACTGCAGAGCCGAGACATAATTCTCTGTGGGTTCATCACAACAAATGACCCCTTTCACATTACACAAAGTCATTTGATTCATTGGTTGTAATTGATAACCTGAATTAGTTTCATTTGTCTGTTTTTATGATGAGTTTTAGTGTTTCATCCCTGACAATAATAAAACTCAAGAAATAATTGAATACTTGGAATGTTTGCACATGATTTTTTATGTATGTATGATGTGCAACACAAGCCCCAAGCCCAGAGACCTAGAGGATCATTTTGAGTCTCAAAGGTACACCTTTTAATGTTTCATATTGTATACTGTGCCTATGTGGTTTAGGCTCAGCAGTTTACGTAGCACAGAATCTGTATAACCCTGAGGACAATTTAAAATTGAACTCCTGTTCCGTCAGCAGTTGTAGTTTTAATTAGCTAAAGTTCTCATTTGATTACAGGAACTACATTCACTGTTCTGTTGACCTTTCTCCTTTAAAGCCTAAACTATTACTTCTCTAATATTGGTCGTATTTAAAGACACTGTCATTTGTTACAAACTTAGTCCAAAAGGCTTTGCTCATAGCTAGCTGAAGGCCATGCAAAGAGCAGTATTGGAGATGCAATGGCAAAGGAATGGGGGGAGGGGAAGTGAGGGCAGTATATTTTTCCATGGGAGGAAAAATTATTTTTGATAAAACAAAAGATGGGGTTTAATGTACTTGGGGGAAAAACACACTAGAAATGGCAGCAAAAGTTAAAAAAAAAATCATAACAGCCCAAAATATTATATTCATAACCAAATAAAACTAAAATAAATTTCAAAATGCCAATATCATCAAACAGGGCAGCAATAAGAGGTCAGAGGTGAACAGGGAGGAGGAAGTACCTGGCCCTCCACTCAACCTCCGATCCTTCACATAAGCAACTGAGAGAACGGGGCAAGGAGACAGAGGGCAAGATTAAGACAACTCATGTCCCTCTGCATGAAATACATGGCATCACAACTGAGACATTACTACAATAACACTTATGCTGAAATAGCCTTTAATAAAAAATGACTACTACATACATATATACATACATACAGTATAAAATCACACTCTCACTCACTAACTACAGTCGTTATGGATACTTACTGTAGCCCATTCCCTGCAGGAAATACTTGAAGGCTTCAGTCAGCTTGCCAGGCTGGAAAACAACACGTCAGAGTTCACTGAATTTGGAACTAACAAATATGGATGATGCATTTTTGGTCCGTATGGATTTTTTTATTTCATTTCATTGTATGGCAGCCTGTCGATTAGGCAAGGTTGTTTGTTTGTGTGTTACCTGTGTGAGCTGAGGAAGTCCACCAGAGTCAGCCATCTACCATGAGCGGAGAGAGCAGCAATCAACCAAACTGCTAATAGCTCACAACTTAAGGAACAAGATCACATTTACACTCTTTCTTTGCTTGCCTCTGTTCTGCTAGCAACGGTAACTCATGTTTTTTTCTTTCTGTCATTGCATATTTGGTATAAATTTCATATTGTACAAGTCAGCTGTAAAATAATCATATTTGAAGAATACAAGTTTGTGTCGAAGATGCAGACCATGTGATTGCAACATCTCCAGTTTGAGTCAGTCTGCTTTCAAGTCAAGGTAAAATGCCTCCAGACAGTTTTTTTCCTCACTTTTGAGATTACGCTTGTTATCTGCAATCACTCATCTAGTGCTGGATGAAAGTGTTACTTATGCATTACAGAATTCAGATGACTTTTATTTTTCACATTACAGTGCTATTTTGCCTCTAAATGATCCTGCTGGGTTCTTTCAGAAATAAAAGTGCACCTGCTGCTTCTAGTCAACTCAATAAGTTACAAAAACAGACTAATTTGTTGAATCAGTCTTGTCATTACTTTCCCAGAGCCATTCAGTCTAGTCTCATTAAGTAGATAGAAAGGTACTGGCCATCACAGGAAGTCCATCCAATGCACTGCTGAGGACTACAGTATATATGTAAAATGTTTGCAGTGTTCAAAATTGAGCATTAATTTGGCATCATATTTTGTATAAATTATGATTATTATGATTCTGTTGCGTACGTAAAAAGTTTATCTAAATTAAAGTTGTGCTTGCACAACAAATCAGACTTTTTGTCTAATGATGGAGTAGCTGCAGGTGAGATGAGGACAGTTACCTTAAGGAAGGTGGTGTTGGTTGGGTCCAGTTTGGAGTTGCACTCGACCTTGAGGACAAAAACAGCAGGTTGAATTGAATAAGCCAAAAAAGCTGCAGTAAAAAAACTTTTAAACTTTCTGGAGTGTTAAAGATGGTCAGGACTGGGAGAAGAACTGTGGAGGTACTGTATGTATAGTTTATATATGGAGCCTATATTAGTCTGTGTGTATGTGAGTGACCCAGATACTGCAGTGTGCTGCAGAGATGAGTCACTGCAGCAGGCACAGCCGCAGTGTGCACACACACACAGTAGACAGATGTGCACAGATACATACACACACAATGCATGACCACTCACAAACACATACACAACACAGATATACGCACAGCCAGTGTCATACACACTGAACATGTTTTGCTCTCTGCTGCTTCCTGCTGCTTTTAATCTTTAATCCCTCACACAGATTGCCAAATTACATATTTTACTGCCCAAATATGTTAAACACGAAGACACAACAGAAATGAATGTATTTCTGTTTCTTCTCACAAAATGTTTTCTTTAAAGTCCTTGTAATGAAGAGTTGAAGTTTTGTAAATTTACAACAAAACAGTTGCAAATGAGTTGAAGGATATGCAAATGTATGTATCTCTGAACATTTTCCACTGCTGTGTTCCTCTGCTCACTCTGTATAAAGGAATGTATCATATAAGTGGGAGCAAACGCAGCAGCCTCAACTTGTCATATCAGTGGATATAAAATATTAACATGACCTCCATCTGTCACATCCAATAAAGCAACCTTTGTTCGCATCTCTCGCTAAATCACACTTCTTCCCTCCATTTCTCTGTCACTTTGCATCTCTCCATCTTTTTCTTTCCAAGACGTTTCATAACATCGCTTCCCAACCTCCCTTGATATGCTCATTCCCATTCCTCCATCTGACAGAAGAGTCATTGGATTTAAATTAGAACATGCAGCAGATTAACTGGTACAGAAGCATAAATATCTGGGCCACTTCATACTAGGAAACCCCAGAGACAGAGCGAGGCCATCTGGTCCCTGGAGAAGACAGACACACACACACACACACACACACACACACACACACACACACCTATAGTATCAAAGACATGCACTACAAAGACACAGATGGACAGACACACACACACACACACACAGTCCCTGGGGGTGCAGCAGGGTTGTAGAGAGAGTGAACCAGGTCTCTGCTGGCTGACCTGTTTCTGTTTTACTGAATGAGAACAAACTAACTGGACTTGCATGTCAAGAACAGGGCATGAACAGGAGGAGGAGGAGGGGAGGGCTCGCCGTTTAGAGCTTTAGAACTAATATTTCTTAGAGGCAGGACTACTTTGGAGGAAGAAGATATCTCAAGTAAAATGAGCGAGCTACAGAAGGAAGATAGCTGATGAGACAAAGAGAGACGTTTTCAGGGTGGCTGGATAAAGTGGACTCACCACTCCCTCCTCAGCAGGGGCGTTGTCTCCCACAACCAGCATCACAGGACATCTACAGGAACATTCAGAATATTTAGACAAGTAACTGGAGGTGGCTTGATTTTGATTTGAATCAGAATTGTGGTTATAATTTGGTTATTATTATTTTCAACCTGATTATTTTCAGTATTGGTAAGATTCTGCTGATTATTATTTTGATTAATCAGTTAATTGTATAGTTTTTACTATCTCACAAAACAGGGAAACGGTGAGGTGTTCAAATGGTTTGTCCAACCAACAGTCCAAAACCCCCAAATATTATACAGCATCCATAGAAACATCAAGCTGCAAATTTCACATTTGAGAAGCTGGAACCAACAAATATTTGGAGTTCTTGTTAAATGACTTAAATGAGTTGTTGATTATCAAAACTGTTGACCTACTGATTCTGCTAAGGAGTTCATTTATGGAGAGAGAACTTAATTACAGTTTATCTAAGGTCAATATATATTTTATTTTCAAAAAATATTAACCTCAATTTGACCAACTGGATTAATCAACTGGATCACATGCATCATTGCATTATGAAACTCACTTCAGGGTCTTGGCGTTGAGCACCGTCCCACTGCGATTCATCTCCAGGTCCCTCCGACTGAAAGAGACGAGACATCATGAATGTTAAGATAAAGTGCTTCTGTGTTCATGTGTTCGTGTGTGAGTAGGAAATGACATCTCTCCACCTGTTGTACATGTTCCAGAAAAGCTGCAGGTTGAACTGGTTGACAGTGTTGTTGATCTGTTGCCGGTAGCTCTGCACCAGCTCTGTGTTGTTCATCAGCTCCTCCTGCAGACAAACACAAACTGGGTCAGAACCTTTGCAAAGATACAAGAATGAATTACAAGTTATAGGGTGAAGGAAGATTTGCTACATTTAGATGACAAGGTGAAAATAATTTCGGCAAAATATTCTTTTCCATGCTGTATTCATGCTAGGCAGGTTAATATAGTCTCTGATTTGAGAATTAGGAATGTCATTATTCCTTGCCTTGTTTTTCCTATTTTTAAGAAGTACCAGAAAATGAAGAAAACTAAAATAGCAATTGAAAGACAAGTACTGTCCAATTTTATTCTCAGACCCTGAGCTTACCTGGCTGAAAAGATGTGGCAGCACAGTATCTGGCAGATTGCTGGTCAGACCTGACAGCTGGAGGAAAGACAGGGAGATTGTTATTATGGGAAAATGGATTTGCAAGTGTATGTGCACCCATCCAAAACACTAGTATACAGTAACAGACAGGTACCTTGGTGGCAGCCCAGTCGATCCAGCCTTTGCCATTGGGGTCGATGTTGAGCAGAACCAAACCCTCCACCATGTCAGGGAAGATCAGCTGAGAGCAGAGGACATAGAAACTATGTAAGACAAGTCTTGGATTCAGAGGTAGTGCACTTTGACAAAACACTGCCAGAACACCTAAACCCTGAATGTCTGAATGTTTAATCCAGCACTAGGCTCACTATGAACAGGTCATCTGGGTACAGGGTAGGAGAATCAGGATGCGACTTACAGCAAACTTGGCCAGAATGTAAGCTCCAGCTCCAACACCAATCCCAACGATGCTCTTAAATCTAAAAAAGATCATTGGTCCATTAGAGGCAATGTTTTAAATATAAATAATGATACACTGTTGTAAGTTGTTCATATGTGTGGATGCTACATGGATACAAGTGTGTTGTGACAGTCTGTTGTGCTTATACAATGTTACAGAATGGTAATGGTTGGCAGAATTCATGCTTGTGCACAGCCAAGTATTGTACATCTCAGCTGTGGCTGGTACTGTGTCCAGGCTAAAATTACATCCTGTTGGAAAGAAACGTCTTCGCTTGATATTTTCTACTCTGCAATCTACAGAAACCGCTCAGGAATCAAAGAGGCTGGCTAGTAGACTAACCATGGCCTGTGTTAAATGCTTCAGAAAATAAGGTGAATCTTGCAAATTTACGTGAGAAATGTTGACTGGTGTTGTTCTATTTTGCATATAATCTTTGAATGTACTACAAAATATCTAAAATCAGTGGTGTGAATGGGAAAACTGAACAGATACCAATGCTGATTTTGAATGTAACACAAAGGGAAAGATGTAATAGATGCAGTAACAAAACAGATCGTCTTTGCCAGCTTGTACAGTTGAAAGAGGACATGATGTCCCTGCAGGTGGCTCTTGGCTCTGTGAACACAAGTGAATGTGTAATTTATAGGCAAAGAGCACCAACCCAAAGTGCTGCACCACAGTGGGCAGCATCCCGGCCAACTGGTCCATAGTAGGGTACTGGTACCTGTGGAGAGAAAAGACCCAACTTCTGGTCATCACTGCTTCACATGCTGTGTGTGTGATCCGATTAAAATCATCTGTTTTTACTTATAATTATGATGCAGTCAAATAATTTATGAATACTTTAAACTGAGTAAATTGAGATAATCCTAAAAAAATAATGTTAACTGCAGCATTATCTATGCATCGATAGCCTAATCCCCTGACCACTAAACAATTAACACAAATTAAATAATAAATAATTATCCATTCATTAGTGGTTATTATCAAGTGTATGTCTGGTCAAATGCATGAACGCATGTGTGCATTTGTATTGTATTTTTTTCTTGTGTGTGTGTGTGTGTGTGTGTGTGTTTGTTTTGTACCCCTGTGGCAACTGTGATGCTCCAATCTGCTGTCCTGGGGCGTCAACGTGGCAAACCACAAAGTGCTTGGTGATCTCCTGCATGTCCTCATTATTGAAGAAAGTGTTGAAGCACAGCTTGTCTGTAGGACAGTGAGGGAGGGGAGGTCATAAGCAGAGGCAGTGTGGGGTGAGGGGATAGAGAGATAGGATGGAAGAAACGTGAGGGGGGAGGTATGAAGAAAGCAAAGGGCAGGGCAAGCAGGAGGAGAGGATGGAGGGATGAGAGCAGAGGAAGGTGATCACATTAAATATGCACCACACTCAGAGGACGTTGAAGGTGGCCATCTGTACAACTGATCCTGTGCCAGAAGGAGACAGCAAAGACTCCTTCAATAAATCTGATATGTTATACAACCCTCATTCCCCTCCAGTTTTAACAGAGACACTATAAATGACTCTATAATGTGGCATTTTGTTTGACATGACAAACATGAATGAGTGCAGATTCTGTTCAGTACAGTAATGACAGAGGAGCTAATTAAAAGAAAAATGTCTCTGAAATATGCTGGTTTGCCGTGTTATCCAGGGTCAGATGAACAGGTCCAGGTCCTGGTACTTTTTCTCTTTAAAATTACCTGTCTACCTCCAAAAAGGTTTTCTCCTGTTTCAAACAGTTATCAGACCAGATCATCAACACAGAAAATGTTGAAAAATAGTTTTTATTAACTACTCTACAATGCCATTTTGGCCAGGTCTCTCTTGCTAAAAAGATAATATATCTCAAGAAACTTCCTGGTTAAATAATTAATAACTATAATATAATTTCTGTTTGTCCAGTACAGGAGGTCCTGGTCATTTTGCCTAGCTTAGCACAAAGACTGGAAGCAGGGGAAACTGCTACCCTGGCTCTGTCAAGAGTGAAATAATGCACTTTCCACACCAAAAGCTTTCTTATTCAACTGTTGCATCTTGTTAGCTAGCAAGCTAGTAACCAGTAGATCAAAGAGTCACTGGGGTTTTTTGACAACAGCATTGATAGTGCTCTAACCTGGTGCTCAAAATACTTTATGTTATACGGTGACGTTTAATATTATATATATACACTAATATTATAAAGAATCATTTCAGAGTGTTTACAACACTCAAGTGTCTTGATCTTTTTTATCAAAACTTTTTAATGTTTTTTTTATGTGACCTGGAACTCTGAATCCCTGCGCAGCCTGGCGGTGTCCCCAAGGGCTTGTATAGACCCAGTGGTTGTTGGTCATGAAATACAGTAGCTTCAACACTAACTGCTCATAACCACCTAATGTCTTGCTTTTACTTTTTACTATTTGTACAATGAAAATCAAACATTGTAAACATGTAAATACAACAGCTTTGGAGTTGCAGGAAGCCGTATTTTCACTTTTGATAAAGCTAGGCTAACTAGTTTCCACCTACTTCCAGTTTTTATGTTAAACTATAACACTGTTTCTTGATTTGTTAATCAAGTAATTATTTGTTCATAGTTACTAATAAACACATTGTATTTGCACACTAAACACTGTAAGGATCTTTTGCAGTTTGAGTGTCAGATCTGTTTACTTTTAATTTAGACTAACACACTGGTTCAGGCTCCTTACAATAGCTGGCTGGTTAACGTTAGCAAGTGAACTGTTAAACATAGCTGATAGCACATATTTAGAGTAGGACAGCTTGTATAACAATTTTTGTCATAAAATGGTATTTGTTGTGTTACAGTGCTATCATTAAAATAACTATATATATATGTTTCCTTAGTGTCATTGAACTCATTTTTAAATGAAGGGGGATTATGAGGGACCATAATTACAGTTAAAACATAAATATGAAAAAATGATCACGTTTCTTGTCTTTCTTAGGAAACAAAGAGATTTACTTTGAGAGTGACTCACTGAGGATTTCTCTCAAAATTTAGAGCTCTATTTCCTGAACCAGTATAGAAAACACGGGACATTGTGCAATATGCAATATGCAATACATGTATAATAGACGTCAGCTCTCCGTTTGCCCTCCTCCCACTGGCTCTGCAGTTGGCCTACTTTCAGCCCATGTGTGTCAGACTCGGTGAAACCACGCAGCAACATAGTTTCCTCCTCGGGCTCTGGCTGAGCGGTGTTACTTAACCGATTAGTCTGGGTTGGAGACGGAAAGAGGAAGGTGACCGCTTAATCTTTGCCATGGCACTAGCACCAGTTTGTGAGCTTTTTATGTACACAAAAACACCAATGCTACATGAGGACAGAGGTGAGAAGTTTATCCCACTTTCTCATCGGTTCGCGCTGAATCATCATTCGGCGCTCGCAGTCTGCACTCCTGCTGACTCCATGACCTACTTCCTCCCTCTGCACTTTCTTTTTCTCTCTCTGTTTAAGCCTCGCTTTCTATCATCCCTCCCCTTTTCTTTCCTGCTCCTGGATCTCATTTCTACCTCTTAAATCACTCTGCCTGCCTTTCTTTCCCTCTCTTTCACACATCTAATCTCTTTCTCTTCATTTCATTTCCTTTTTTTTCCCACTCCCCTCCTGTTCTCTTGTTCTCTCTACTGTGTTTTTAATCAAGAGACTGGTGGATCGCTGTGCCATCTGCTGATTGGGAGTCATTTTAAATAGAACAATGAACTCCCTACCAATTTTCCTTAATGTTTTTTCCCAGTGCGACTCACCCCTCATCCCTCGCTTTCCTGCTCCATTCTGTATGATTGTGCACCACAGTCGAGTGATTTAGTGACTGGCTGTGAATACTAACAGCCTTGTGGTTCTGCTGTAGCAAGTTATATCCTGGTCAGTTGTATTCTTTAATCTATTATATTCTACATTATGTATTACTGCTCTGTGATTCTATTTCTTGTTTGTTCTTTATTCTTTTTTATTTCTTATTGTGCTTTTTGCTTTAGTGGATTGCTTTGTGATGTTTATTGTATTATTTCTTTCTAAATGAGATGGACAATCAGCTTAATAATAATTACAAAAAGGAAGAGGACCAATAAAAAGCAGTGGGAAAGACAACAAAGGCCAGATATCTGCAGTAAAACCAGCAGTCAACAGAGCTGTAGATCAGCCCCAGTCAATGATACGCTGTCCTCCAAACCCCCACCATCCCTATCCCACCTCCACCCATCAGGGCAGCGCCGCTGGCCCCACCCCCCTCCATAGGATGGGGATGTTTTTCTGACCTACATTTCATCGATGCCTATCACACTCACTCTTTCATTTGCCTCCTCATCTTCTTCTTTTCTATTTTTTCACCAGTCATCACACTTTAAGACAATTTTCACCTTTCAGTTGTTCAGATACAAGAAAATGTTTTTCATCATTTTCTGATAAAACACATGACACTTTAACAAATAACTTGTTTCTTTTAACTATCAGTATAGTCGTGACACTGGTGACATGGACCTTCTGCTTGAGATGATAAATAATGCGTGTGTCTGTGTGTCTGTGTGTGTGTGCATGTGTGTGTGAGTGGCAGACAAACAGGAATGATGTGGCATAGAGGCCAATTATCACCTCTGATAAGTGCCGAAACACCTTACCGAAAAGCCTGACATCTGTCAAGTCTCACACACACACACACACACACACACAGATCTTTTGTGGATACTCACGGTTCAGTCCCACATCGTGGTAGGTGAGGATAGCGGGCTTGTTTCCTTTGGGTGCCCCACGGATCACCACATGCAGCATCCCGTAAGGGGTCTCAATATCATGCTCCTGTGAAACACACAAACACACTCTCACTCACCTGGTGGTTCACACAAAGTCATCTGTTTTTTGTAAGAACATTTGCACCTGAATCCTCCCAGGGTAACCAGATGTAAGGAAACACCTCACTGATCCATAATCTCAAGTGTTTCACATTGACACGACACGGCACATCAGTATGTGTGTGCACTGTAAGTCTTAGTTGTAAGTTAGCTGTCATTTCCGTGTGTGTGTGTGTGTGTGTGTGTGAGCAGCCTAGGAAGTAATTGATACAATAGCATTTTTTTATTATTTAACCTGCTTTTTATTGAACTTCAGTCAAATGCTCCTTTACCATTAACAGCCAATCCATGTAGGATTGTTCCTTATTAATGTTCAGTGTTACAGCTTTCACAGCAGTATGACAGAGGTTGAGTCAGATAGCAAGAAGGTAAGTAATTAGTGAGCTACGACCAGTGAATCCTGACAGATCATTACTGGACATGGGTTGATTTAACATACATACAAAGAACGTAGAATCATTTCTATGGCAAAACAAGGCAAGAATTAAGGATTAAAAACTTCTACACACAAAAGAGAAGGGAGGTTTGAATTTATGTAATAATCTAATAATCTGACTATTACTGGGCAGCACTACTGGGCGAGGAGCATATAGTGGATGAGAAAAGATACAAACTCCTTTTGGGTAGGAATGGAGTAGAATTCATGGCAGAATAGCATCTGGCAAAAAATGTCATATCAAAGATTTAAAAACCCTTACAACATGAAGACCCTGGATATTAAAAAAATGGGAATTAGAAATCAAAATTAAAATTTAAGATGAAATGTGGGAGCAAACATTTGAAACTGGACATCGACGAGAATTTGAAGTATTTTAGAACTCCTCTTCATCTGGCTCATGTTGGAGGGGTTGTAGCTCGGCTGGGCCTATTCTGGGACTGCCCAAAATGTTTGGATATTATTTGACTCCAAATTCAGCACTTTTTATCCTTTGTTTCCTACCTGAGAACGTACCAGACAATACATTCAATGATCTTTTAATAGCAAAAAAAATGATCACATTATCATTTTTAAATTATTTGGCATAAAATGAGAGTAGAGATATCTAATGGATCATACTGGCTCTAAACATTTGGCTTGTTGTGTATCCAAACCTCTCCTGTTATGACCCACATTTTGTCATCATCCGCTGGTCAGAGCCAGCCAAACTCAAAATGGAGGTAGGAGATATGTGTTACCATGAGCTGCGCAATGTAGACACACACACACATACACACACACACACACACACACACACACACACACACACACACACAACAGAGTGGTGTTTTGGGATTATTATGGTGGCAAAGTGCACTGAAGACTTTATTGATGATGCTGAAACTCCTGCCTATATATTCCAATTTTAACCAAACAAACAAAGATCGACACAGACACGCCATCATTACTGTCCTCCCCTCAGCATGTTTTTACACCTTAAATTATGCAGACACAGAGAAACAGCTGACTGCAAATCCTCTGCTAACCTGCTGCTGTCAATCTGCAGCATCCCTCAATAGCCATCTGCTAACTCCCAATGATTCACAGTACAGAAACAACAGCACTTATAGATGCAGCCAAGTGGCAAAATTCTGCCCCCCCAAAGGCAGCTTGTCATGCAGCCAGCAGTTCTGACTTAATCCAGCCAGATTATCTCTCTGTTATTTCAGCATCAACATCGGTGTTATCTGCAATCAGCAATCTAATTTGAGGCAGTTACTGCATCAGGGGCTTTGTTCACAGTCTGTTTTTAGTGACTGGATTCTGATAAATATGCGGAGATGTCTAACAAACACATGCGCTCCTGATGACCTTCAAACGTCCAAGAGGAAAACACAGAGAGGAATTTACAGTATCTCTTAGTGGATGTGGAAATCCAGCCTTCAAAATAAGAACCTGCTTTTTTGATGCTCCACAGAAACATGATTAGTGGGATTTTTGTCATTTTGACACACACCTTTACTGATTCCGTTTCAAGTTTGCCAAAATGGATGATACCTCAGAAGGATTAACACTTCCTCCAGCACCTATGCACACACACACACACACACACACACACACACACACACACCCGCTCATGTGTTTATCCGCATAGGTATGCACATCGGCGCATTGCACAGCATCTGTGTTGGCGAGCTTAAGTGTGTCAGTGGGCCAGAGTCAAAGAATGAGCCATCATTTGACACTGACGCTGCAGTTTTTCCTTTTGAATACAGAATATAAAGACAAAACATTATGTTGACTGCCAGCAAAATATACAAAATATTTAGAGGCAAACACACGCAGCTCAAAAACCATCATCAGACAATTTTCAAAGACCAAGAAATTTATTCCAGATCCAAATACAGTGACTCACACACACTATATAAATAAATCACACACACACACACACGTACAGAATACATCCTTTCATCTCACACTCCTCCCTGCCACTCACCCCGTCCCAGCACTCAGGCATGGCTCCACAGTAATTGTTCTCTCAGCCGATGAAGAAGAGGAGGAAGAAGAGGGTGCAGACAGGCAGACGAGCAGCCAGGCCTCTCCTGTTTTAAGGGACTAGGTCCTGGTGAGCACTCACTGTAGGGTGGAGAGTTGGATGGTAGATGCTGCAGGCTGCTGCAGTGCCTTTGTCTGCTCGGCACAACTCCCACTCACACTCTTAAGCTCGGAGCTGCAGCAGCCCCCTCCTTCTCCTCGCACTCCACAGGCACCCGAGACAGGGTGTGGGGCAGGCTGGAGATGATTTGCTCAGAGTGCTGCCTCCCCTGCACAGGATTGGTCAGCTCTCTTGCCACTCTTTAGTCTGAAGGTACTCTCTCTCATCAGCACCACTGCTCTAGTTTTGATCTGTTTCTGCTTCCCTGTCTTTCTGTTTTCCTCAGCGACCTTGTTTTGTTCCAGCCTTTTGGCAAAAACAAAACAGCTGCTCTTCATGAATTAACTGTAATGAGGCTGAATCTTTTGATAAAAAATATTAGGGGACCCCCGAATGTAAGTCTGCAGTTTGCCTGGACATAACATGTTATGCAGCAGTGAAGAAGAATCTCAGGAGAATCTATTAAAATCTATTGAGCAGCTTCAGACTGTTTAGGACTTCTAACCAGAACTAAATACTTGTTTTAGCCTCCTTACGGCCCAGCCACACCTGCATTTAACACAGCAAAATTTTGCGGCAAAATCCATTCATTTCAATAGAATCACTGTGATCTGTGTATCTGTGCTGGGGCAAAGTGAATCCACACAAATGGTTTGTGTCAAGTTCAGCTTTGGTGAACTAGACCATACACAAATTTGCGTCGTTGACCAATAGCAAACTGTCTTGACAGTGCTGAATTTTGAGGGTATGCAGAGCCGGCGAGTCAAAAATCGAATAAGCAATAGTTGTATAGCAATATTACATCCACATCACCATCTACTTTTATATGACCTCTCTCAAAACCATTGTAAACTCTATGGTAAAGGACGCCATTCTTAGTTGTGTCTATATTAGCTTACTTTTAGCCTTATTTTAGTATTATTATCTGTTTTTGGTATTGTTGTATCTGTCTTCTGATTTTCTGTCTGTTTGTCTGCAACTTTTTATGCTGTCTTTGCCAGGTCTCCCTTGCCAAAGAGATTTCCAACCTCAATGGGACTTACCTGGTTAAATAAAGTTTTTAAAAAGTAATTAAAAAAAATATTTAAATTACATAAAATCCTGAGAACAAAATGCTAAAGGGGAATAAACAGCACAGTAAATGGGAACATTGAGCTATTTTGATTGACAAGAGCCTAACGTGTTCCCAGCTGGCTAGCAGTCAGCTTGCCAGCTACAGTAGTTCGTCAACCAGCCCTGCGTGTGGTCACTAAATCCACCAAGCTTAAAGAACTTTTTCGTTAAAGAACTATTTCGTGAGGATGCGTGGATTAGTTTCGTTGTGCCACTTTGGCTCCCAGTACCTATGTTATAGGATTGATTTTAAAGTCACAGTGAAAGGGAGGAGCGAGCATCTTTAGCTTCAGTAGTGTGACTGAAGCTGTGTGACAGTAGTGTTTCAGCATGAGTATGTGGGCAGGGTTTAGTTAGAGGAATTTAAATCAAGTACTTAAATTTTATTGCATTGTTCAAAGGTGGGCGTTAGCGAATACAGCGTGGTGTGGTTCGGTAGGGTCGATTTTGGAGTTGTAGACTGGCCTCCGCCCACACCTCCCTCACTAGATCATGAAGAAGAGGACGAGGGAGAAATGAATAAAATAGAGTATAATCATACTATTTTGGAAATATAAACAAAGCTTTTGCCAACACACACCTCCCCCTGCTCTGCTAGCTACTGCAACCCACAATTTAACAGTCAAATGTGGTTTTATCACATTTGATTGGATACATTTATACGCCCCCAAGTTCAAGATGAGTCATCAAAAATATTATAACATTTAAGACGTTTAGACAGAAGAGAGTGTTCTTTATTTGTTTTGATTTTATATTTAATTTTAATTTGCCATGATTTTTGAATTTTCTTTGCTCGTCGCTGAGGAGGCAAATATTGCCAAACTCTCAACTCTGGTCAAAATGTCCAGGAAGTAAAATAAAAGTGCTAATTTTACCTCCTAAAAAGAACCTTTAACATTCATATCAAGTATATCTCCAGTTGAAATAAAACATAATATTGATGTTTGCTGAAGGCTGAGAAGCGTACGTGCACATTCACATGACTGTAATGGTGTCACAGTGACTATCATGCTGACTGCAGTGCACGCACACACACACACACACACACACACACACACACACACACAAACACTAGAGACTCCCTCTCTTTGCTCTCTGGTGTCATTCAGTAGCCCGGCTCTTTGTCCTGCCTCTTCAATCCCATCTCTCCCCCTTTTCTCTCCCTCTATCCCCTCTTTTCTCTCCCCATCTATCCCCACTTTCCTGTTGACAGAACACTCAGCATGCTGACTCAACTTGAAACGCCACTCTTTGCTTTCCCTCCCGCTCTCTCTCTGATTTTGTCCCTCTTTTCGTCCACAGAGGAGATTAACTCTCTCCCTGCTGACTCTGCATCACTCTATCTACTTTAAACATACAATCTCTGCCAGCAAGCATTTGACAAACAGTGATAGGCAGGAGGGAGTTTGAACAAATATTGATATCGAATAACGAATCTCAAATAAACATACATTTGACTGAATGTGAAGAGTTCTTTAGCACACTATTTATAGCATCTCCTCTTGATCTTAACTGAAAAGATGTTGACTTTTAATTCCTCACAGCTTTTACTTATGATGCATTCTGCTGAAGTTGTTCATAAGTTGTTTAACAACAACCCCTTGGCAAAAGGTGAGCTGCGTGCTTCCACGTGTGCAGTTCCCTGACACAACCAGAACCAGTTTCATTCTGATCTTGTGATTTTCTGCAGGATAAGATAATTTCCCTGTGAAGGTTTTATATATAACTACATGACTGAAGTCGCAAGTCTAAGGTGTCTAAGAGCTTTTTAATGAGAAGAATAGAGAAAAAAAACATAGAAGGTGGATAGTGCCCACATCCAACACCCGGCTGGATACAGGTGCAGGACTAAAGCAGCACATACACTAAAAACTGAAGCAGTCTACACACTGAATGTTGCAAGTTCCCAAGTATGTAATGACACAATGTTTTCGCAAAATGTCCTCATTAAATAAGACCTTGCAATATTCAGTGCGTGGACTACATGTCTTTTTCCTTCATAATAGAGAACAAGAGATTTTCATTATCTGTAACAACTTTTACAGTTTAGCTAAACACACATGGATGTCTTTAAAAAAGGTATTGATTACTTCAAGAAGGAATTCTATAAATATGACAGAGGCAGAATCCATTATCTCCGAGGCAGGCAGCCAGCAAGCAGAAACAACACTGCATTTCAAATCAGTGTCATGTTTTGAGACATGTCAGGTTTAAGTGTGAAAGAGGTGTTTCATGACAAATGTCTCATCATTCCTGTCTGACACTCACATACGCATTTCTGACTAAAATAAACCAGCAGAGGTGTTACATGTGTGAAGCTCAACTTCTTCTTTTAAAAAAAAAAAAAGATTGAATTAATGCACACTCATGGTGCAACAGAACTCAGTATTTAATTTATATACATCGATCAAATTGATACAGTGTTTTCATGAAAACATGGTAAACACGGGGGTTTACAGTAGGCTATTTTTAGAGCAGCTAAGAAACTTCTCATCATCCATACCTCTCAGCTGTGGACACGTTTAGTCTTACCCATCGAATTAAACCATGGCTGCTCTTCACGTCTTTATGAAACATGCCCATTTCAACATTGTATTGTTAAAGTTAAGCTTTTTTACCCATTATTAGCCATAAAGACTCAGACAGCAGATATTTCGACTTTGCATGGCAGGTAAAGCACAGGTGTAATAAATAACACTAACAATGGCTCTATTTCATGTTAGTGTCTTAGTAAACCAGTGAACTAGCATGCACAATACCGGGACAAAAAGGTCTATCAGAGTCCTTCTTCTGGCTCACTTCAGCTCGTATGTTTGACCTTTTTTTATCAGCCAGTCCTTTACTTGTGCTTAGTTTCGTGCTTAGTATGTAGCATTAGCTTGCTGTTCTGGAAGCAGCTGGTCACAGTTTTATACAAAGTAGCTTTTGGTAGGTAGGTACTAGCTTACAGTAGGTACTAGCAGCAACCCTTTCGCATGCTATTAATCAGACACGCTGTAATTTTCCATCCATCCGTTCATTATCTTGGCTTATCCTGTGCTGGGTCACTGGGGGATGGAGCTTACCCCAGCAATAACTGGGTGACAGGTAACACCCAGGACAGGTTCCCAGGCTATAACAGGGCTGCCACAGAAAGACAGAAATTCAAATTCACAAATAGGCTGTTCCTTACCAGCCTGTCTTTGGATGCAGGCAGGACGAGAACAACGACACAGAAAGGCCTCAATTGGTTAATGGATCGGAACCCAGGAGCCTCTTTCTGCACTAATGACTCCACAATCCCACTCCACTGTCCACTTTGCTGAATAATCTTCAGCAGTACATTGGGTCATAGCTGAGCAAGCTAGCACTTCCATCTTAAGGTACTTATTATCATCTTTGTTATATTTAGCCTTGTGAAATTACAGATATTTATCTTCCATCTTCTTCTTTTTCTTTTCTCTGTTGACAAAGGCAGGCATCAAGTGAGCAAGCACAAAGAGATGACAAACAAAGAAAGATGAAGGACGACAGACGGTGAGAACACAAAAGACGACACGCGCTGATAAGGTAACAGAGAGGAGAGAGAGATGCAGGCTCAATCTCAACGGAACAGCAGCACACACATCAGCTCATACCTTCCAATCCCCTGCCGGCATCAGCTGTTCACAGCTTTCCTGCAGAGGAAGACAAGCAGAGATAGAAGACAGAAAGAAAGAAATTAAAATAAGAAGGATTTCAGTAGTCTGAACTCACACACACATATTCCTCACACATTAAAGGTGTATCCACTGTTGGAGCTGAAGGCTGCTAGATTTACAGAAGAGCAGCACAAGCTGTACACTGTCGGTCCAAACCACAGACACAGAAAAACACAGTTTCCCAGAAGCACCTTAGCAGTACAGTATATCATGTTCAACATATGTTAAATTTAGCATGAACTTCTCCCTTTATAGGCACACAAATCCAAGATTTTGGTAGTAAAAGTAGTTATTTGAACTTATTTAAAGAAGCACTCCAGCAATTTAGTAGTGCACTCCATTAGATTGGAGTACTCATAGGAGACATATTTTTAAAAGATTGGTCAAAACTGATGCAACAGAGGTCGAGATAGTCTGACTTTTAGTCCCTACTATGGCTCAAGCTCCAAAAACACATTTCCCATAATGCAACAAGAAATTTCACATCACCAGTTTGCAACGCAGGCTTTCGGTTGAAAATGTTTTCAAGTCCAAGCTGAGATAACCCTGATGACATCATTATGACAACAAAAGGGTTATTTTGTCAGACTTTGAAACACTGCCTCCAGAGCCACAGAAGACATGATACAACTGTTTTCTAAGGCTGACTAGTACTCCCCATGACAAGTAAACTCATGAGGAAGATTGGTGGAGTGCCCCTCTGAAAGCATTCTGGAGTTTCCAACTATGTGAATATTTAGCATTTTAACACATCAGTATGTCTGTGCTAAGTGCCAAATACACCTGTTATTCTAGTGTATTCTAAATACAGTACACAGTAAAGATAATTTGCTTAAGTGCATGTGGGAGACTGGGAGCAAATCAGCAGTAAAAAGTGAGGGAAGATGGTGTTTTTTTAATACAGGATGAGAGAGAGCACAGCAACCAGATTCCCCCCACAACAAGTCACCTCAACAGTCATCTACGTCTGTAAACAAAGATGAGCTGGGGCATACGATCAGGCATAAAAATAACATTTTGTCATCTGGCCACAGTGGTGAGGGCAGTCAGAATTCCCGCAAGCCACTCTGACTCCTTGACTGCCAAAATAGATTTAAAAAATCTAAGACACTGATTGATGACAAGCTGGCTGACAGTAGAAGTGACAGCTGTGCCAGCACCAGTCAAAGCTTTCCAGTATTTAAACACTCAGGTTTTGAAGAAAATATGATTTATCTTGCAGTGCTCACTTTTTGAGGAATCTGGTCTTGACTCTTCATATAAGAAGAGATGTACTGACATAAAACAGGTTTTTCATTCATAACTATATGCATACTGATGTGCTGGTAAATGCTTACACATGCTCAGAGCAACATTTTAACTCATTTTTCAACACAGCAGTTAAAGTTTACTCATCGTAACCTGTGTTATTTCAGCACATGTCATTTAAGAGCTTGTTCCTGCTGTGCTGCCTTTATAAAAGCTTAGAGCAGAGTGGGAACATCTGGAAATCTGGACAAAAAAATGAAGCACATGCACATGAGGTTAGACACCAGTCAGAACTGTCATACAGATGGATTCCACACTGCTTCATTGTTAAACATGCACACGTAAAGTCTTAGTGTGTGAGTTCATGTGCGAATTTCTGAAGAAAATTCTGAAAGAAAATATGACAGGATTTAAGATGGATACTGTACATATACAAAGTCAAATGGAATAGATGTGGATTAAGGTGGAAAAAGCCATTTTAATTATTAGCCGTGAAGACTGGAAAAGAAAGGTGAACAAAGTCAGATCAGGGACACACCTAAAGAGAGAGAAAGATATCACTAAAAACAACAGGACCTGAAGCTGCCCTACAAGAATATGACAACTTCATAAAATTGAATATGCTACTGTCTGATCCCCTGCACATCTGAAGATGTGAGGGGGAAGAAATCCAATAAATTGATTTCTCATCTCAACAGAAAGTGCAACTGAAAGGGCAACTTCAGTCCCGGTGGATTTCATGCAAATGGCTCATTGTTTTCAGAGGGAACATGCCAGTGATGACAGTACGGTGGTCGGACCAGCAGGTGGCACTCCTCTCTTCCTTATATCTCCCACCCCGTAATACTGCATGTGGAGGATGTGCAGCAGCTAAACTCAGTGAGAAGGGAGAGCACTGTGGACCTGGAGTGTGTACTATAGGTGGTGACATCTAGAAGAAATGTTTGGCTTGTATCACTTTGGAAAATGTATCCCATTTCGTCTTAGTGAAGGTCTCTGACAGAGAGAGAGATTCTCCATTAAAACCAATGGAAATGAATGCTTAAAGATGGTGTGAGTCCTCCTTTAGCCAGGAGCCTGCCCAGGTGATTGTGATGCTGCATAGAGATGGGGTGCTGTGAAGATTTGTTGGACCTAGTTGCATTGCATTTGTTGGGATGTGTTCCGTCTCTGAGCTCAGAATCTCTGTGTATGGCGGCTGGTTTCATGAATTTAGATTTTGGCCCAGATTTTAGGCTTTTCAACAGGATCTCTCTGCTGAAAAGCAGAATTACTGCAGGACAAAATTGTATTCATCAGGTCCAGGAGGATGATGGGACTGACTTGATTAAGTCTGATCAGATGCTATGAATGAATGAAAACTTGTCTAGAACAAGAAGCGTAAACCATTTCTAGGAAACTGACCAATAGCACAATGCCACTTTAATAAATCGTAAGCTACACAAAAGTCCCTACATGTAATTCCTGCTATTATCCACGATTATGTTGGTGTAGGTACAACTAGCTACATAAAAATGCTGTGCAAGTCCTCTGTAGAGGTGAGATGGAATGACAGAATTGAATACATTCTGCTGTGATTTTGACAAACTGACAAATCAATTCCTTGTGATTTTTGATTCATGATTCAGTTCTAGGCTATATTATGAAGTTTCTGGTCTGGTGTTCCAGTGTTCTGCTCAGTTGCACACAGCTGTGTTGGCTGTGTGTGTTTGATTCAGTGTAGCTACTGGCAGTCAGGTGTTTCTGCTTGTTCTGGTGGTTCTGGTAGTTACCGGGATGACCCCGCTGGTCCGACGGCGGGTCTGGCGGAGCCAGTGCCGTGCGATGACATGCCAGCGATGAGTGGGGCGGCTGGGGGGAGGGGGGTGGTTAAGGGGCGCGGGGCTGGCGGGGCAAGGTAACCCCCCCGATGCCTCTTCTCCTTTATCCTGCTGTGTTGGGAAGACAGAGCAGCAACATACAGTAAACATAAAAATGTGATGCACATCATTCATGATTCATTGTCTGATGCCATGTTATGGAAGCCTTAGAAATGCACTCAGTGATCCTCTAAGCATGTAAAGCTCCACAGAAGAGACTTCTGGCCTCACTTGGCTTCCTTTCTGTTCCACCGTCACAAGAAGAGTCGAGCCGAAGATCTGCAGCCTTCAAGGTTGGGAATAGAGGAACAGGTTGTGGGAGGAGACCTGCTGGATTAGACTATCCACATGCAACTCTAGGCCAGGAATATGCTGCATTCATGTCACATGGGAAACAATGTAAATATAAGCTTCAGAGTAGAAAAGGCTGTAGCTGGTATGTTACTTTCAGGGCCATGATCTTAGACATACTGAGGTCATAAATCAAACCCCACCCAACCCCCGCATAAAATTTTGACCAGACACCAAAAGGAAATTCTTTCAATTATTTGGATTTTTCATATTTAATTTATTCAAATATCCCGATTATATTTTTGTAAGTTATATTTCCCAACATGATGGTCTAAGTCAAGAAATGCAAGAAATACTGAATCATTAATTTATTTCTTTAGTAGTCCAATTGAAATATATTGATTATAAAAAATACAGGAATCAGCCTATAACTGTGTGTTAGTTTTTAATTGCAGAATGTTAAATCAGGTTGCAAAATTAAAATTACAAGAGACAATGCAGAGGACCTCAGTGTCCTCAATGGTAGCTACAGCCATGGTTACGGTGAAACATTATTACATTTATTAAAGGTACCCTGTCGTAGTCTTCACTGCCTTAGTTGGCGCACTGCAACATTTGTTGGCGTATTGCCAGCGACAACTGTCAATCAGCGAAATAGCAAGAAACCAACAGTAGGACGTGTGTCACTTCGAGCGGGCCTGATACAGACAAAACAGGGGTGCACATGTAAAAAGATTGCTCCATAGCGCTACTAGTGACGAAAAACTACTGAGGGTACCTTTAAATTGTCTTAATATTGATTTTTTTCACAGAAACACATGAAGCTGTGTCAGGAATGATATATATTTTTAAAATAAAATAACCAAAATGAATGACGTCTGATGTGGATCTTGTGATCATTACTACTGACTAGAGTATTTGGAAATATTTGGACTATTCAAATGCATCACTATGAGTTTATTTCTTGTTTTAAGTGCTGAGCGTGACAAAGCTGATCAGGAGCACACAAAAAAACCTTGAAAGCTTCAAATCAGTTTCAACAAATAAACATTTCCAAGCTATTGCTATTAACCATCAGGACATCTCTGTTATGCCCGTATGAACTGAATGCAGCATTCATCCAACATGACTTGCTGTGAGTCAGACCACAGTTTTACCAGTGTTTTGTGCCAGGAGGTAATCACTCAGTAACTGCTCTTAAAGGTCACTAACGCACTGTTGCACAACACCAGAGCTACAGATTTTAAATGAGCTGGGAGAGTGGAGAGGCAGGAGAAAAAACTGCAAGTATTTCTCAGCTGAAGTCGTCTTCGACAGAACAATAAAACAAGTGGCCCGTTGAGTCACGCAAACATGTAACTAGATCGATGCGGCAGCAGTCGATGTCCTCGATAGTTTACAAGCAGCAAGTCGTAATGAGCAGGCCTAATGACCTTTTGCTAGATGAGCTGATCAGTAGCAGAATTAGTCATTCATATTGATGCACAGCATGTTTAGGCTACTTCTAGTAAGCTACTGAGTCAACAAACTCTGACTTACTGTATCTCCTGGGTGCACAATTTCATTTCTGACACACTGGTCAAGTGTGTCATGGCTAACACATTTAGTCAGTGGCTTCATTTGCTGCCTCATTGATTCCTCCAGCAGAAATAAGAGGCTTGTCAGAAGCAGAAGAATAATCCACTCTTGTTCATGGTTAGTTCAATATGTTGTTCTCATGCTATTCTGGGCAGTAAGGATTTTGCTGCCTTTTTGCTTCCCACAGTAATAAAAACAGTCTTCTCATATTTGACCACTCAGACCTCCCATTCATCTCTCTTTGATCAAGCACCCTTTATCTTCTTTTTTCTTCTCCATTCACATAGATTGTAGGAATAATAACCAACTCACCTCACTAAGAAATAACTGTTTTCAGGCATAAATCTTGCCTCTTCGAGTCGCTTCAAGTAGATCTCATTTCCATCATTCCTACAACGAGTGACTCTCAAACATTCAAGAGCCCCCAGTTCAGCCACAACCTGTTGCACAGGTAATGGATAAGTGGACTGGAATAAGTGACCTTTCTGTAACCGCCCACCGGCTATTCCCTGCACTTTTTTTTACTTCCATCTTTGTCCTCCACCATTCTCTCTCAGCTTAAATGAGCTTTCATCTTTTCATAGTGTTGTTATCAAAGTCATGGTTGGATGGAGTTCATTAGTTTCCTCCTCCGCTGGTAAACAAGCACATTGTCTAATTATAAGCCATCACAGCTAATGAGCACAAACATCTCTGTCTTAATGCACCAAGAGTTTCATCCTGCACATACTAATCAGCATGTGAACACCCAGACAGGACGGTTAATGGCACAGAGGACACACACAGTAAATAAACCAGGTCGACTGACCATGTCTGAGTCCACTCCTCGCTGCTCTGGCAGCAGGGGCTTCTCCTCCGTGAACTGCTGCTCCTTCATTCCCGCCATCCTGGACAGCAACCTGCAATCACCATGGCAACACGCACAAAAACACACACACACATCTAAGGTTACACTATATTTTCATCATCATCATGAGTACAGTATGTGTTTGACTTTAAAAAAACTAAATCCATCTGCATTTGCATTGCTACCAGTGTGTTACATGATGATGGCAGTTCAGTTTCAATTCAGTGGAGTGAAACAGTCCTTCATGGATTAATTTCACAAATCCACATTGTGAAATTATGGAAGGAATCAGATCATTGATTGAATGTTGTACTGAACTGGAATAATCTGAGAATCTGACAGATGAGGAACTGATTGGAAACGGAGGAGATGGAATCAAGATGGGAGTTAGTTTTACTGCAAACCTGCCCTGATTTATTGGAATAAATAATAATAATACAATATAATAATAATATAATACACTACAGCACACATCGAAAATGAATGAAAAGTCACTATAAAACTTATGAATCAGACCCAGAGATGCTTTAGATTCAAGTTAGAGGTAAATCCTTTCCAATATTAAAGTGGCCATATTATGCTTTTTGAGTTTTTCCTTTTCCTTTAGTGTGTGATGTGGCTTTGTTGTGTATGTAAAAAGTCTGCAAAGTTACAAAGCCCAACGTCCACGCCTTAGGGAGTTGTCTGTCTCCCACAGAAATCACTGCTCCTGACCTGTCTGAAACGCCTCGTTTGTAATTCAGCCTTTTCTTCCGTTACTCATCTATGTCACTATGTCACATTCAAACATTCACAAAATGCCTACCATGGTCACCGTAGCTACAGTGTTGTTTCCAGCTGATCAGGAAGCTTTAGGAATCCGGTTATTCTAAGAAGCTTGACTTTTCTGACACACATTCTGTTGACCAATCACAACAGAGTGGGTCAGCTGAACAATCAGAGTAGACTGGGCTTTTTAGGGAGCTAAAATTGAGCTTTTCAGACAGAGGTACTGCAGCAACAAAGAGTGTGTTCATCACAAACAAACATGTCACCATGTCACACAAGCAGTTTCTATTACTGTACAAACAAACACTACCTCACTCTCCACTACACTCTAAAAAGCAATAAAAACTTTGGACTGACCAATCATCTCTTTCTTGCGTTCAAAGTACAGTCTACAAAAACACAGTTAAGTGATGTTCTTCTTTAGTTTGCGAGATAACAAAATTCAAAATTGGACTCAACATAGATGCTTACTGACCGAGATTACTCTGTAAAAAGTGAAGCTTGGAAGTGCACAGACTACTGCCCCAGAGATAACGAGAGGACTAAGGCTACATTACGGTCTAATTAAAATGGCCTTTTGTGTTTGAGGTCACACACACACAAACAGCCATAACGCACAGTTATACAAGGACACTAATACACACCAACACACACAAAGAGTGGGGTCAGACAGAGTCAGTACAATAACACGGCTAGATGATAACATCAGTCCACCAACGCTGGAACACAGAAGAACATAACACAAACATCACTACACACACACACACACACACATATACACACACACACACACACTTTGTAGTTTGTATTGACACTACATCACCTGACTGAGGTACTGTTGGCCTATAATCCATGTTAAAACAGCAGATTGGTAAGATTTACAGGTTTTCTTTACATTAAATAACACTCTCAGGGACTGCGTTTCCTCATTTAATGTGAAGTTAAAGAGACGGATGATGGGAGAGTGTGTTCAGATAGGAATCACTACACAACAGATTACTGCAAATTATGGTTATTCCTCTGATACACAGTACCTCCAACTGACCCTTCGCTAAGCCTGACCCCCCTCCATTACTGTTGCTAAGCCTGTCAAGCTTTCCATTCTCACACAGCAGATAAGCAGTTTACAATGAAAACAGGGCTGAATTACTACTCGAAATTCAAAGTAATTTTTGAAACAATGGGTCCTTGATGTCAGATAGAAGCAGACAAAAGCAGGCTTCTTATTTCTAACCGGCAACCATCG
Organism: Siniperca chuatsi; assembly: GCF_020085105.1. Taxonomy (NCBI): domain Eukaryota; kingdom Metazoa; phylum Chordata; class Actinopteri; order Centrarchiformes; family Sinipercidae; genus Siniperca; species Siniperca chuatsi. The sequence goes on along the minus strand of NC_058045.1, from coordinate 25,732,706 downwards.
ATTTGACAACTGCCACTAGTAAATTTTATCAGCTGTAGCTAGCTAGCGAGCTAATAATCGTCCATGTCCATTAATTGGTTGAAAACTTTAGCTCCATGAGTTGATTAAAAACTCAGTCTCCAGCTGACTCGTTTTAAAATGTGAAGCCTACAAATGAGTCTTAAATATGTATACATAAATTATATTGTGCTAAAACACTGACAATGAAGCTGTATGTCCTGGATTAAAAATCAGTAGCCTCACCAGTTGATGATCCACAGGGAAACAGCATTGTTCTTGTATTGTACAGTAACTGGTTAGCCCTAGTATTATACTAGAGTATGATAAGGAAAAATTATCAGATTAATTCATTCTAACATAGCCCTGTTTGGATGCCTACTATAGAAAAACATACTTGGACAATAAAATCACTAATGAGGTCAGTATTTTTACTTTAGCTAGTCAGCTAGCATTGACATAGCATGTGCTAAAATTCTAGCATTGAACACGATCTAACAGGGATACAACAATCTTTTACTTTGTGTATTTGTCAAATCCTCCAGTCACTTCAAAATAAGTTTGTTTTGGTTCTGACTGACGAGGCTCCAAGAATTTGTGAGTTTTTGGCCTCATAAATTAAACACATGCAATACATTAAAAATACAATCACCTAAATAACAAAAACACATTTTTAAACTTACCACTAGTCCTGTCTATCCATGCAGACAGTTACAGTCTTATCTGCTGATATATCTTTCAAAACCCCAGTACAATGAGGGTGAATGGAATATGGTTTTTGATTTTAAATTATATTTGAAAAATTCAACAGCAACACATCTTTCCTAGATCTAGTTTCTGTTAAAGAAATAGTAGGCCTACTTATGAACACTGTTGATTGTCGGCAGATTAACGAAAGTTACTGTACTGTTACTGACACTTTGCTTTTATCAAATGTCATTGCTTTTATCAGCACAAACAACATTCCATTCACCTCCATTGAACTGAGGCGGTAGCAGACATTTCAGAGGCAAATATCTCAAAACCAGGGCAAATAAAACCACTACTATGGATGAAACGTTTTTGTGAATTGGGTAACTGACCCTTAAGGAGCTTGCAGCACCTCTCTGTCTCTTCCCATCTGTCTCATTCCACCCTTTTCTCTCTCTCCAACCTCATTTGTCCTCTACTGTTCTCTCTCTGGCAGTCGTTCAGCATAATCTGTGTTTTTATCTGACACTCTTAAAAAGACAAAGCCCAGATGCCACTTACAGTCACTCCCAGCAGCTGACGAAGTGTGTGTTTGTGTGTGTGACCCTAGAGTGTCAGAGTCACAACTTACCAGAGAAAATCCACCCTAAGAAATTATACACATCATCCCAGGACAGATTTTTAAAGCAAAGCTCCACCTGTCAAAGCTAATATGACAGGTGTCAAGTCACCTTTTGTCTGTGCCACTGGCAAAAAGACACAAGGTGACTTTGTGAAAGAGTTGGCTAAAGCCTTCGCACCATTGTGAAAAGCAGCTCATTTGGCTAAGCTGCTTTTCCCAGTGGTGCAACTAGCTCTAAAATAGACAATGTATTCAAATCATCCTGAGAGCCTCTTTAATGCATCCAAGGCTTTTTAAAATATCCTAGGTTATGAAAATGTCTAAATTAATTGATTTAAACCTGTATTGATTTTTGTGGCCACTTGGGGGCAGTGCAATAAGAGCTTATAAAGTTGATATGGTGAATGTGTCAGCAAAAAGTTGCCTACTTACACATTCAGCAGACACAGAGAAAAATTAGCTTTTATTTGGAGTCGTGTTTCTGCCCCTCTAACTAATGTAAGTTCAATATTCACTGTCTTTTAGCTCTGCTTTGGTGTCCACTGACTCCTGAGAAAAACATTTAGCTATTTAGCTGCTAAATGCTCCACTGTGTTCAGTATGTTCACCAGCTAATCGCTATTTATGTCTATCGTTTGGTGCATTTAGTGTACAATGGGTTTATCAGAGCTTTGGTGTAAACGGCTGCCTGCTGTGTCTGGAAATGATGCAGAAGGCAACAGAATCAAAACAATAAAATTGCTGACTGTAAAACCAAAACAATGAGCTGAAAAACGCTAGAACTCTCTGCAGAGCTGAGAGGAACTGCAGAATAATTCTCTGCGAGTTTGTTACTATGAGCAACCCTTTTCACATTACCAGAGCTGTTTTGGACCATGCCCAAGTCAAGTCTCAAGTCTTTGAGACGCAGCTTGCAAGTCAACAAGCAAGTTTCTCTGGTCTATCAATAGTAGTATGAAAAATACAACACTAAGGCCAAAATCTCACCATATACTTATTTTTTTTAATGGAACAGAGGATTTAATGTCCAGTTGCAAGTATCAAAGTATGTGTCAAATAGTTAAATGAGAACACTCAAAATAAAGGTGTAACAATGCAAAAAGCCCAATGATGACTTTCTGTTTGTTTGGAACACGGTAGTGTTTCTCATGATGGACAAAAAACTTTAGTAAATCCAAAACCCTGAAAGTTAGATTGTGAAGCGCAGTGTCCTGCTGTGTTTACAAGACGCATGAACCGTTACACACGGGTGACAGGTAAGTGCAGTAGTTTCAAACAGTCTTTTCAGCAGTTAAGATAAGTTGAGTCTCACAGCAGATGAGTCCAAGTTTCAAGTCTACAGCTCTGCACATTACCATTGCAGAAATACGAGATAAGAGCAGCTTTAAAATGGAACAGCATCAGCTTATTCCCACTAACCCTTTCTTCAAAGGAACATTAGGAATTATTACAACTCAGGTGGTATTATTTTGGTAGTTTTGACAATCATTTGTTTTGGTAATGATAACATTGTAATATGCCACATACTGTACAAGTAATTCCTGAGATGTGCCAGTTCTGAAGTCCAATGGCGCAAGAAACAAGAGCAGTCAGATGACCAGACAGGCGGTAAACAATCCAACGTTTAGCCAGATTATCCAAACCACTTTGTTTGCACCAGAAATTGCACAGGAAAACTGCTTGCATGCACAACTACAGTAAGTACAGTAGATCAGCGTTGAACTAGGAAGTGGGTCTGTAAAACGTGATAGGTGTTTACAATAGACAGTTTTGATGATTTTACTGTTCACCTTTGTTTTCTCTTCCAAATAAGTTTGTCTAACCTAGAAATTTGTGTACAACTTCAGACTTATTTTTAGCATTGTTCTTAGATCTCATCTGGTACATACATTTCTTCTATACATGAAGGAAATCTAACCAAACCATGTCCACATTTCTTTATCGAGATTAACTTAATGTGACATCTCAGCCAGATCACTAACCAATAAATTTGATATATTTTGTTAGTGTAGGTATTTGCTTCGCAATGAAGAGCTTTAGCTTCACAACTTCACATGTTACATGTTGTCAGTGCTGTTTCAGAGGCATTGCTATCCTGATAAGAGGACAATTCTGGAAGAATCAATGACTGTTTGGTTTGGGGGGGTTTCACATCACAATTGACACAGTTAAAAATATAAAACATCACACACATGCTGTCAACAGTTGATCTGTCAGCCTTAAAAAACACACACATGCCATTCAAACCTTAGAATAAACCTAATGATTTTGTTTTTCTCCTCTCCTCTCTCTTTTTCTCCTTCCCCTTTCTCTACCGCCTCCCTCGCCATCTCCCTCCCATCGTGACCAGTTTATTAAATGGGTGAGTGTGACATTTCTGAGGCCAATGGAATGGAGCAAACAACACCACCTCTCTTCCTCCTGCTCGCTCACTTTATTGCTGTCTGTCTGCTATTTCCCTCGGTTTATCACCACTTCACTAATCCTTTATCCTCTCACAAAAATAAGAAATCAGTGACATGTTTGGTCAAATTTTTTTCTATTCTGTATTTCTGATTTACATTACACTGTAGATAATGGTGTTTACAGTTGCTGCTGACAAACAATCCTCATTTTACTTTTCTAATTTGTTGGGCTAAAAAGAGGTAGTCTTGCAAGAACAAAGTCTGGGCCACAGTGTTGCTTAACAAGTTTACAAATTGACCAAATTGCATTGTTAACCATTCGTAATTCTCATTAACTTTTTTAAACAATGGGTTCCTGACTTCAGACAGAAGTAGGCAAAAGCAGGCTTCTCATTTCTCCACTAGTCAGCTGAAAGTACAACTTTCCCTGGCAGATTTTATTAACTGTAGCTAGATAGCTACTAAGCTAACATTAGCGCGATAATATCTTTGAGGATGTGGACTAACCAATGTGTCTGGCAAACATAATGCTTGGCTAATATTTCAGGTAACGTGTTAGGATGGGGTTGCTGGAGTGTTGAATTTCCCAAATATAATAAAGAGCATGACAAAGCTGCTGGTATTACCTACACTCTGATATAAGCTGCGTTTCCACCGCAGGAACTTTCCCCAGGGACTAAGATAAAAATGAAGGTAATCTTTTGTGGCATTAAGACGGTGTAGTCCCTCATTCGTCCAGGAGTGTTCTATCATAGAAAAGGTTTCAGTTGTAGTCATCTGGACACTGTTTTTAGAATCAAGACGTTTCGGCTCCCATCCGGAAGTCAACCCAATGTCAGGTTCTGGAGTATGAGATGACACAGTTTGACAAGTGGATTGCCCTCAACAAATCAGTGGCGAACATTGCAGTGAAGGATCCCCATTGCAAGATCATGTCAATTGTGGATGACCACAATTGAGAATGACTTCGGATGGGAGCCGAAACGTCTTGATTCTGAAAACAGTGTCCAGATGACTACGACTGAAACCTTTTCTACTTTTGTGGCATTACTATTCTAACATCCAACAGCACAACAAGACATTTTTGTTCCCGGTGTCTCGCCTGTTTCACTCATGGATGTATTGTTTCCGCTGTTTTTCTGCCAACACAATGCGCACGCAACTGTAGTGACACAACCATGACGTCGACTCCAAATTGGTCTATTTTACCACCCTCTCCGACTGGTAGACCAGCAAGTGGTTTGACCATCTGGATGAGTTGCTGGGTCACAGGCCAGCCTTCTGGCGCAGCAGCACTTGGATGTATAAAGAGAACTGGATACAGCATCGGAGGCGTTCATTCCTATGAAAGTTGCTCAGTGGCGCATGAAAAAAGCCACTTCCCACTGTAATGAAATTACCTGGGAGAACGCATACTGCGCCTGCTCTATGGGCCCCAGCGCAAATTGAGCATGCACACCAGAGACTTCCGCCAGCCAAGCTGGCTAACTTACAGTTTAGCCTCCACTCACTTGAATGTGAATAACATGATTTAATCGTGCAGCTCTTCTTCCAAATGTTATCGGACCGAATGGATCAAATTCTAATGGTGAAACGAGTCATTTTGTGGGAGTTGTGACGCTCAAAAAAACAGCTGCTTCTTTCACAATGTAAGTCTACGGGAAAAAGTATTTTTGAGCTAGTGTGCATCAAGTAAGGAACCCAGAAGTTGTAATTACACAGTTTGGCCACTATGTCAAATTGGCTTCAAAGCCCGGGGGACTTCCCGGGGGTTTACAGCAGCTTCAACGAAAGACTCAGCTTCTGCACTGTTGGAAGCCATGGTGGAAGACACGGAAACGGTCCGTTAAAGGTAAATCACATACGGCCCATGTGATGCTTGTTAAATGCTATAACACTAACTGATGTCAGCATATTTTTACCCTAGCCAAGCGCTAATGTTAGCTACAAACGCGGCTATAGTGACATCCATGTCATGTCACATTGACATGTTCTCCCCAATTCCCAGTGGAAATTACGCCCTTGACTATATATAGTTTATAGTATGGATAAGATCTAACGCTCTTATGTCAACTGGGAGTGCACTCTTGTGACTAACATTGGAGACAGCCAGAAGTGGAGCCTCCAGACTGTCAGGGAGATCAATTCACTATGCATCAGACAGTCTGTGAACTGTCTAAAGCTAGAATAAAAAAGGACTAGATGATTAACACCAGAAGTCACAGACAAAGAAAAGAGCACCACCTACTTACACTCAAACTTCACTGACAGATAATCCAAAGAAAATGAACACTACACCGCCCACATTCTTTAAGGCAGCACAGTAGTGAGCACTGAGCATGAAAGATGTAAAATGAAAAAAATATATAAAAAAGGATCCTAAAGGATTATCTCCTTATCCTTATTTCACCTCAATAAATCCTTGTTTCTTACATCCTTGGATTTCTTACATAACCGCTTCCATTGGTTTACAATTTTGCCTCCAGGACCATCTGTGTACATCATACTGGATTTTCTCTAAATTTGCATTTTCTCTCCTAAAGCTTGTGTGTTTATGGATCCATCAGCACAAAACTTTATACACAACCCAGACATGGGATCCACTTATACGACATGTATTATATGTTCTCTATCACTGCATAGGCTACACACACAATACCAACATCTTTAGCAAACCTTTCTAGCAAATTAGCTAAACAACAACACAAATTGGAACAATACTGGATAAATGTGACCATTTTGTGTTATAGTTAGTGAACATTCAACAGGTGGAGGTTTAACGTAGGTGCTTTTAGGAAATTGTGAGTTTCTCAAGCTAAAGAGAGCTAGCCAGGAGAGTGTGAAAATTTGTAGACATGATTTAAAGCAGCATTTATTGATTTTTCTTTTAATTATTATTTATTTGTTTTTTTATTTTGGCCTTTTGAGGGTAGCCAAACTGCACCACAAGCTGAAAATCACATATGTTGCACATCATCTTAAGATGTTGTTTTGCTAACCTTTTACATTGCTAATTGATTAGCAATCAAATGCCTATTTACTCATCTGGCAGACACAGGGCAACATTAGCATTCATTTGGTGTCATGTTTCTGGCCACCTGATGAATGTTATTTCCTTAAAGTGTTTTTTTACTGAAAACAGCTGCTAACTGCAGCTGGAAATGGAGTTGATGAGAACAGAATTTGGTGGATATAAAACCAAAAAGAGGCTAAAAAGCTCGCTGCACAGTTGGGTTACAATTCTTTGTGGGTTCATCACTAAAAAGGATCCCTTTCAGATGATACAGTTGTATGCAAAAGTTTAGGAACCCCTGACAATTTCCATGATTTTCATTTATAAATATTTGGGTGTTTGGATCAGCAATTTCATTTTGATCTATCAAATAACTGAAGGACACAGTAATATTTCAGTAGTGAAATGAGATTTATTGGATTAACAGAAAATGTGCAATATGCATCAAAACGAAATTAGACAGGTGCATAAATTTGGGCACCCCAACAGAAAAATCACATCAATATTTAGTAGAGCCTCCTTTAGCGGAAATAACAGCCTCTAGACGCTTCCTATAGCCTGTAATGAGTGTCTGGATTCTGGATGAATGTATTTTGGACCATTCCTCCTTACAAAACATCTCCAGTTCAGTTAGGTTTGATGGTTGCCGAGCATGGACAGCCCGCTTCAAATCACCCCACAGATGTTCAATGATATTCAGGTCTGGGGACTGGGATGGCCATTCCAGAACATTGTACTTGTTCCTCTGCATAAAGGCCAGAGTAGATTTTGAGCAGTGTTTTGGGTCGTTGTCTTGTTGAAATATCCAGCCCCGGCGTAACTTCAACTTTGTGACTGATTCCTCAACATTATTCTCAAGAATCTGCTGATATTGAGTGGAATCCATGCGACCCTCAACTTTAACCAGATTCCCAGTACCGGCACTGGCCACACAACCCCACAGCATGATGGAACCTCCACCAAATTTTACTGTGGGTAGCAAGTGTTTTTCTTGGAACGTTGTGTTCTTTTGCCGCCATGCATAACGCCCCTTGTTATGACCAAATAACTCAATCTTTGTTTCATCAGTCCACAGCACCTTATTCCAAAATGAAGCTGGCTTGTCCAAATGTGTGTTTGCATACCTCAAGTGACTCCGTTTGTGGCGTGTGTGCAGAAAAGGCTTCTTTCGCATCACTCTCCCATACAGCTTCTCCTTGTGCAAAGTGTGCTGAATTGTTGAACGATGCACAGTGACACCATCTGCAGCAAGTTGATGTTGTAGGTCTTTGGAGGTGGTCTGTGGGCTGTTTTTGACCGTTCTCACCATCCTTCGCCTTTGCCTCTCCAATATTTTATGTGGCCTGCCACTTCTGGCCTTAACAAGAACTGTGCCTGTGGTCCTCCATTTCCTCACTATGTTCCTCACAGTGGACACTGACAGCTTATAGTTCTGCGATAACTTTTTGTAGCCTCCCCCTAAACCATAATGTAGAACAATCTTTTTTTTCAGGCCATTTGAGAGTTGTTTTGAGGCCCCCATGTTGCCACTCTTCAGAGGAGAGTCAAAGAGAACAACAACTTTCAATTGGCCACCTTAAATACCTTTTCTCATGATTGGATGCACCTGCCTATGAAGTTCAAGGCTTAATGAGCTCACCAAACCAATTGTGTGTTCCAATTAATCAGTGCTAAGTAGTTACAGGTATTCAAATCAACAAAATGACAAGGGTGCCCAAATTTATGCACCTGTCTAATTTCGTTTTGATGCATATTGCACATTTTCTGTTAATCCAATAAATCTTATTTCACTACTGAAATATTACTGTGTCCTTCAGTTATTTGATAGATCAAAATGAAATTGCTGATCCAAACACCCAAATATTTATAAATGAAAATCATGGAAATTGTCAGGGGTTCCTAAACTTTTGCATACAACTGTATGTAATCATTTGATCCATTGTTAACATAAAAATACTAGCAGCTTTAAATTTAAGAGTTAAAATATTACTGACTTTAAAAATTACTTGTAAAATCACAAGTATGCCGTGCTATGCAGTGTAGGTCAGAGCATAAATGTGTCATTTCCACCCAGGCATTTTGTCTTCTGCTCTTGCCTTGGCCTTCTCTGCTGTTGATTTTCTGGTTGCATAACTCTCTCTGTCTCTGCTTCTTTTTGTTTCTCTGTTTTTCAAATTCGTCACCACTGTTTGACAGTTAGTTTTGTCCAAATCTTTTTACCCTACACCCTCCATCAATGTCTTCCAGCATCCCATCCCTTCTTCTCGGCATCTTTGCACATTTATATTTTTCTTCTTGCCACTCCAGCATATGTCTCTCATCTCTGCCTCTGTCACTTCAATTCTTTCCCTCTCAGTTCTTTCTCTTTCACACCATCTCGTCCTCCCTTCTCTGTCTGTTCTCTTTCCTCATTCCACCACATCTCATCCCTCTCTTTCCATCTCTATTCACTCTGACATGCTTATGTAAGACAGCTGGTTGTGAAATCAATTACCATTGCATTATACCGGCTATATTTGGCCTCATGACGCCACTGCTGCCGGTGGAAAGATACTGGTGCTGTCCTCCTCTGATTAAATGCTTTATGTGTGTAACTTTGCATCTATCTGGTGAAGTTCTTGTTATCGAGAGATGTTGATACATGTAGTGTAGAAATCATACGTGATTGTGTTTTTGTCACCGCAAACCTCTCCTCAAGCACCACCATTAGGCCAAAATTTTCAATCTTACACAAGAAATATCAAAATCTAATGGGCAGAGAGCTATGAAACTCACTGAGCACAGTCTTCGGACACACTTGGAACTTTTCTCTAGTGCCACCTTCAGGACAAACATTACTTAGTTTGGTAGATTAGTGTGTGTGGTAGGATGAGATTGGAAAATCAAAAGTGATCACTCTTTGGGGATGTCAGAAGAGCTAGAAACGGCAGAGCTGTTCCATGTCAAGATAGGATGAAAGGGTGAATTGTTTCAGCCCAGTATCCTAGTAATTCTGCAACGCACATCCAGTGCCAACGTTCAGTGCCAATGCAGAAAGTAGTGTGCCCCATATCTAGCGAAGGAGAAAGTAAGGGTGCGGAGGTCGAGGTGGTGGATGGGTGATTGACTTTCACACAGGAGACCGGAGTTTGCGTTCTGTCACAGAACTGCAATTAACATTCACATATTTCTATTAACCGTTACCACAATCTTTCCCTGATCTTTACCGAGTGTTTTATCTGTCCAATATTGAAGTTCTTGTCTGGCAGTGGGATTGATTGTTTGATTAGTTGTTTTGGACAATTTGGAAACTTTGACCTCTGCCCACAAAATAAAAGAGCTGTCTATATCAAGAGAAGGCTGGTTGAAGCCAGAAAAAGCTCGCTGCCAGACCGATACTATCACCATTAGCTCTGTTAGAGGGCGTTGCTTCACATGGGTGTCACAGAGTCCAGTCCTCAGACTACATTTGAGTCAAACCTGTTCCCCTCAGGCCAGAAGGCACTCACAAGGGAAAAATAGGAAGATCATTACTTCAAACTTGCAACATGCAGTTATGTTGAAAAGTATGCTGTGTTTTAAAATTTCCTGCAGTATAGCCTTAAGGCTGAAGCATGCTCCAAATGAAGTTGAAGTGTTTGTAACTGTTCTGGTGGGGTTGAAAAGCCTGCCATCATGGAGAGGGGGGAGATGCAATCAACTGTACAAATGGGGATATGGAAGCTATTGGTGAAGAATTAAAAAAAAAGACCATGACAGCGGAGATCTGCCTCCCCTGCTGAACTCCACACACGTGGCCAATTGTTGCATGAAGTGAGCATGCTTGTTAGATTGTTAGTTTTCGGAAGTTGGACGCAGCTCTCCCTTTTCCGAAGCTAGAAAGGTGTCCAGAGCGGAGGTTTCAGATGCTTTTTAACAATTTGACAAGCACTTAGTTTAAAGCATGCTGAAGCCTTTTGCCATACAACAATATTCTGTTTGTCATATTCAACACTTTCTTTTGTGGTGTTTAATAAAAATTGCAGCCTCGTGGGGGCACTAGTGGTGCTTTAGCCTTTTAGACTTGTTTGCACAAAATCTGTTCTGTTTCTGTGTGAAATTGTTTTATAAGATTTCTCAATGCACATTGCTTCTGCATAGCTTTACGTAGCCTTGGTAATGTGATGTATACCCAATTAATATTTATTAGGCCCTATAGTAAAAGCCTCTTGGAGCCATTCGCTAAACCCAACAGGAAGTCAGCCATTTTGAATTTACTGTACAGGCTCTGTAATTTAATTAACTTCTCCTGGAGTTTTGACCAGATCGACTTCAAATTTGGACAGTGCAATCTAAAGACATTCACAATGAAAAGTTGTTAAAAGTTTGGGTTTTCGTTGAACGATGTGTCCGTGGCGTCGCATTGAATTTCCATGTTTCGCCATGAAACAGGAAGTTGTTGTAACTTACATGATTGAGAGTGTACATGATCAAATCTGCCCCAAACTTCACGAAGATATCTACATGCTAATATTCAGTCACAGTCATAGCGCCACCTACTGGCAATAGGACAAGACATTTAACTCCTTCGTGCAGTGTTCAAAACACTTGAAAATTCAGAGCCATGTCAACCGACCTCCAGTAACGACGCTGCGGCTGTGGCAAATCCTGACGTGCGGGAAGGTGCGAGGGCCCGTTCATCGCTACTTGCAGCTTCAATTATATATATTTTTCACATTATCATATAGATTGCTAATGTTTTTTCTACTTTTACAGCCTTTGTTTTGGTATATTTTGATTCTTATACTCTTGTGGCTCATGCTCTGTTCTGTCAGCCTAACATGTCCACATTTCATGATTTATTGTTTCATTTCACCTCCTCCATGCAGTCTTGTGTATTGTATCTGATAAACAGTGCTGCTGGTGAATTGAATAGTGAGGCATGTGGCCATCACAGTCCACTCTCCACTGTGGCGGTCCTAACTTCAAAGCCTCTCTTCATCCCTCAACCAACTGTGGTCAGGCAGCCAAAGAGTCAGTGGGTGACAAGTTATTTACAGGCTTGTTTTCTATGTCCTCTCTTTCCTGAAGGAACACTGCCAAAAAAGAGAGCTTTTTCTCTCAGAACAAGTGGGGTGTTTTTCTAGTTTGGGGAGAAAACAATCTGCTTTTGCAGCGGCATGTTGAGGAGAACAAAATGGTCCTGTCCTCTTTTCTTTTCTCTACCTCCTTCACTTCTTTTTTTTTTTTTAAATCTACCCAGCAGAGTTGCTATGACAACCCAGCTTAGTCCCATCAGGTCTGGCTCACCTTCTACTCACTGCTTTTTTTACATTACACATTATTTTCCCACTGTCTTCTCAAAACTAAACATCCTCCATGTTATCATGTGTGCTTTCATCTGTTTCTTATTGTCAGATTTACAACAATCACATTTTTTTTCTTTGTAGTTTTCATTTCACACTAGGTTATTCATAAAGTAGCAAAAGCAGAGCTGATACTATAGTAAAAATACTATCATTGTCATTGTATTAACTCATAGAAGTGGCAGTATTGCGCTCCCCTCCCTGCTTTCCTGCTTTAAATTACACATAATGTCCTCTTTTGTTCTCCATTCACAAGTAGATCTTGCCAAATTACACCTCTCACAGTCACACCATAGTAACCTTTTCTCTTTGCCTTTCTCTTTGTTTTCTTTACCTCCTCCTCCAGTTCATGTAGGGTTATGAGACTCCATTTGTATTGTCTTTGATTGTAACTGTGATCTTCTATGCTGTTCAGACGAGGGCGGGACAGATAAGGTATGTAGTGCTTTACAATGATCAGCACCGTGACAGATGCAGTGATCCCCACCTTAAGTTGTTCCAAGCCATTATCAAAGTAGAAGTTTAAATCTCACCGCTCACCAGAACTAGTTATTTTTTATGTCTGCATCAAGAGTTTTTTGGCATGAACAACACATTTCACATCTTCGGGCTGGCTCATCAAGCTGCCAGGACATCAGATACATAAACACAATGCTATCACATTACAAAAAAATTCAGCAGAAAGTAAAATATCAATGATGTTATTAACACAAAACAAAACACTGGAGTAAATCATATTAGACCATGTGGGCATATAAATGTACCATGTAAAGAAGGACTCAAGAAATACATTTTAAATCTACAGTATATACTATAATGTATACAAATGTTGCTGCAGGTCAAGAGAATAAAGCTAAACAGTGTAAGATGTGACACATAGTACTGATAAAATGTATGTATTATACTGTATGTAGTCAGATGCACTGTATAGATCTAAACTCACCACACATTACATGGCATACAATAGATAAAGAATAAAGAAAAACAGTTTTAAAAAAGATTTCAATTACTTCTTACAACAATAAACAAAAAATTATCGTATCTCATGCAGAAATAAAGAATAACTTCCAGAGAGTTGGTGTGTGATGAGATTTGAACTTCAGAAGTGATTTGTCTTGGACTGTGTAGAAAAAATATATTTTCAGTTGTGTTTGAATAAATAAATTCTTTATGCCAATGCCAAAGTAGTTTGAGATGAAGGTAAAAGTAGTTTGGAATAAACAATTTTTAAAGCTGCATAAATTGATCTTTTGGCCACTTGGGGACAGCTGAAAACACAACATTGATATATTATCACATGGCTGTGTTAGCAAATAGTTGCCTATTTACACATCCAGCAGACACAGAGCAACATTAGCATTAATTTGGAGTCATGTTTTTGGCTATCCAACAATGGTAAGTCCAGTACTCACTCTCCTTCTAGCTCTGTTTTGTTCTCCACCAATTCCTAGGGGAAATATCTGGCTGCTAAATGCTGTGCATGTGTTCATTTTGTCTGTCTGTAGTTTTGTGCTGGGTGGGTAGTGTACAGTGGGTTTTACTGAAAACAGCTGCCTGCTGCTGGAAAAGGAAATGATGAGAGCAGAGTTGTGGGAAACCAAAACAATTAGCTAAAAGAGGCTAAAACACAGTTGAGCCAAGGGGAAAGAGAGTCAGATGATAATTCTCTGTGGGTTTGACACTATGAGCACTACAACACTACCTTTCACATTACACATAGTCATTTGAACCATTGTTAATATAAAAAATATTGACTAGTGCAGCTTTAAATTTGAACATTTCAGTTTTTTAAACCCAAATGTTAGGGTAGAAGGCCCAGTATCTACACTATGTTTATGTCTGAATGACACCATTTGTGTGTTATGCCTGGCTGATGAAAGTTTTGGAGCCAGTGTTTTAGCTCCAATCGTCCAATGACAGTGGAGCACTTTAAGGGAATGCAGGGACAGTAAAGCGGCTCAGAGAGGAGCTTTCTGTCAGACAGGAAATCAATTGCACAGCCATGTGGAGGGGAAGCGTGTTCTAATGTACAATCTGAATCGATACCTGGAAACCGGAGCAGCACAAAGAGAGAGAGAAAGAGAGACATCAGGACAGTAGGGGGACAAACGGTTTGTTTGTTTGTGCACTGTATATAAAATATTAGAAAGCAGCTTGATGAAAGCACTGAAGCTGAAACTTTGGTGTGGAACATACAGTATGTGTCACATTAAATGTACTTCTTTCCTTTTACTTCCTATAGATTGCTCAACATACCAGAAAAGCTGCTCGGTCAACGATTCTAACACGTTGAGTGAAACTGCTGAGGCTCACCACCCCTCTCTCCTCCAGCTTGTCAGGCTACAAGGTTACTGACTCTGCTGAAGTGTATTAATTAGACATATGGCGGCCACACAGAGGATAACAGCCCTCTAAAAGATATGGATGCGCTCTCCCTCTTCCTCCCACTCCTCCTCAACTCAAATCACACACCACTATGCTTCTGCCGGCTGATGAAGAGCCTGAGAAGATGGAGTGACTGGTAAAGTACAAGCATGAAGGACACAAAAACAGAGACTGCTACAAATACTTTACTTCAGCCAGAAAATAAAAAAAGGAATACTGTGAAGTCAACTATAGCTTTGACTATGGGCGTCGCCTGGCCTGGGCATTTTATTTAGCCCCAAATAATTCTCCACTTTGAGCGGCTTGTCACTAAAGAAGACGGCAGTGTTTTAATTTTGTATATTCATTGAACATAACGGAGCAGAGGCAAGACCAATCAGAGAAGGTTTACAGGAAAATACGTGGAAATACTCGTGGCTTATTGGCTGACAGGTCTGTCAGTTTTTCACAGCAGTGGCACAAACATCCTCTCATAATGAGTTAAGAAAAAATCTGTAAATGTCTGTATGAGTTCCAAGTTAAGTGAACATGATATGAGCAGAGCATAAGTTACCAGTATATACCATAAACTGTATACAGCAAACCTACTTTGCATTGCACTGTAGCCAGCTAAACCGTTAGCAATGATAGTTGTGCTAGTGACACCAAACTAGCCTAGTCTCATTTTGTGCCAATTTTTGCCATTTTATTTAGCTAATTTAATGGTCTGCTTCCTAAGAACGAATTAGCGCCGCTGCTCAGTGGCAGACTCTCATTCAGCGAGCACAAAGAGGCCAGCAACGGCGGTAAGAGACAGCGGGAGAAACAGCTGTAGAGCCACAATATTTTCACATCTGACTCTGTAAATTAACTGTAAGGATTTATTTCAACCAAACCAGAGTAGGTGCTTGTTGGAACAGTGGAAAGACTAACCAAGACGGTTTTGGTGTGTTTTATTTAGTTTCTGTCGAGTTTGAATGACGTGTGTTTTAGGACGAGTTAACAGGAGGCAATTAAGCTGCTCTTAGTTTGTTGAAAGAGAGAAACTTTAATTCAGAAGGTGTAACGTTACGGTTGTATTTTTCTGTTTAAAATAAAATAGGTGAAAGAATATTTCCTTTTTTTAGCGCACACGTCTTCCTGTCCACTGGAAGAAAAGCCTATGAGATAAAAAAGTTTTTAAAAAGATAATAAGGTAACTTTGAGTTTTATAATAATCATTATACATTTGAAATAAATTTGAATTTGAAAGCGCCTTTCACAAACTAAAGGACACTGTACAGTGTAAAAAAAGTTGTCAAAAGTAGAGTAAAAAAAGGACTAAAAACATTACTGTCTGTGAGATGCTCTAACGGGGTTAAGTTTGTCAGTAGGAAGTTTGAGGCATCTCCTAAAACTAGAGATTCTGCAGATTCCATAGATACTAGTAGCTCCATGGTAAATACCAGTTTTGTGGTGTACTGTGTGTCTGTCGTCATTTGTGCATCTCCCTGTTTGTCAACAGATAAGTGTAGCCAGTTTGGATTGATAACTGAGCCATCTTTCGTAACAGTTCCACTGTAATGACCTTATCTGTAGTGTGTGGTAGGCTATACAGTATAGCATAAATGCTGTGTTAGGTTTAGAAAGTAGTCTTCAGATAAGTGTAGTAATACAAGTTTTATGTTTGTTGTTTATGTTTGTTCTTTCATTGACCGCCACAAAATATATTGCAAATTAAATAGCACACTAGTAAGTAGTAGAACTGTAGTCAAGAGCAGAATCTAGGTCTTGAGAAAAGTAGCTAGTATATATTAAATTTCATTATTAATTTAATATCTGTTTTAACTTCTCAGGTGAGCCAGCAACATGAGAGAATAGGCATCCAACACAGCAAACAGCAGTAGTCATACAATGCAGAAAAATGAAATAAATGAAATTTAGGCAGAACAGCAGGCACGACCCAAGAAAAATTTTGCACAGTCCTCAGCCCTAGATGGTCTGGGCTTAACCTGGGCTTAACGCCCCTGGCTTTGGCTTCAACAACTTATAGCTTTTTATGAAGATAAAGTATATACATGCAAAACTAATGATATTACCATCAGCTGTACTTTGTGTTTAGTGCTAATTAGCAAATATTAGCATGGTCAACATGAGCCTCATACTTCCTTCTGTACACTTCCATGTAGTACACTGTGTACACTATGTACTTACTTGTGTAGTGCGTGAATTTTGACAGGGTAGTTTTGTCTCAAATCAATTACGGCTGTTGTGCACTTAGCGGAAATGACGATCGCAACATTTGAACACTTCTTCTGCTTCTTCTGCTTCTTCTTTTTAATGGCAAATTGCAACCGAACAGAGCTTTACCGCCAACATTTGGCCGCAACTGTCACCCGCCAAAATATCTGCCGGCTTGTTTGCTCACTTGACAGTATTAAAACTTAATAAAAATGAACGTGATTTTACTTTTACTTGCTTGTTAGCTAGCTGGCTAACATTCACATTGTCGTTTGCGATGCCAAATCATTACAGACTGCTAAATTAACCCCTCCCCTTCCGCTACATAGCCAAGATGGCGACCACTGAGGGTGTGAAGTGTGCAGTGTTCCACAATCAACTTTTTGACCGTTATGAGTACACCATCCGAGTACAAAGCCTACCGCATTTTGCCATAATTTTAGTGTGAACGCACTTATGCACTCAAAATAGCAAGTGGAAGTACAGAAGGGCGTGAATTGAGACACAGCAATGCTAAACATCAGCATGTTAACATTCTCAGTGTGAGCATGTTAGCTAAAGAAACTCACGGAGCTGCTAGCTGCCTTTTGCTGCATATTATCCCCTCTTTCTCTCCCCTGCCTTTCCTGTCTATCTAAACAGCAGTCTATCTGCCGTCTTATTGTCTTCCTGTGGACTTGATGTCTTTCAGTTGTTGGTGTTAAGTGGATGCGATTCCTGAAGGAGCTTCCTTCAGTCAAGCAGAGTGGAGACGTTAATCCTGAATGACATGCCCTGACATTCACTTCTTCATATCATCCCTCCTATTACCATCATCCAGTCTGTTGGTCTGTGTACACACACATGCAAAATGAACAGACGGACCAGCTGACATGCATGTCCTTACACACCTTAAAGCAAAACAGAAGTGCTGTAATCATGACACTGCTTACAAGTGTCTATAAAATCAGTTAGTAACTCAGCTCTCTCCACCATATGAAATTAAACTTTTAATTATTTATAGCTGCTGAATGTCTAGAGGAGTCTTCTGTGGCTTAGAAGCTACCCAGAGCAGAGAGCTCAATGTCGGAGTGAAGGATTAAATATTAAATATCAACTATCAGCTCCAGACTGAAATCTTCAGCAGCAAACACTGTCAGATAAAAGCTTTGTTTCTCTAAAAACTGTTACACACGCTATCCAAAAAGTCAGCTTTACAGGCAATAAGAAAAGCAGCCTCCTTTTTGGATTGAAGGCTGTGTATTTTGGCATTCATACTTACGATATTCATAACTTACAGCGAAAACCCCTCTTTGAACAGAAATGGTGGTCTGAGATTCTATCTGCCCAACGTTTACCACAGTGTATTAGCACCTTGGTCAAGCCAATCATATGCTAATCACTAAACAGTGATGAGGGAGGTGCAGCCAGAAAACAATAGGCCTGATTACTGATTACTGAGCCATCATGGAAACAATTAGGTCAGTTTCAGGTGAAACTAAGCAGGGTAATCAGCAGATACTCAGGAAGACTCCTTCCTGAGGGCACGGCTTAAGCAACACAGAGTAGCCTAAATTTCTGAGTTCCCGGACCATTTTTCACAATTGAGAATGACTTCCGGATGGGAGCCGAAACGTCTTGATTCTGAAAACAGTGTCCAGATGACTACAACTGAAACCTTTTCTATGATAGAACACTCCTGGACGAATGAGGGACTACACCGTCTTAACTTACAGCGAGCTGATTCAGGTAAAACAAAAGAAAATAAAGAGGACACAGGGAGTGTCCAGTCACACAGTGGTGTGCTCACACTTTTGACAACACACTCACTCAGAGCTCTATTTTTGCCTCAGCTCTCAGTGGTGGCATCAGAGCTGTGAGAGGACGGCGCCCCCTTAAGGGTCTGAGTTTCTGCTGTAAGTTGGACTTTAGAGCAGCCGCTGTGCAGGGGAAAGGCTAATGTTAGTTTTCAGCAGTTAAGATGTGAGCAGAGGACAGAGGACTGAGCCTCTGTAATCTCCAGTCTTTCAATTAATTCATTAATTTACTTGGAGTATTGGCAGGTTTCTAAAGGACAAATTTAAGCACTTTAAAGACCTCTTTAATGCTACCTGGAATTCAATTTGAGACCAATTTAAAATCCCATATTAAGAGACAGAGATACAGCCTCTCTCTGACTGAATATAAGTAGCAAAACCTGAAAAACTACAAATGGGATTAAATTATTAATTAAATTGGATACAAAAAAGGACATCAGTAAATTAATTTGCTGTACATGAATAAGACAAAGATTATGATGTTCTGTAATACTGAGGTTCAAGTTCATTCTTGAGAAGCCAACATGGATGGGAAATCCTCTGAATAAAACTGTAAATTTGAGCATCTCGAATTCCACGACAACTGGGCAAACTAAAACTGCTGATGAAAATCATGGGATATTATTGAAAGCTCCAGAACAGCTACTAAATGGACGTTGTGAAGAGATTGCTTTGTCACATTCTGTAATATTGTTTTTTAGGGCTGGGAAATAAATCAGTACTATCGTACATCAACTTTCACTTGAATCATAACGTGATGAAATGATTATGTCATGTTATCATTTTATCAACTTTATTGTCCCCGAGAGGAAACTGGTCTTGAAGCCAGGCTAAACATACAACACACACAGACTTGGACATGAAATCATTAAAACCTAATGGAACACATAAAACCTTTCTATAAAACATGTGCTTCTGCTTGGATTACCAACTGGGCAATATGGGGCAACAGGCCTGGACCCTCTATGTGCCCATAGAGGGTCCAGGTTCACGGTGTGGCCATTACCTTGTGCTAATTTGATTAATTGCAAATCTGTTTGTTAACACTGTACACACCGCTAAAGCACAATAGAAACTGACATGATAAGAACCTTAATGCTTTATTACCTAATCTTGAGTTAAAATCTAAAAGGCCTTTATTTTTTCACTTTATATTGCACTTAACTGATGCAGCTTCCTGAACACATATGTAATTTTTAAATTACCAATAACTAAGTAATACATACATAATGCACTCAGTAGGGGACCCCAGCTCATTTTTGCCCTGTTTTGCCCTCTAAAGGGGTTAATCCAGGGGTTACATTTATTACATAAACTCACATAAAATACAATGTATGTAAAACAACAGCATATCTTAAAGCCTGGAGAGCATCCAGCATCACCATCTGCTGGAAGAAATACTCTATCCTGAATTTATCAAGACAACATAGAGGAAGTAGTGAGTTTGCAGTAACTGGGGAACAGGAGAAATTAGGAATAAAAGCCTGTCTTTAATGCAAGCCTAGTTCTCTCTGCTGGCCACAAACTGAGACTGCCACTGTGGCCACAGCAGACATTTGTGGGATCATGGTAGAAGCTAAAAGGTAGTTTAATAGTAGCATAAGTAGAGAAGAGTCTGGAAGCCAGTGAATTGATTCAGCAACGTCCATTATCCAGCAACACTGACAAAAAGTTGGCAAACATTAGCTAGCCTTAGCCACCATAAGCTATTGGTCATACCAGACCGAGTACAGCTGTAGCAGCAAACATTTTGAGTTGAGCAAAGGTGTGTTTTATAACTTCTGAATTCAGCTTTTAACTTTAAGAGGAAGAATGTGTTATTTCTTCTATCAAAAGTTACATAGTCTCGCTATAAGGTTTCTGTTCTAAATATTTTATATTATGCTATATGTAATACTTAACAGTGGGGCAACAGTGGAAATACAATGTAAAAAATAATCTTATAGTGAAAGTTAGTTAGTTAGTTAGTTAGTTAGTTAGTTAGTTAGTTAGTTAGTTAGTTAGTTAGTTAGGGAAGTTAGATTTTGAGTCCAGTGTCTGGACACTACAACCTGCATGCCAAGATAAAATTTCAAAACTCAACTAAATCCTGCTCTGATGTATATCCTAAAATATGTTCCCAGCTTTGAAGGAGTGTGTTGGTTGGATGAAAAGCTGCCACTGCCTGAGGTGAGAGCAGTGATTAAAGTGAAGCCCACTCATGTCTGGGTTTGCATATATTTACTCGCCTTATTAATTTCACCCAAATGGGTACATAGACAAGAGGCCGGTGGTACTCAGGTGGTCATTTTCACCTTTTCTTTAATCAGGAAAGGCTGAGCACACTTTTAATCATCACTTTGCTCCACACACATTGTTAGGGATGTGTTCACAACTGGGACTTTGCTCAGCAAAAATGTAGGCAGTGAATAAAGTTTGAGAAGATAACTTGTACTAATGTTGAAAACCTGTGCAATCCTGTATACCAGCAAAATAAAAGCTGAGACAACATATATAGTCGCCTATACTGTAGCTGTTATCTCCACCATTGTGTAAAATCATGACCTAAATAGTATATAAAACTAACTGATTGTTTCATCACATGAGCTATACTATGATTATATACATTTAAATAGGCTCAACAGCCCAAAGACAAAAACCTATTAACACCAATCCAAAACATGTTGGTCTTTAATATTAAAGCCGTGTAGACCGCGCCCTAGAAAAATTGCTGATTTAGCTGTTTTCTATCTGTTTTCATTCCTTTGTCAAGTCAGCATCTGAAGAAACCTGGAGGGCAGATCAAGCAGGACTGCATCCTTGTTTTTCATGCAAATTCCAAATTGTTAACAACAGTTCTTGGGGGAAAGTCTTTAATTTTTTTTACATTTATCATCAGCTGTTGATGAGAATGAATACAATTTTATTTAATTAATTGAAACACTTACAATGAGCAGTAAATTGAGATTTCAGACACTGTCATCATTGACGGCTGTAGTGTTACATAATTATCAAATGTGAAGCGTTGCATTGTGGAATTTTTTGCAAAACTTAGTGTAGATACTACGGACAAAACTTTTTTGTTACATTGTTACATTTGCATAAATATTATAGTTAGAATTTGTACTCTATGGTAGAGGGCAAATATAATACTCTATAGGGAGTGATTTTGGACACAGCCTATACATTAAATGTGGACACCCCTTCTAATTAGTAGGTTCAGCAGCCTTAGCCACACCCATTGCTAACAGGTGCATACAGATGTGCAATCTCCATTGACAAACATTTGCACTAGAATGGGAATTTAAAAAACTCTTTGGTTCCTTCAATCAGACTGGGTCAGTGGAAATGAGTTGCCTTAAGTAATGCATATGCTTCTCTGTCTGGCAGAAGTAGATGGACAGATCTTGTTCAGTGTATTCCAGGAGAACATTGCCTGCCTGAATGCATAGTGCCAACTGTTGGTGTTGAAGGAGGAATATTGGTCTAGGGCTGCTTCTCATCATGTGGGCTAGTTCCTTTGGTTCGAATTCGAAGGGAAACCTAAATGTTACAACGTAACAATATTTTAGACAATTGTGTGCTTCCAACTTTGTGTCAACAGTTTGGAGACGACCCTCTCCTATTTCAATGTACAATGCCCCCGTGCACAAAGCCAGGTCCATAAAGAAATGGTTTTCCCAATTTGTTGTGGAAGAACTTGACTGGCCTGCACAAAGCCCTGGCCTCAACCCCATCCAACCCCTTTGGGATGAACTGGAAACTTATCGCCCAACATCAGTGTTGGATCTCAGTAATGCTCTTGTGGTTGAATCGGAGCAAATCCCTGCAGCCAGGTTCCAAAATCTGGTGGAAAGTCTTCCCAGAAGAGTGGAGGCTGTGATAGTAGCAACGTTCATGGTTTTGGAATGACATTCAACATTCACACATGGGTGTAATGTTGTTGTGCCCAAATACTTTTGGAGTGTACGTTAGTTGTACAGTACAATGGAACTGAACAGCTTCATCACCAGTGATTCTTGACATTCACTGAGTTATAGCTCTGTCTTATTATTAACTCGTCTAATGCTTCAAAAAATATGAGCTTCAAGCTGAAAAGGTCACATCTACCTCTCGCTAGTTAGCCCAGTATTTTATGAACATGCATCACTGATCACTTGTGACCTGCTGAGGTGTTAAGACATTAACCTCTCATCTACCATCGTGCTAAAGCCACCAGCCACAGCCAAACACTACATCTTAGCCATATTCACCAACATTCACACAGCATGACTTGTGTTTATTTGGCTCAAGCTGAATGGCACAGTTGGATCGTCCACCAGACGCACTGAAAAATGCAACCAAATTTCCATTCTATGGTCCGCCCACAGGGCTGCAGGGTGGATGCCAGCAGGGCAGACGGGCAGACAGTGTGTGGCTACCAGCAGTACACTGAGGGGAGAGGGAGTGTTTGCCGACTCCTTCCTGAACCAAACGGAGAACCAGATGTCGAGGAGCAAAGCTCAGTGGAGCGTGCTGAGGGGATGAATGGTTTCGTGAGCAAACTGCAGTCGCTTTATTCAGAGACACATGCTTTTATTAGTGTCCACTGAAAACAGGCCATAACCCAGAACCCAAACAGCAGTGATTGCCCTGTATTTTATTTCTGACTGAGACTGGAGGTGTAACACCAAATCATGTAGCAGGATAAAGGGGTTATCATTCAACAGAAAGAGAATTTTAGAATAGATCTTGATGAAAATCTATTGCCGATAACCTATAATAAATAATGAAAGAAAAAAATTAAAGGGTCAGTTCACCCTAATTACATACTGTATTTTTATTACTTAACTCTATAATCATCTGAGATTTTTTATGTGCATTTTATGTGTTTTTATGTGCCGAGAAGGGTTGTCACTGTTTTTGTTTTTTTTTTTTTTTTTTTTTTTGGGGGGTAGCAATTTTTGTTTTGAGCAACATATCACTAAGCTTGTCCAATCATGTTTTTATCTCCTCAGAAACATTGCATGAGCTGAAGAAAATGTATCGACATCCAGTTTTTTATGTCAGACAGGCAGTCCTGCAGAGAACTCAGCATACTAAGGTCAGTGGGCTTGACAGGGAGGTACAACTGTGTGTACCTGCCCTGTCATCCGCATAACAATGAAAAGAAATCCCATCTCTGCAGATTACATCACCCAAAGGAAGCATGCATAAGGAGAACAGTATTGGTCCCAGAATTGAACCTTGAGGCACACCGTACTTGATATGGGAAAAGGATAACATGAAGTTATTAATGCTGACACAGAATTTCCTATTGGACAGATAAGATGAGAACCAGTCTAGTGCAGTGCCAGATATGCCCACCCAGTGCCTCAGTCTATCTAAAAGAATGCCATGAATGCCAAATACAATCTATTTTAAATTTTTGGGATGCAGAAACTGTTGTACATGCTTTTATCTCCTCACGCCTTGGTTATTGTAACAGCCTGTTCACTTGTCATAATCAAAAATCTTTGAAATGACTGCAGACTTTACAGAACTCAGCTGCTAGACTGTTAACCAGGACCAAGAGGTACGATCACATCACACCTGTTTTAACCTCTTTACATTGGCTCTCTGTTTGTTTTAGGGATTGATTTTAAGATCTTGTTGATTACTTTTAAGGCTCTTCATGGCCTGGCTCCAGACTATATTTTAGACCGTTTAATTCCTTATGAACCTTCACATAGTTTGATATCTTCAGGCAGGGATCTTCTGGCTGTTCCTGAGTCCAGGATGAAAACTAAGGGGGACAGAGCTTTTGCTATTGGGCTCTGGAACACCCTGCCCAAAGAAATTAGGTTGTCTGAGTCAGTGTCTTTTTTAAGTCTCTTCTCAAAATGCATTTTTATTGGAAAGCATATCCTGATTTTACCTGAACTGAACCTTTATTTTATTGTTTTTTTTAATGTATTTTATCATTCACTGTGGTATTTTATTGCTCTCTCTGTGAAGCACTTTGTACTTTGTTTTGATAAGTGCTCTATAAATAAAGTTTTTTATTATTAGTAGTATTATTTTCATTATTATTATTATTATTATTATTATTATTATTATTATTATTATTATTATTATTATTATTATGTGGTATGATCCTTAACCACTAGGCTACCAGGACATAAATTTAAACTACTGTTTAACATGGACATAAATGTCATATTCAGTCTTTAATGGTCTGTTCAATTCTCAATTCACAGTGTATAAGCTTGCACCACACTGGGGGTCTGTCTGACACATTTAATGTAAAGGCTATTGTTGTTGTCTTTGCTAACGCAAAATGGAGAAAACTAGCAAATCGTGCTGAACACAGAATCATGACACCAAATCATCTGAGAGGTAATATGTGGAAGCATTTTGAATTTAACACCATCAATAAAAGACGTGGATGAAGGTAAGGCTGTTTTATGACTTTGTAAAACCCAACTGCCTTACAGCAACAGTAGCTTTTCACTGAAGTGTCCTAATTCGTTTGGAGAAACAGTGTCACTGTTACTCTGGATAATTCACATTCACCTCATTGTAAACTGTTTTCATGGGAAATCTGTTCACACTGAGGTCTGTGAAATACCCAGAGTAATGGGGACACTTTTTCTGGAATGACACAAGGCTGTTGAATGCTTCAATGAATTTTTTTAAGGCCATGAGCATCAGAAATGCAAATCCTTTTACCTCCATTGTGTTGGGGAGGAGGCAGATATCTCAAAACCTCCACACATAAAACCAGGACTATCTGAATGGCTTGGTACCACTACTGTGCTGCTGCTCAATTTACTTTCATTGGACTGGTAGACCACAAACAGATCTCCTTCTACTCAAGTTATTTCCATCCATTGTACTTTGTTATTCCTAAAAACTTTCGTTCTAGCATTTACATCTCATTATGTTGATACAGTAGCTAACATCAGAGTGAGTTTTCCTCTGGTTGTTGTTCCCTCAGACACTCAGTCAGAGCTGATGGGAATTTGAGGAGGTGATACGGAAACACACCACATGAATTATTTTTAGCTTGATGGATTGTGATCCTGACATGGCAGGCTACTATTTTTGCTCTGTACAAATAACCCAATAATTAATACATGTCAGTTATTAAGAAAAGATCACATTTCTATTTCAGTACCAATCTGTATCCAGCAACATTTCAGAATCTCTTTCTGCTTTACTGCTGAGAGCAAGGTGCATTCAGTTTTCTAATGAATAACAACTCTTGAGGGTGAAACGCAAAATCATGTTTCCGCACATTATATGAAGCTGTTACCCCTGGTGTGCCACTCTAATACATCATGATATCTGCTCTGGCTCTGAACACATTCTGACCATGAAGTGTTTTCTCTGCAGTGATCACATAAACACAAAAAGTACGTCTGTCCTTTTTTGACAAGATGAATGTGCTGAATGTTACTACTTTCTTGTTCAAGAACATTTACCAGGGTAATCATTGTCACCACAGATATACTACTCTTTGTTGCAGATGAACTATAGTGCGTACACACCGAAGCTCTGTAACAAAGATGTAATAATACACATGCAGAGATGTGTGGAACATGCAGTTCCTTTCAGACTGACTCAGACAATCACACAGGACAGGCAGCACCCAGGCTGGCATTTCAAAGCTGATGGGCGACAGTAATAGATAACACACACATTGAGAAAAATAACGTGTGTGCGTATGTGTGATGACAGGACATGCTGTTATGCTCCATTTCTTTCTGGGTACAGTAATATTAACCAATGAGGGTGAGATTTACCTAAAAATCCCCCGATCAATCCGAATCAAGTTAAGTCTTTGCTGGTGAGAAATGGATCTAAAAACCTACTAGAGAGTTACAAGACTTGGACCAGTGCACTGGTGTGCTTGGAAATTAGATTGTCACCGCACCACAGGTCAGATAAGGGTGCTGCAAGGCAACATGGGATGGAAATGTCACAAAAGACCAATATGGGATTAACATAGTTATTGGTAATCCTGTTCTCGAATTTTATCATGTGCTTGATGAATTACAGAAAAAACTGAATCAGTGCGGCCATTTTTTTACCTCATTGATGCAAAAAAGGACATCTGACCTCAAGCTAGCATCTGCACGAGAAATGTAACTACATATTTTCTCATTTTCAACTGCGGTCCATAGCTCTCATGAGTATAGCAGGGTTATACAGTAAAAGGACAATTCCAGCATGAATGTAACTTTTGTTCAGTTTTACTAAGCCTTTAGCATACAGTTTAATGTGATTGTAGATCCCAGAGATCCATTATCAAACTAGCATCAAATTTGAAGGCCAACAATATGCCATGTAGTAATTAGTCTTAAATTTAAGTCTAAGAGTAGCTTGT
Source organism: Siniperca chuatsi (assembly GCF_020085105.1). Classification (NCBI taxonomy): domain Eukaryota; kingdom Metazoa; phylum Chordata; class Actinopteri; order Centrarchiformes; family Sinipercidae; genus Siniperca; species Siniperca chuatsi. The sequence continues at coordinate 25,705,946 of NC_058045.1, read as the reverse complement.
CTGTACAACTACAACAATAAACAAACCAGCATGATTGAACTGGGAGCGCATTTAATTCTGAAGATGATCTAGTAATGGTGTATTTTTTCCACAAAAATATGGCCTGATAGTCGTTAGCTGGTGGCTAAGGAGACACTGGCTTTTCTCTTCTGCATTTGATATGTGTCATGTATTCCTGTGTATATTTCTGTATTGACTTGTAATGGTAGACACTGCCATTACCAATGTAAGCTCACAAGAGAATGTATATAATGGGAATATTTTGAACAAAAAAACTAAAAAAGATTAAAAAAATGTTTTTAAAGAAAATCAAGGTACACGTACTTTCAACAGCATGCATGTCACAGTCTTCATCAGTGGATGCAGTTTGCTCAATTATCATGGAGATGGCTCAGTTGTCATCACATCAAGTATGGGACTTCGGTCATGTGATAACAACGTGATTGTATATAACAGCGCCAGAAAAAACTAGTGAGTAGACCTTTTTTTTGTCAAACTACGTTTTCGAGGTTCAAGGTTCAACTTGAGGAAGGAGTTCTTAATGTAACCACAAAGAGCAATAGCTACCGGTTGAAAGTTTTATTTTGGAGAGGAAAAAAGCAGAAATTTTAAATGTTACAATGTAGTAATTGGCTATTTTTTACAAACTGAATTCAAAGTCTGAATTGATGTGAGTCAATGAGCTCGAGAGGTCTGGCAACGCTGATTTAAAGATATTATTTACGGCGGTCTGGTTCTGATGTATGTATACAAACATAAGAAGGGGGGAAAATCTGAAGAATGAGTAAACCACTCATGCTGGAATAGTCTCACTGACACAGTGTGCCACCTGGAATAGGTTGCCGGCAAATGTTGAGGGAATTTTCATTTTCACGGTCTGGCTTTGCTCCCAGCCTAATTCCCAGTATCTGTTCCAGTATCTGTTATGATTTAAAAATGTTTTCTAAATAGATATTTGTCAGATGACAGATGGACTACTAATCTTGTTGCTGTCCTATGCATGTTTGTTTAATAACTAGATGATGAATTTTTATTGCCCGCTGCTGCAGAATGAATATGTGAAACACTGGACTGACTGATTGACAGAATGGAACGGATGGACGGAAATGCCACAGATAAATCCACACAGGCTGGATAAAGGAGAGACTGGTGTGGCACGGTATGGTAGGTTATGTAGGTAGGTACAGTAGCTTCACGATCCTACGTACATGGTCTGCAGGAGGCTCTGTGGAACCGTGCAGCCAGCCTTGGGAGGGAAGTTCCAAAACAATCCAGGCCCCATCTAGCAGTGGGTATAAAAATACAAGAGACAAGATCTACTGTACTGGTGTTGGTGCATTGCAGGTGCAAAGGCAGTAATAGGATTCACAGAATTATAAGAGGAGACTTCATGCAATAAAACTACACAGAGAAAACATTAGGTAGGATTACAGAGATTAATAGGATCCTGTGGAAATGGCCATAAAAGACAAGGGAGAGAAATTTGAAAGTTAACAATTAATTGAAAAAGACTGTTCTGTGATTGAGTAATTGACGGTTTTCTAGTTATTAGATCTTAAAAATCAATAAAAAAGAAATGTAGCTTGTGCAGTCCTTGGAAAATCCAGTGTGAGGTCTTTAAAGCTGCATTAACTGACTTTTATCAGCCTCTAATAGTGGCCAGAAAGAAGTGCAACAACAGACTGTCATTTACATAAATAACACTGTAGACCCATTTCACAACAGACATGAGGATGTTAGCTAATTAGAGCAGAGATCCAACAGAAACATCTAGCAAAGCAGAAATATATCAGCATGCAAAACACGTGAATAACAACACTGCTTTTCCTGTGGTTCACTTGCAGTGCCAACTTCCATTGTTTAGCTGTTGAAAATGCCAGTGTGTGGGAGGGGGGTGGGGACTGAGAGTTGGGTTTGGGGACTCCAAGAAGAGTTGTTCCAAAGCAGAAAGAACCAGAAACACAGAGCAAGCCTTGCAAGTCAGAAATCTCAGAAACTTCTAAATCAATGACTCACAAGTTTTGATCAGCAACTGTGAATCATAAAAAATATATTAGGATCCTTTTCTTCTAAAGGACAGTTAAAACCTCACTTATTTCCTCCTTACCCATAAAGTCAAATTGAAATTTAAAATCACTTTTTGTGTGAGAAAATGTAGTCTATAATGATACGGCAGCATATTTTTTTGCTGCGATTGAGTAATATCCTCAGATCCTCAGCTGGTGTTGCCAAGAGGTGTCTCTACTGACTGGAACACTAAATAATTGTATATCTTACAAACATTGATAACATTTTCCCCTCCTTTTCAACAAGACCACATAGTGTTGACTGTCAACTGTTATCAAGCTGTCCCTTAATAACTTTCAGCATTTAGGAAAACCAGCTGTGCCATTAAGCTTGTATTACACTCAGAAAGTGAACATTAGCTAACTAGCTAGTTAACCTATCTTGCTAAAGTTAGCACTGATTCCTACTAGATGTTACTTTTCGTTCATGTTATTTCAACACTTGCTGTGTTCATCCTGCATTTTAGAAAGGAAGAGGGTCTAGCTATCTTCAGCTGTCTCTCTTTCATGGGTCCAGTTCCAGTTATGGCAAAACTGACAGCAACAGGTAGTCGTATAACCTCAGCACTTCGTAGGTTATCAAGAAGTAACTAACATAGGAAGTCACTCATGGATGTGTAAGATGGAAGTAAACAACACCTAACAACATTGGCCTCCAGCTGCGTTATGTTTTTCCCCACCCGTTTTGCACCATTTTGCGGCAAGCCCTACTGTGCTGTGATTGGCTAGTACATGTTACCTTCAAACGTCCTTGTGATTGGATGCTTGCTGTGAACGCGCCATACTGTACTGTGATTGGGTAGTACTCTTACTTTGACATGTCCTTGTGATTGGATGCTAACTCCACCGATTTTTCTGTCGAATTTTTGGCAAGTCGTGCTATCAACACTAGTGACACTACTGATGTTGAAGATAAAGTAATAATAATAGTCACATACATGCAAATATAAATGTATTTTAAATCCTCATATCTAGAGGGGATGCAACTCTATTTAACCCCTTTTTCATATAACCTTTGCTTCTCAGCAAATCATGTATTCATAACCATAACTTTATTCAATCAACATATTACACTCAATCTTGAACCATGTGTTGCCCATTAAGAAAAACAAAGGGTCAGATAACAAAATCAACAAATTTTTTTTAAATTAAAGCATCTCAGTTTCAATTTTAAAATAGCCTAACATTGTTATTTTATCTTGGGAAAAAACTATGCTTATTATCTTAACGTATGCCGCTCAGAAGTATTAGTGTCAGTGTGGTAAAAGAAGTAATCAGATCTTTACTATTTTGTAATAAAGACCAACTAGAAAATTAAGGCAATAAGTCACAGTCGAGGGAGCACCTAGGATCTCTGTCGTTCTCCATATCTGCGATCGCGCTCATAGCTAGCATCCAATCGCAAGGACTCGTCGAAGTAACAAGTACTAGCCAATCACAGTACAGTAGGGTGGAAAGAGTACTAGCCAATCACAGCACAGTAAGGCGGGACTTGCCACAAAATTGCGAAAAGCAAGTGGGAAAACAAATAACGCCATCAAACTGGTTACCAGCATGTGTGGCCGATGGAATTGAAGTGATGTTACAGTAGGGGGCGCTGTCACTGGAGAAAAATAAGAAAAACTTAAACTTCTCCTTAAAATTACAATTTTGTTCAAGTAAGTACACAAGATAAAACAGACTAAGAATAATCAGTTGGGGGTTTTTTTGTTTTTGTTTTTTAGTAAAAATTAATTTTAATTTCAGTTCAACTTTAATTGCTGTGCATTCATATTTGTGGAAGATTCTGGTAAATAGTTGAATCTACTGCTATCCAAAAACTCAAAATCCTTAATCTAAATATGGACTAACTGGAGCAGTTATAAGGTGTAAGCTAGCACTGCTGTGTGGCTCCATGTAGCTCATGTAGGAACAAAAGCAGGAGTGTATTGCTCTTTGTAAATCTATTTATAAACCCCGAGCTGAGAAACAGACCCTCTCCCAAAGGGAAAACAGGCTCGGCTTCAGTGGCTGTTTCATGTGCTGAAGGAGCGGTGCAGTAGTGAAAACAAGTTTTATAGCTTTAAAACAGAATGTGAAAAACACTCCCTGCAAGGAAACAATGAGGGGAGCGGAGCTCTGGATCCTACAGACTAATTATGTAAGAGGACCAAACAAAAATGGGACATTGACAGTGTCGCTATTGCAAAGGTTTTGACTGGGATACAAGAAAAAATGTAATTTGTTACATGTTTATCTTTCTGCTGATAGTCTAGTTATGGTCTGACCTTTGAAAAAAAATTATTTTATTAGTAATAGTTACAACTAACAAATATGACTATCCAGATAGAATACAGATGTTTCAACACATTTAAGTGCCTTATTGGGTCTTTTATTTTTCAAAACCGCTTTTTTGTTTTTTACCACTTTGCAATCATGCATTACAGCCTCAGTCTTTCAGGTGTTGCTAGCAGCATTCAGCAAATGCAGGCAGATTCAGGGCACCGCTAACACAAGCCTGCACCAAATTCAATCAACTTTTATGACTTCCACTCGCCTCAGTGTGCTGCAAACCAAACATTATTTTCTTTAGCGCACACTGCTCCCTCCTCTTTGCAGTTGTATGCCACTTTAGAATTAGATCTGTGGTGTTTACTGAAAGTGCAAGATTTTTTCTGAAGCAGCAACTTCACATCAATCCAACTTTATTTTTTCATTGTCAATACAAGTATGCTACAGTGTAAAATACACTGCCTTTCAGATCAAACGCATACTAATCTTTTTAGTTGTGTTGATAGGCACTGCTGTAGAGTAAATGGCACACTTTGTTTCCAATAAATTCAAACTGTCGACATGCTATTCATGCCAATGCAGTGGCTGGCGATGGGAGGTGTGTGTGTGTGTGTGTGTGTGTGTGTGTGTGTGTGTGTGTGTAGTGAGGGGGGTGAAGTAAAGTATAGAGTACAAAGCCCAGGCACCAGTATTCACACACATCGTGCCAAAAATCCTGTCCTCATTTTTACATCCTCCTCTTGTAGTCCTCTAACACAAAACAGCTACAGCATATGGGAGCTGAAATCTTACTTTCCTGGACAGATAAAGGACAAAGTACAAATATTATGCTCATGTCAGCTTCACAAAGAGTTTTAGCCTTGATTTAGGTACAAAAACACTTCAGGATGACTATTTCACACACATTCACAGACAGAAACTGTTAAATCATGCTCCAGACAGTTAAAACTTTACTGTACCTGTGGTGTAGAGCTTCTCTGGTCGGTACAGTGGTTTAGTTGTTTTTTGGTCTCTGCGTCCGTGTGTGCGTCCCTCAGGCTGCAAAGGACTGGAAGAGTGTACGTTGTGTGTGTGTGTGTCTGTGGGTGCACTAGATCAAATGAGAGAGAGAGCGAGAGAGAGAGGCAGAGTCTTCCTCTCTCTATCTCTCTTTCTCTAGCTCCCTCCCCTTCCTGATGATAAACAGAGAGCACGTGGCTTCACCAATGATGCAGCACACTGAATAATCACAGCACAGAGAAGTGAAGAAGTGACAAAGGGAGGAGAAGAAGGCAAGGAGAAAAAACAGAGAAAGAGTTGAGTCTGGCTGAAAAAGAGATGTGTATATATGTGCGTGGTCTGTTCTGAGTGTGTGCATGTGCGTTCATCTTGTTCTTGAAAGCAGGACACTGCAGCTCTGACTGGTGAATGCGAGCTTTGAAATTACTCATGCTTTTTAGAACAGGCTGACAAAATGGGAATACATTCATCCAAATCTGAAAGAAAATATCCTTCTCTGAACATCCAATTCTGACACCGAAGGACTCCATATCAGCTCGCAGACATCCTCACACCCACACACAGACAAGGCAGACCAACACAACAGCCCGCAGGCAACCAGAAGAGCTTTGTTGTCTGGTTAGAGCTACAGTCAAAGGAACTGACCATGTTTGGGCAACTGGGCCATGAAGTGATGGTAACACTGATACCAACATCATCCATGTGGCTCTAGTACATCACTGACGCAATCCATGCTAAAACTTTGGCATATACTACATTAAATGTAATATGACATGTTTATAAGAACAAATATTTTAGACCTCTGCAACTCTCTGTTGTTTGTACAATGCTCTAAACATGTCCACCTTCATTTTCAAACCTTGTTTTTCAGATCAGTTTCCTGCACCGGCAGATGTTTGGTTGAGAGAGTCTGGTTGGTGCCCTGGATGTGACGTGTTCCTCAGATAATGCAGGAGAGCAGGGTTGGAGCTGATCTGTGAGGCGGGTCATATCTGCCCCTTCTTGGGCACCTTACATTGCTGTTGGCCAAAGTTTCGTCAAAGCCTTCATGTTTTTAGGAATCAGAGGAGATTCTGAAGAGAGATCGTAGCTCACATCTCCAATTTTGTCAGCATTTTACATGAATCGGGTGTTGCTCCAGTTGGAGAAACAACCAGGCTTGTGGGTTACACAAGCGACACAAGAAAAGGGAGGAGTCGAAAGTTGGAAAATGTTAACTTTATGCAAACAAGGGCAAAACTGACGTGGAAGCTCCATAGTGATTAGTGGGAAAAACTGACAAAGAAAAACTGATGCAGTGGTGGGCCAGGAAGTTTAGTCATTTCCAAGTTTGGTTAATATGCAGAGAAGATTATTACAATATCTCTGGGATTTCTCTTTTGTATTACCATTGTTTCCAGTATTACAGAACCAAACAAAAATTTAGTGCTGCTTGCCACAAAATCACGTCAAATTGTTGGAGAAAGTGCAGGTGCTTATTTACACACTGACCTAACGAGAAAGCTACTCGGTAACTGTGAGCATTTAAACGCACACAGCAACAAGCGTGAAATGGTCACTCTTGCTTGTTTTGTTTTTTTTGTTGTTTTTTTTGCTTCCAGTAGGTCTTCATCATCAGACACCTTAAACATAGCATTAGTAGCAGACAGTCACACACCATTAAATCACTATTTTAAGTCAATAATCAGGATATAACCTAGCTAAACCACATATAACCTAAATACAAACTAAAAATCTACATAAGTTCATTCTTTTTGGTTGGCCTCCGGTAATAGCTCTGGGCTGTGAGCCATTTTTGACCACACTAAGCCAATTCAAAGGTTCTATGCTAACTTAAGTAGCTAGCTTGCAAATATTAGCCATCCAGCTCATTATGTTATATGCTAAAAGCATAATACACTGGCTAGATTAAAGAGATATTCTTCAATAAGTTTTTATTGCCTCCTCATGGGTTAATTAAACACAGCCTTGTTTTTTCTTTTGCAGATACCCTTTGATAGCCTCCGTAAGCTAGCTTATTCAAGTGTTCTCATACAAGAAAACAATGGTCACTCACTGCGGAGAGAGGACTTACTTTTCACTGTGGAAATCTTCCACTCTATGACACCTTGTGTGTTATCTTATATTTAACCAGCAAGTTTTAACAGCAGTACTATTCTGTGTAAACTTGCTAAATGTAACATTGCTACAGTTGACTAAAAATGAGTCACTATAGTTCATAATATAGTATGACTATTTGCACATATCAAATCCTCTCCAAACACATGACGCCATGTCAAACTTACTAATGAATTTGAAACAATAGGACAATTTAGTCTGATTATCAGGCTCTGTAATTCCTGTTCCAACTTTTCTTCCCATGTTTCCTTTTCCTTACTTACCTCCCTCACTAATTGCTGTAATTTGTTTGGAAATTTCTTTCCACTTGCCTGTCTTGGTAATTGGCATGAGCTTTTTTTTTTTGGACAAAATGACACCTTGTTTTGTTTGTATTTCATCCAAGTGTGGCATGTCATGAATTTCAGTGATATTGGCATTTTCCATATTGCAAATGAAAAGAGCCAATTAAGTAGTGAACCAGCTGGCCTATGATGTAAGCAACAAAGTAAACAAGAATAAGCTGAGAGCATTTGCTACCTATGCACATTCCAAATCCACACGCAAAAAGAAAACCATAAAGAAAATGCTTAACACATGTATGAACTGTATTAGTGAATCTTCAGTTGACTTCCCTGTGCTTTCAAGTCATTCAACTGAAAATTGTTTAAATGGAGCTTTGATGCTTCATATTTAAGCAGTCATGTTGATTCTATTATGTTTGCCAGTGTTCAACATTATTCAGAATTGGGAAATAACTCAACCGTGTTTGTTAAAATGGAGCCATCCATCTGTCAGTTCATCCGTCTATCCATCTATCCCACCATCCTTTCCTTCCCTTTCCCTGCCCTGTACGCATTTCTTTTTTCTCATGGACAGTATGACCTACTTAGCACACCACATTCTGACTGACTAGACAGCAGCTTCAAACTGATGGAGGGCTTGCCAAAACACTCTCTGCTATCTAAAATGTCTTGATCAAACAGCATTTAACGATCACTCTGGAGTCTAATCAAATGTTTTAAAATTATTAGATTTAAACAGATGTATGACTCAACCCTTCATTGGATAAGCATATGCTGTACCATGTTATGGAACATTAAATATGATTCAGATAAAATAATTTAAGGCATTACATAATGTGCTGCCTAATTTACATTGGCATATACAAATTTAGAGCATTTTGTGCAAAAAATTACAAGGCATCATCTTGAAGCCAGCAATGAGATTATTTGTCTTGAAATTAGCAATTGTGCCATTTTTAAGCATTTTTTAAATCCCTAGTTCACTCTCCACTGTCAGGTATCATCAATCTATGATGCCAAGTGAATTCCAGGGTATAAATTTGGTAACAATGGTCAATGGTGTTACAGGAAGTAATCACTTTCCCTCTATTTGTTGTGGCCAGTTCCAATCCTGTGAGCAATGACAAATTAGATACTGCTGTTTATGGGGCATGGATAACTTTAAAGAGAGGACAAAGTGATGTCAGCACCGAATGCCTGTGTGGTGCTGTTATGAAGCATCAGTTGATGCTGTCATTGGCTTACTGACTTCAGCATGTCATTGTTTTGAACTGCACGTCTCCTCTTACTCTGATCTGTAAAGATGGCAGAATGAGTCAGGTAGCTAGGTAATAGGTCACAGGGAACGTAATAATTATAGAGTAATATACCTTTTTCAAAGCATACATTTTGACCTGCTATGGCAAGTAACACATAGATGTAATTAATAACATTAAAAATAAGAGCATTAAATTTAGTTTTGATAGTTCCAGGGTCCTTGTAGGTGCCGCACTGGTCTGGCTTCTTGGGACACTTTAATGGAACGGCGCCATCATGAATGTTATTACTTTCACCTGCTAAGTCAAGTCAAAATGTCAAAAAGGTCATTCATTGGCAAATTATGCAGACTATGAAGAGAGGATATCATATTCAACTCTCCAACTGCTTCTTAAAGTGGCTACAATCAATATTTTAATAATAACAATGTATCAAATGTCAATGTGAAAACAAAATCACCTGAATCTGCAACTACCCTCGGCTTTACAGAGCTTTATAGTGAGTTCCAGATCATTGTTTAGCTGTCCAGCCCACAACTTTACTGTTTTGGTTCACTCTCACTGCTCTCAAAACCATTGTTTTTCGGCAGCTGTTTTCAGTGAAAAAGCTCTAAAACCCACTGTAGACTACCTGCTCAGAACAAAACAGCAGAAAGACTAAGTTAGCAACTACCTGATGAATATAGTAGTATTTAGCAGGTAAAGAACCAGATATTCCCCTCAGGAATTGGTAGAGACCAAAAACAGAACTAAAAGAGAGTAAATACTGGATATTTGTCAGGTGGCCAGAAACATGACTCCAAATGAATGATAATGTTGTAACTGCTAGATGTGTAAATAAGCAACTTAAAAGGTTACATGTCAGTGTTGTGCTCACAACTTGTTTCCGTTGCCCCCAAGTGGCCAAAAAAATCAGTTAATGCAGGTTTACAATTACATTCATTGTTTGTTTTTTTTGCCACTAGAGAGCAGAAAAACAGATACACAGCTACCACAAGCTTTGACACCATCAAGTTGTTTTAGCGAACATGTAAACTGGTGCCCACATTAGCATTCATCAGTTATGTGTTAGCAATACAAGGGAACAGGACCCAAATGCAGACACCGGAGGCAGAGCTGGTGCAGATCAATGATTTATTAAAGACAAGGGCTTACACGGGTAGTCAGGTAGGCAGTGGTCAAAATCAGAAAGGCAGTCCAACAGAGGCAAAAATTCCAAGGCGGTAAGCAATAATCCAGAATTTTCAAAAGCAAGGTCCACAAGAAACAGAGTAAATCCAACAAACTGGGAAACAAAGGCTGGGATGTTTGATAAGTAGACAATGACGAACTCACACAACACACAACAAAGGAAGCACACAGACTTAAATACACTCAGGTGAGGGGAGATAACGAGACACAGGTGAAACCGCTCAGGGCAGGGCAAACAATCAAAACTGGCTGGAAAAGCATACAAAGACCGGAAGTAAAACTACAAGACACATGGAGGGGAGGAGAAATACAAAAAATGGGAAAACATTGGTAGAAAAACATGAAACTAAGGAAAAACAAAACTAAGAAGCAGAGCAGGACATGACAAGTTGTGTTTCTGGACATTGAATAAATGGAAGCTTAACATTCACTCTACTTATAGCTCTGTTTTGGGCTCCACAAACTCCTGAAAAGATATCTGGCTCTCTAATGTTCAACTTTCTTCACCAGCTATTTGCTGTTTACCGTTTGGTGCTGGGCAGGGAGTATACAGTGGATTTATCAGAGCTTTTATGCTGGCTATTGTTTCCTGAGGTTGATAGCATAAACTGAACCATACAGTCAATGTACTGTAAAACCAAAACAATCAGTTAAAAGAGGCTAAAAAGCTGGTAAGTTGGTAAGTTTGGTGACAATTCTGATAATGTTATTATCAAAAGGGATGGATTCAGGTTTCTTTCATTTCTATAATTATAATAATTCAATATTTGAAATGAGCTGTCTTTGTTGTTTTAGAGTGTGTTGTCTGTGGGTGTGTGTGAATCTTGTCATTGTTTTACTATACTTGGCTATAATTATTTATACCTTTTTATTTTGTAATCAATGTATGTGTTTACGTCAATAAAAATTTATGGTTGCACTTACTTGCTCATTAAATACTTATATAACCTCTGTAAATGGAGTTATAGTCGTACATGCTAATCTCAGTAAGACTGTAGTAATAACTTAACATAAAGGCCACCTTACAGTGAGGCTGAAGACTGTTACCATTCTGTAACTAGACACAGGCTCAATCTCTGCAATCTCCTAATGTGTCCATCAACAGTCATGTATCATGCAAAAATGGCCTGTAGCAAAACACTGAGAACCCACCAGTTTACTGCAAATTGCTCTAGACTACAATGTCAGCTAAATGCATAAATTATCAAATAAAATGTAAAAGTAAAGTTTTTTTAGAGAAAAGGTGACTACGTACTGCAAATGACATGCAATGCTATGTGACAACTTTCAATTCAATTCAGTTCAATTCTACTCTATTTATATAGCACCAATTCATAACAGAAGTTATTTCATTGCACTTTTCATATAGAACAGTTCTAGACCATACTCTTTATAATGTTATTTACAGAGACCCAACAATTCCCACCATGAGCAAGCACTTGGCGACAGTGGCAAGGAAAAACTCCCTTTCAACAGGCAGAAACCTTGAGCAGAACCTAGGCTCAGCTTGGGTTGAGAGCACACTAGCCCAAGGCAAATTCCACATAGAGTTTTAAAATAATAGTAATGGTGGTGGTAGTGGTAATAATATTAATAGTAACAAAAATAATAATAGTAATAATAATGATAGCAATAATAATTAATGATAGCAATAATAATGACAATAGTAGTAATAATAATAATAATAATAATACGACTAATAATAATAGTGGGGTGCACGGTGGCAGAGCGGCTACAGCTCCTGCCTCCCAATAAGGAGATCGTGGGTTCGTGGGTTCGATTCCCGGACCGGACCAACATCACACAATCTCTCTGGGTGGAGTCTGCATGTCCTCCCCGTGTTACCGTGGGTTCTCTCCGGGTTCTCCGGCTTCCTCCCACCGTCCAAAGACATGCATGTGTAGGTTAATTGATAACTCTAAATTGCCCGTATTGAATGAATGTGTGAGTGAATGGTTGTCTGTCCTTGTCTGTGTCTGTGTTCGCCTGCGACAGGTTGGCCACTGTCCAGGGTGTGCCCTGCCTAAGGCCGAAGTCACTGGGATAGGCTCCAGTCACCGCGACCCCCTAACGGGGACCAAGCGGTAGAAAATGGATGGATGGATGGATAATAATAGTTGTAGCAGCAGGTGTCGAGTAGGAACATGGGGGCAGTAAATGGCTTACAATCACAGATCCAGACTCTGCAGCTCCGGAGGCAGAAATACCTGCTGAAAGCAACAGAAGGAGGGAGGAGAGAGACGAGAAAGCACAAAACTACGGGAGAGAAGATGTCGAGTTACACTTATTTTAATTTTATACTTATACCCACTTGGTACTTAATTTATCTGACCTAGTGTATCATATGTTTTGCTTAGTAATTCTATTCCTGTGTGCACTGACGTGATAGTGAGCTGCTGTAACAAAAGAGTTTCCCCTCGGGGATCAATAAAGTATTTCTGATACTGATTCTGATAATGGGATAAGAGTGCGTACAGATGGAGAGGAAGAGGAGAGGAGAGGAGCTCAGTGCATCATGGGAAGTCTCCCGGCAGTCAAGGCCTACAGAAATATAACTAAGGGATGGTTCAGGACTCATCTGAGCCAGCCCTAACTATAAGCTTTATCAAAGAGGAAAGTCTTAATTCTATTTTGGATTTTACAGGGAGCCAGTGCAGAGAAGCTAATATGGGAGAAATATTATCTCTTTTCCTAGTTCTTTTCAGTACAGTGCATTCTGGATCAGCTGGAGAGCCTGATAATAAGGAATTGCAATAATCAAGCCTAGAAGTAACAAATGCACGTCCTCTGGGAAAAATGGAAGTCTGAAGGACGAGAGACGAGATCCCTTCATAAACCCTCTGACAGCCAGCAGCAGCTTTTTCTTACGTGTCTCTGTCATGTGGAATTTTTTTATATATGTTGACACATGTCACTAGCTTTTACATCAAAGTCTCAGAATTGTCTCGTTCACTGACTGGCAAATTAGACCTGGTCTTTCTTTCATAGGCTGCTTCAACCACACAACTAACTGAGACCAACTTTTCCCCTGTAGCCAGAGTCATCCACAGTGATTAAATGTGTGTGTGTGTGTGTGTGTGTGTGTGTGTGTGTGTGTGTGTGTGTGTGTGTGTGTGTGTTATGTAATGTGAATTAAAACATCATTAACACACTGCCAAATACTGTATATAAAAATCCCATCTACTGAAAGAAATATTACTCATTAGGTCCAACTGTGATTATTTCCAAAGAGATAGGTTCAACTTTTGTGTGTACTGTGTCTAGAAATCTACACTAATGATCTACACGTTCTATGACCAGGTTGTTAAAGGAACTTGATTATCAACAGTTCAGACAGTGATTTGTAAAATGTCATTATTTGTGTTGTACGTCACATGTGGTACCATGTTAATGGTCAATTAACATTTGCCTTTGGGAGTCAGCAAATCATCGAATTTAGGGCAAAGCTGCCTACCCTTTACTATATGACAACATAGACACTAAAATTGTCCTTGTACATGATTGGCCCAAACACTTGATCATACAAAATGTGTAAACATTAATACATGCTGAGGTGCAAATGGGGAGGCAGTTTTTCTGCTAAAACCATTATTTTCATTTCAATCAGAAACACATATGTAAAGGAATTGAGCTTATTCAACTAGATTTAATGGAAAAGGCTCTGCTTTTTGAGGGAGTTCTGAAAGAATACAACCTTAACAAACACATGCATGAACATAAGCTTAGCACACAAAGAAGAGGTCGGGGTGGTGGAGGGAGCTGCAACAACAAATGCCATTGGCATGACCGTATCAGTACAGCAATAGCAAGAAGTGTCAGGTTATAATGGCTGTGCTGTATACCTGCATGAATATGATTGGACATCACCACTGACCTGGTAACCAAGCAGCTGATGAATGAGCCAGTGATGGTGAAGCATGAATGAAGCAGCTGATGTCAATCAACTGATCTATGCTCCATACTACACCTCATTGTAATACACCTCTGTTCAGTGTATTATCACATTTATAACATGACCATTTCTAACCAGTAAGGTAGTGTGATGGTTCCCCACAGTGTCTATTTTCAGCACTGATTAAAAACAGCGGTTGAAACAATTTGACTATTTGAATCCTAATGGCTTTGATGATCGCCTGACTTTTCCTCTAGCCACCATGAGGTTGACATGTTGTTATGAGTTAAATGCCACTGTTGGCGGGATTGTCATGAAATTTGGTACAGACATTCATGTCCCCCTCCAGAAAAGACAATTTGCAATTTGTCCAGTACTTTGTTTATGACCAAATACCTGCTAAACTAATGACATTCCCATCAGCCTCATTTGTACTTTGTGTTTAGTGCTAATTAGCAAATATTAGAATGCTAACATGCTGTTAGATGATGAACATGGTAAACATTATACCAGCTAAACATTAGCATTTAAGCATTGTCATTGTGAGAATGTTAGCATGCTGATGTTAGCAATTAGGTCAAAGCACCGCTGTGCATACTGTAAGTACAGCCTCACCAAGCCACTAGCATGGCTGTAGACTTAGTCTTGTTGCAACTTGATTCCATTTATGCAAGCACATTTCACTACTAGGTAAGTCTTTTGCTTTTCTCATTGCAAATTGACAATTACCTTCTATCTCTTACCATAATGCATTATAGAGGACAGCTCTACAACTAATAATCTTCTGTTGACCAGTATATAATAGTTTATCTGTGCTTGTGTTCTTTTATGTTTTCTAAAGATCCATCACATGGCTAGCCCTCCCTGGACTCAAACCCTCACCCACCAACAAAATCACTGAAATCCCTCCTTACCTCCTGCTGAAACTGACTTAATGCATATATATCTGTTTTTTAAAAAAGTAAACCCTACACATACTGAAATACAATATGAAGCAGCCACAATCAGCACATAGGCAGGGATTTAAAACTCAGTGTGGGCCACTCACAAAGCCAACCACTTGGCATGTCTGTCCCCAATGTCCATTCCCATTGATCCAGTCTAAAAAGCACTCACTCTGTGCAGTAATGCCACAGGAGCCCAGAGCGAGACAGACAGACACACTGGCCCTTGGGCTGACTGAGCTGCTGTTATTATTATTATGACGCATCAGCCTGTTATGCTGCAAATTGGCCTCTGTAGATTTCTGTAAGTGTGAGTGTCTGTTTGTGTGTAAGACAGAGAGACAGTGCAGGGTAATTAAATAAGTGAGGGAGCAAGTGATTGAGTTGCTTGTAGTAAGTACTGTATAATGTTTAAATGGCAACCCACAGACAGACCCAGGCATTTTGTTAATTGTCATCCATAGAATAGACATAGGGAGATGACATTGTATGCCCCATAGCATAAAACTACCATAATATGATACATGATCTTGGAGGGATGATATGCTTTATTCATTAAAAGAGTACTCCACTGATTTAGCATTACACTATACGTAACATTGTCGGACTCACAATTTACTCACAACAGTTAAAAAAAGGATCAAAATCTACTGGACAAGTCAACCAACTGGAAGCTGATAAAGGTCAAAAATCATATAAGTTGTGCATAACACTTTATTTTACAGGTCATTTCTTACTAATTTCCCAATAAATTCCTATAAGGTTTCCTGGAAAGAACTATGTTATCTGGTACTGATCATGTAAAAAATAGGAATTTCCTTGAAAGAAAAACTCACCCAAGTAGATATTTATTAATTATTCCTTTATTACTCCATCAAATTGTATGCTGCCTATAGACACATTTTTGCATTTTCAGGAAAAGCCTCTCTTGGTTACAATCACAATTAATTAGAATCAATTCATTGGAAGTGTTCCAACTGGACGCTATCTCTATTTTCCTTATGATTAGTACCAAATTACATAATTACTTCCAGAAAACATCTTGTAAATTATTAGGAAATTACAGATCTGAAAATGAAGTGTTTTGTTGGAATGAAAAGTTTGCTTTTGTCTGTAATTTTAACATTCTTAGCGATTGGTGTCATAACTAATCCAAAAAATATTGAAGGCTCCCTGGAGCACCTCAAAGCCACAAAGTCCTGGTACCTGAGCTTGCCTCTTTACCATTAGCTTCTGCCAGACAATGTACTTTTCCGTGGGGTCCATAGGTCTTTCTAAACAACGAACGGATTAAACTGGAGTAACTGGTTATCTACTACTGCACTGGAGTGAAATTTGAGCACCTAATCCTTGGATCCTATGAAGATAAATTGATTATTTTGTTAGCATTCAAAAACTACAGCTCCATGAGGTACGCTAATGTGCTAATGGCAATAAATAGATTGACACATACAGATGCAAAGAGGCAGGCACTGTCTTGACTCGTGATTCTGTAGCTTTTGGGTGTGTTAAGAGTTGAATATGTAATTAACAGCTCCAATTAGGAAGTGATTTTATGGCATTACGGATGCCACTGTCGCATGAAAAAGTAGTTCATTTCCCATGTGAACAGTTTCCACACATAATTTCCCATATTTAAGTCCTGGTGCCTCGTTAAAGTTATATCGTAAACAACTGGGAAGTCGTTGAGCAGTGCGATCAGTTTTTCCTCCACTTTGTGGGTCAGACTCATGAGAGCTGTAGGTGCTGAATGCTAACAAAATAATGAATAGACTACTGGATTGGTGGATGCCACACAGATACAATGCACATAGAAAAGTGAGAGAGGAAGTGAGCTAACAGTACACTGTAATACTGACGCTGCTGTGTGAGCTGTGTGTTGTCCTGCACTTCAGTATGTGACCTGTTACCTCATATGTTGTTACATAATCACCACCAAGACAAAACAGTGGGGTCTTATTTGTTAATAGAATATTTCTGATTTCTGAGTCAGACTGTCACCTGTATTATAAAAATTCCAACCTATCAAACCATTGATTGCTTCAAAATGTCACATGAAAATCCACTTGGTCTACACTGTATAATTTTGAGAAACAGGCTCAGTGAATTGAATCATAATGAATTGAATGCCATTACTTTGTCTCATATTGAATTGCTTAACCTTTGCTAAAACCTCAATGCACCACCTGAGCTCACTCTGGGCACCCCAGGGTGCAGGCAACAACTGTTGAAAAGAGGATGAACTGCTCCTCCAAGGGTTTCAGTTAAAATGTTGTGTTTCCTTTCAGCTGCATGAGTAAAATTTTACAGTTATAGATGTAAATGGATTTCATATTTTTGTATGGTAAAGAGAAATGACATGTTCTCACATTCTAACCAAACCTCCAAGTGCCAAAACACTCTTTTCACTGCAACACACTGATGTATGGGCTCTACAGACATGCTGCTTTGATGTGGATAATGACCAGACTCTTGGTTTAATTCATAGGGTGTATCCATCAATATAAGATGTAATAAATTATGTAAAAAAATTTAAAAGATCACAAATAAAGGTGAACAGGGTTTGAAGAAGTTAATAAAAAGATGAAAGTCATGCTAATAATTTACAACTCAAGCAGCTGATAAGCAACATGTTGTCGTAATGTTTGATATTTCATGCTATGTGGGAAATTATCATTTTTAAGCACAAAACACAGTTATTCAATGTTATCCTAGATTTTGGATCTTGCCAGGCAGTGATTAGTATCTGATACAGCATTTAGACCAAACAATCCCAACTCAAGGTCTACTTCATAGCTTTTTCTGGAGTTTTCAACTGTTTTACTGGTCTTCGTCAGCAGATGGAGTTTGCTCAGTTGTGATGAAGATGTATCCGTTGACATGCGAGCACAGTGCCTGTTTTGATTAGGACTTCTAATCCATGTTGGCATAAAAATTAAGCTAAATTCACTCTTGACCTTGGAATTTGTAGTTTGACAAAACAATTCCAACTCAAGTTCAGCTTACTGCCATTTTCTGGAACTTTCAACCATAACAAGGTCTTCATCATCATGGGTTTTTGTAGCACATGTTGTTAGAGTTAGCTTAAAGCTGCATTCATTTTCATTTTCTCTTTTTTTGTTGGCCACCTGGGAGCAGAACTTGATATGGAAAATGTGTTAGAAAACAGTTTCCTGTCCAGCAGATACAGAGCAACATTCACTGTCCTTTAAGTTCAGTTCCGGTCTTCACTAACTCCTGGGGGAGATTTCTGGCTGCAAAATGCTCCACTATGTTCACCAGCTAGTTGCTAACTTTGTCTGCCGTTTGGTGCTGCGCAGGTAGTGTAAAGTGAGTCAATCAGAGCTACCGCAGCTGGAAACGCTGCTGATGAAAGAAAGAGAACCAAAACAGTAAAGCTGCGAGCTTTAAAAACAAAACAATGAGCTGAAAGACACTAAATGCTTCGTACAGTTGAGGGGAACTTGCAGAGTCGGGTGATAATTTTGTGTGGGTTCATCATTATTAGTGACCCCTTTAACATTACACATAGTAATGTGTCACATTGTTAATATAAAAATATTGATTGATGTAGCTTTAAGAGCTAGATACAACAAATATAGTATTAATCCTTTACATCAATATAAAAGGAGAACTATGATCAGAAAAACAGCAAAGTTTTCTTGCCTAATTTCTGACAAAAAATCAGTCAACAGCATATCAACAGTTCTTCACTTCCAAAGTACAGAGTCCAAGAAAAATCATTCAACTGTCCAAATACATGTATCACTATTGCATAGTCAGACACATATATCACCAGCTACCAAATAGCTGCCTATTTTTTCCTCACGGCTGCCTGCCACCTGCTACAGATAATGAAGCGAGGCCTACAGCGTGTTGGACTCCCTCCTCCTCCCAGCCCTGACAACATGGCATTGTATGAGCTGTTGCTCTTGTGCCAACGCGGGGGGGGGTTGAGGGGGAGATAATACTCATTTGGAGAGCATAGTGGGGGCGTTGCTTCAGATACAGCTAATCCTCACACCTCATCGCTGAGATGTGGCTGGCTGCTGCAGTGCTCGCCTTCACCGCTACCTCTCTTTTTGCTTTCCCCTCCTTATTCTCTCCTCTTTCTTGACATCCAGTCCCTCTCCTTGCTGTTTTTGTTCACATCTCTAAGCCCTCTTCTGTTTTTCTTCTCCTCCTACACTTATCGCCTCTCTTCTGGGGCATGAGCACACAGGGCGAAAAGCTGGGGCACTTTTTAGAAAGAAGATAATAGAGGATTTAAAAGATAAGATAAGGGAGGTTGATTAAAAAGAGGAGACGAGAATACAGCACAGCAGGAGAGAAAAAGATGTTGTACCCTTTACATGTTGTCCTGACCAAAATTACATTTTGTCTAAATTTGATATCATTGTAAATTGAGCGTTTGGGTTTTGTACTGCTGGATTAAACAAGCAATTTGAACACGTCACCTCTGGCTGTGGAAGTTTCCAAACATTTTGTAGAATACAAAAATTAACAAATTACCTGTCACAAACAGGATGATGGCTCTCTGGTGTCCCTCCTTTCATTTTAAAAAGTCTATATAAGGATAAATATTGGGGCCCAATTGTTTATTATATGCCTGTTTCAATTATTAGTAATTATATTATATTGTATTGTATTATAAGTAAGTTGAGTTTGAGTGTCTAGGATTCCTCTTGGTTTTCTAGCTGTCTCCTTTATAACGAATGTGTAAGGCAAAATGTTCTTGTGGGTCCCATGCAACCCCCCAGGAACAGGTGATTTATATTTTGGTGCAGTGGCCACACTCAGTATTGCAGCATCATGTGACACCCACTGGCCCAAAAATACTTTTTTTCCATACACAATCATTACAGATACAAGGCTGCTGATGAATACATTATTCTGAGCATCATAAACACCCCTAACTGATTCTTTTTATAATCACAATTTGAATCTAATAAAAAATGTAAAATACTCTCGAAGAGCCGTATCACTAAATTATTTTCATTCCTTTTCATGTGAGGGGAGCCAGCAGGAGGTCAGTCAGATAAGGCTGCTTCTAGCTAGTAAAGGGCTGCTAACGTCTACCAAAACCAGAGGAATACGCCTTCTAGAAACTCCCAAGTTGCTTTATTTACATGTTGTGTCTCTATAGCTAGCTAGCCACTGGTAAGCCTACATTCAGAAATGGACAGTTGGAGTTGGAGGGTGTGTAAACTCTGCTGTGTGCAGTCATCAGGGCTAAGTTGGTCAGTAAATACCTCCAGCTACAATGTCTCATTTTCTATTTCTACACGTTGAATACAGAAACTGTGACATGTGGGTGTGGGTGTGGAGGCTTTGGAGTTCCTGGAGGGCA
Organism: Siniperca chuatsi; assembly: GCF_020085105.1. Classification (NCBI taxonomy): domain Eukaryota; kingdom Metazoa; phylum Chordata; class Actinopteri; order Centrarchiformes; family Sinipercidae; genus Siniperca; species Siniperca chuatsi. The sequence continues at coordinate 25,685,575 of NC_058045.1, read as the reverse complement.
CCTCTGAAATAGTACTGAAACAAATACTTTTGCACTACTTTTTTGTTGAGTAATAAGTAATTGACAAAATTTTTCAAGTAACTTGCCCAACAGTGGTCCCAGGGTATTATGTGACCCTGCAACTGTAACTCTAGACACTACGGCAAAGTGACTGCACAGCCCATTGCTGTTCCTCAGGGACTGGATTCTATTAGGTTGATGTTTTTATGGTAAGTACACTACCCTGTCACTTCATGTTGGCAAAAACTCATCTGACTAATAGACACATTCAAACCGACTTTTTCTTCTTAACAGGCCAAGAAAAAACACAGAGCTCACTGACGTGACAGTGTCTTTGCACATGGAAGCTCTTCACAGCGGGAACCATAAATCAACAGATGACTCCAGTGGGAATCAGCAGCTTTACGATGTATTCATTTGAGGTTGAGTGAAGATGATAAAATGTTAATTGTATAGTATGGTGTAGTGGTGGCCTGCTCAGAATAGAAACTCTGCCTGCACAACGTCTCCACAGTGAGAGAAAGTGATGAAATTACTTGTAATGCTGACTCAAAGATACAGGGATAAAATGTGAATAAAATGAAACAGAATAGATAAGAAATGTCATTACAATTTAGGTACTTAGATGTAGAAAACGAGAGACAAACAGTGTGAGAGAGGGCGAGAGAGGGAGAAAGAATAAGCCTTGGGCTCCTCTCAACATTTTATCATGTACGCAAATGGTTTCCCAACAAATACCAAATGTCAGAGGCCCTTAAAGTAGACAGAAGCCAGAGGCAGCATTAGTGTCTTGTATGTCAGCTTCCTGGACGCTCGCCCTCAGTCTGCCCTTTGCTTCAGCTAAACCTTTGGCTGAGACTGCCCACCAGGACCCACAGACAGATGCAATGAAAGTCCTGTAACAGATCTGCCTGCAGAGACATGTAATCAGACAGTAATGGCTAGATCCACCTACAAACTGAATTCACACTTTTTAAGATTTCTCACCCTGTGGGTGAGACTGATTGCATTGTCCCTCTATGGTCATGATGTAGGGGCTAAATTCATTGTGAATGCATCCTTAATTCTATCCTAATCCTGAGGAGTGTTGCTGTGATGATACAGGTTTGGAGTGCTTTGATTTATTTCCTCAGGCACTGCCACGACAGGAGTCGTCATTCAACGTCAAACTGTATTTTGCATTTGTACAAAGAGAAAAAAACAGATGTTTTGTTGATGCCTCACCCAGCTGGTGTGTTATTAATAGTTTTGAGAGGGAATATTAGTTTTAATTTCCTATGTTCCTTCTTTAAGCAGAGGGACATCACTGCAGGTCAGAGCAGGTCGCACTAGTTATCGCTGTGGTTAACGTCTAGACGTTTCAGAATGACAAACTGGCCCCTGTCACATTTAAAACACAAACAATGATGTAGAAAAACTACATCTTTCAGTGACATTGTCAAGGTCCTGTCACACTATAAAATGCGCACATCCTCGCAAAATTAGCAGTGCTAGAAGCTTGGTAATGTAGGGACTGCTCGCAGGGCTAGTTGGTGAATTACTGTGGCTAGCGGGCTAATCATGCTAGTGCTAGTCAGTCATAATCCTCTTTACAATAGCTCTCCAAGCTAGCCAACTTGCTAAGACAATAAGGCAAGACAAATTTATTTATATAGCATATTTCATACCCAAAAGCAACTCAAAGTGCTTTACAGAGTACACAGGCAAAAGCACAACAAACTAATGATAAAAACAATAAAAGCAAGCAAGCAGAAGCACAAAGTGAAAACAATAAAACAAACAATCAAGAGCACACAGAATAAAAACAATGAGACAAACTAACAAATGAATCTGATTTAAAAGAAAACTGTACAAAGTTTACAGTTTATTCAAAAGATGTATTTGTACAGTATATTCCTGTCTCCTGACTGTCTGAAAGCCATGCCTCTTGAGGAAAAACTGACCGTGTGGAGCAGTTTATACTCCAGGAGAGCAGGTTTAAATAAAAGGTTAAATAACAGTGGATGGTGCAACACAGCTAATTAGCAAATTAGCTTTTTCTGTTTTGGACTCCCCGGTTCTCTGTTCCCTCAAAGGTCAGCACTGTCAAGACGGTGCTATCGGTCAACAGCGCGATTTGTATGTCTAAATTCACCAAAGTTGAACCTAACGCGAATGATTTGCAAGAGTTTAATTTGCCTCCGTGGGTAAATCCACTGATCGCAGTGATTCCTTTGAAATGAATTAATTTCACTTCAGAATTTCACCATTTTTAAATGCTGGTGACCAAGCCTTAATGTTGTTACAAAACCTGCTGGGGAGGAAGTCAGGGTGAATGTTTGGGTTAACAATGCCAACATTCAGGTTTCTTAACCTGAATGTTGTGCACCATCTTTTCCTTGAGCAAGTTGTAGTTGTCTAAACTGGCCAGACCCTGAGCAGGGCTGTGGCAGATTCAAAAAGGCTTAGTGTTCAGATTGCTTTGGAAGGCATTGTCAACCTTGTTGCCAAGATGATAAATCAGGTTATGTTGGAGGAGGAAATACACCAGACAAAGGAATTTTTCACAACCTAGAAACTGAGCCTTTGTTCTAATGGCTTATTACTAATATATAAAGCATTAATAAATGATTTATTAACAGTTAATAAAGGTATCCATTGCAACTTTAAACCCTATATAAAGTATTCTTTATTAGAAAGTGATAAGCACTTTGTATACAGGGCTTTGAATGGACAAGTACTGAACTTCATTCGGATTTCTCTTTGAGGTTGATTTAACCTGCTGGTGAAGGATCTGACTAATTATGACGAAAAGAAAAACAAGATACATTTTTGTTTTTTGTTTAGAAAATAAAGACCTCATACAATGTATTACAATTGAAAAGACATGAAGGATCAGACGAGCAGTAATGTTGTAAAATCTTTTTGTGTAGACCTCCATCAGTCAGGACAATCCCATATCAGGATCAATATATCGCTACAGCCCAGAGGCAACATCAATATTTTCATCAGCGGTGACCTATCTTCCAATTTACTGTCCATCAGCTGACCCACATTTACCACTTCAGCAAGCAGCTAGGACTGGCCACCCTCACATGCTTTTCCACATAAATCCATGTATGACCAGTTGCAGCAGCCTACTGGTTACTGGTGAATATCCACACCAACAACAACCAGGGGTTTCCTGGGATGTTTCCTGTGTTTGATGAATTTAGCACCTGGTACAAAACAACTTGAGTTTGTGGAGAACAAAGTGACTTTGGTAGACCTCAAGCCTCCAGTGTGTAATGCATTCAGAATGTTAAGTGCTGTGGTTGTCAAAACCAGCATAATGGTTCAGATGGCCTCAGCTGAATTAAGTAAAAACTATTCCTAAAGACTTTTTGTTTTTACCACTACTGCCACTCATGGATCATCAGATTTGCTTTTTTTCTAAAGCCAAATAAAATGATATATGATATATATCATTGTTCCAATTGAAAATGACAGTGGTGGAAAAACCAGACCCTTCACTAAAGTATAAAACGTTGTGAGTTTAGTAAAAGTACATTTGAATTAGCAAAATAATGTACTTAAGTATTAAAGTAAAAGTATCAATTAATTGTGCAGAAAAGCCCTGAGGTGCAGTTCAGTCTAAAAGAAACAGGCTGGGATGTCTCAATGTTACCTCTGGATAACAAGCAGTCCCACTGCAGGGATAGCAAGCTAATGATATCAGCAGCTAAAGGCCAAAAACACACACACACACACACACACACACACACACACACACACACACACACACACACACACACACAGAGGGTGTGGACAAAATACCAGTAACTCCTTGTAATATTACAGACAGACAGTAAATACCAACATGGTGAAGATCATGGGTTTTCTTGTTTGTTTGTGAGACTGTCACTCAGTGGACATTGTTGGAGTGGGGTTTGTATGTGTGTGTTAAACAGATGTTCTGCTAAGTGTCTTTCAGTCAGTGTTGCTGAGGAATAAATTAGTGTGTGACAACTTTGTTAACATAGTTTTCCTGTTTGGCATTCTGTATATCTTTTTCCATAATGCATAATGTTTCAGTGTTTGTGATTCAGGCAGTGATCGCTGTAAATCACAACTACAAAGGCAGCTACACAAGTGAGTCATTAAGTTGAATATCAAGTACGAGTCAGCTTCAGCAGAGGTCTGACAATTACCATCATCAACATTACCATAATAGTCACAAGTATTATGGGTAGGTTTCATTATAAAGCCATGTTCAGGATCAGACATCACAAATTTGTTATTGTTACATAATAACAGATAAAATGCAAGACATAGACAAACACAATATAAGAGTGGGAACTAAACATAGGAAAGACTATTGTACATTTTTTGATACTTAAACTAAGATGTGCCAAACAGGACATCTTTTCCTATTCCAGCATCTCTAGTTAGTATTTCTAAACTTGTATACATAAAATAAACCCCATTCTGAAGATGAGTCTTTTAGCATGAAGGATTTAAAGAATAAAGAAGCTCGAAAAAAATGTATTAACATTTATGGAGTCAATTCACCTTAGACAATATTAAAAAAGGGTGACATGCAATGAGAGTCCCTGGCTGGTCTCCATGCAGGGCAATTTTTAGGCTTTCTGATCATAAGGAGTCCTGTAAAGGTGGGTGGCAGCATGACATGCTTTGTGTACTGTAGAGGCAGGTACTGCGGCATCATTGTTGATTTGAAAAATGCTTTCATCATTCTTTGTCACATCTTCTCTTTACATAATACCAAAAACTACTTGTTGTACAGGCCTTTTCACATACAGGAAAGGGACAAGTTTAAGCAATAACATTAATGATGGCTGTTTTCTACTTTTCCAGGGTCCTGCTATTGTGCATGCTGGCTCACTGTCATGGTTTACTGGAACACTTTAGATCGCCATCATCATTAATGCTATTAGTAAAACCTGTGCATCTCCTGCTATGACAAGTCAAAATGTCAGGTGGGAAAAAGGCCTATCGCCTACATCAAATAGCTATTCATTGTCCTACTTTCTATATTCTATATTATAGCTGGGCATCATAGGTGATTTATACGGAGCCCCCTAAAGGTCACGGCGAGAATTTTTTTGAGGACTACTTTTGTGATTTTTCTTCTTCCATTCCTTCTGAGTCATATGTCTATTTGCAATGTAGTGCAGAGATTCTCAGCCACCTTCTTGTTTGTTGCTTTTTATGACTCATATTACAGCACATTAGCTTTATGAGGTAGATTCAACTGCACATCTGTAATTCTGCCTCTGGAGACGTCTCCTTTCCTCAGTGAAACCCCTCTGGGGTCCAGTCCAGAGTCCAGTAACTGTTCACAGATGAAACCGACAGCATCCTGCAGATCACCATACTGCTTCCTTCTGGAGATACCTCTTGATCTAAGAATTTGTTTAAGTTTTTCACTAATTGCATAATATAATATCAGTATACTTAATGCGCAGTTCAAAGTAAAGGTCAACGAGCTGATATACTGTTGCGTTGCGAGGGAGCAGCTGAGAGGAAATAGACATATGGCTGTGAAGGAATAAAAGAAGAAAAGTATTGCGAGGGAACACAAAAGTAGTTCTCAAATGTTTTTCGCCATGACCTTTAGGAGGCTCCGTAGATTTACACTCATTAACAGAAATATGTACTTAAGACATCACAGTCCACCGGAGTGAGGTCAAATGATTCGCCCCACCAGCAGGGGTCAGTAATGTTCCACTGGAACAATGTCTCCAGGAGGGAGGTGAAGACTGCAGTTGAACCCTCTTGCATCTATCCATCCACAGCCTGCCCTCATATCATATTTGATCTTTTATCTTATCCCATTTTAGGAACGTTCACCCTTGAGGCAGAGAAGGGAGGTAAGGAAAAGTTTATAGACTGTGCCACTTTGTTTAGAGTAGCAGCGGATGAGACAGCTAATCAGCAGCCTGTTTGCTACATTTTTTTTGCTTGGATACAGTCAGCTCATGGTAACGGGGAGTGTAGTTTCCAGTGGAGAGCTCAAGCTCAGGGAAAGACTAAAGACTGTTTATAAATGCATTTAAAACGTTATCGTCTCAATAACTCAGTCAGTGTGGTGGGTGACCCTCAGTGATATTTCTACCAGAGACACATTTTACCAGCATTTGGTGCCCAGCAGGTGGTAATTGCAGACTCTGCTCACTGAGCACAACAGTTGGCATTTAGAGGTGACCTCAATCTGCATGCTGTGGCTACACTTTGTATAGAACTCAAAACTAAATTAAGAGATAGCTGCTATCTAGTTAACATTTTGAAAAGGAGCTCATCTTACCAAAGACCATACAAGTGATTGACCATAGATAACGACAGATGGATCGCAGGCAGTAAACATTGTGACAGCAGGTTGTCTGCAACAAGATAATAAAATATTTGTAAAATCAGGACTAAAATGTTTTACTGATATTGTGAGACAGTAGATATTTGTCAACAGGAGATTTTGCTCCACTGTTTCTACCAATGTAGCTATCCCTTTAATATCTCCAGTTCTGTTAGTCGGCAATTAAGAAATTCCTGAGCTGGACTGCTTAATGTCAAATGTTGCTATTTTATGATATAAAATTACGTATGCCTAGCAAAAAGTTGTATCCATAACACCAACCCTTTTGACCAGCCTAAACATCCTAAGGTTACCCATTTGTAATGACATAAAACAGGAAAAACAAGCAATTATTTACAGTTGTAAAGCTGTAACCAGGAAATGTTAGAAATCTTTACTTGATATATGTTAAAACAATTAATCAATAAATCAAAATTTCAACAACCAACCATTCATATATTAACTGAATGTCCATCAACTTATCTATTAGTCAACAGTTTCAACACTAGTGATGAAACACAGTAATCATGAATATACTGTCAAGATTACTTGAAGCTCATACAATATGACAGAATAAATAAAATGTACACTCTACACAGGGTTGTCCCACCACAGAGAGCATGGCTCAGATGTAGAGGGTGGATTTGTTTAAGGAAATGAAAATGGCAGTAAGTAAGAGTCTGTTACTGCCGTGCTCTGAAGTGTGTCTGCGTCTGTATCTTTTAACTGCAGGCCGAGATCAGGGCTGTATATCGGTGATCTTCCTCTTGCGGTAGTTGAGAACCAGACTGGAGGCGGTGAGTTGTGAGGCCTGGCCCTTTTCCCAGCTCTGGAAGCCGTTGAGGCCGCTCTGCCCTGACCTGAACAGAGCCTTCTCCAGACAGTCCAGGCGCTCCACCAGCGCAGACGTGTCCTCGTTGTAGGCATTCTGGGAAGAGTCCATGGTCCGTCTGAACCGGCCAATGAATGTCTGGATGAAGGACAATGTCAACAATTTGCCACCAATTAGATGAGAAGGAAAAGACAGCACATACAGGATACTGTGAGAGTACTGTGGTTAAGGTGTTTTACATTGAGGCATGCTGGTAATGTTTTTAAATCAGAGTGACCCAGTTTGTGAACCAGTGGTCACTTTTGATATAAAATTTTTATCAGACATGTATAATTCCATGTTACTTGCCTTGAGGCCAAACATTTGTTAAAAAAACTGATCTTAGAAATATTGAAACATCAAAGAGTGTGTGTCCAGAACTGGCCCCTGCTACGTTACACTGAATTCTAACATTTTACAAGTAAATACGGCTCATGATATGATGTCCAATATCATAGATTTCCTTATGAAGCCCACACGGTTAAAAACAACCAGGATGGCAATTTTGCCACTTAAATAAAGTATGTGAAAACCTGGTGGTGTGTAAGGCTATGGAGAAGTCTTATAGTGTGCAACAACTGCCTGTTTCTGTTTGTCTGTCAGACAGACAACGAGATTAGAGTCAATCTGCCTGGTAACAGCTACACCAGAAAACCAGTAGTCTACCATGTTTTCTGATCTGATTGCTCCCCCTAGTTGTAATGTATAAAATAACACTGACATCATTTGTTTTGAATCTGCATTGGGTCTGCTGATCTGTGACATTTTATAGCAAAGCATCTGGGCTGTTGTAAAATGTAATATAGACATATATTGCATTGTACAACACATTTATTGATACATTTTTTGGGCATTGCAAGCTTGTACAGATCTTCATCTCTCATGAAAACACAATCAACAATAATACAATCAAATCTTTTATCACAGGCTGGAAATCCTATTGTGCATCACAAATTGTGCAATTCTCACATGCTCAAAGGTAATTCTTCAGACTTGCACGTGTGGGAAACATGAACAATATTTTCTCCCCCCAAAAAATTATATAAATAAAAAAATAATATAAAATAAATAAACTACTCTTCGAGTAAAAAGAGACACAGTAATTGCAACTGCTTATTATCAATCTGTTAATATGACCTGTAGTTCTGCAAAAAGGAAAAAATCCAAATGTGCTCTCACTTTCTGTGTAGAAGTGACTTCTACTGGATGCAGCGGCAATCATTTCTACTCAAATATTTTAATGTAACAAAACCTTGTTAAAAGAATAGTTTGACATTTTGGGAAATAAGCTTGCTTTCTGGCAAGTTAGATGAGAAAATTGATACCTGTCTCAGCCAGTTAGCTTAGCTTAGCATAAAGACTGGAAACAGGGGGAAGAGCTAGCCTGGCTCTGTCAGGTAACAAAATTCACCTACTGGCATCTCTAAAGATAACTTATTAACATGTTATATCTTGTTTGATTACGTTACAATTTGCCATTTAACAGTGGATTGAACTTTTTTTTTGGGGGGTCATAACAGAAACAAATTATTATTCCAATCTGTATATTTTTATGTCCTAAAACATGTCTGGAGGGAACCTTTAAATAAAGCACCCCAATCTGTACACTGTTAATAGGACAGCACATAATATTTCACTAAATTCAACCGCTGGAATTTGAACAGTGTTTCTGAAAAACTTGACCTGACTCTGCCACAGTTGACATTTCTGCTTATTCTGCAAGCTCCTTAAAGATGGCATTCAATATCAGATCCCTTACTAAGAAAACTTTTATTGTTAATGATATTATAAGATCTCATAGGCTTGATTGTATTCTCCTTACTGAGACTTGGCTTGATGAAACTGGTAGCAAAGAACTGACTGAAGCTTCTTCACCATCTAACTTTTCATTTTCACACTGTACCAGGTCTAACAAGAAGGGTGGTGGTGTTGCAGCTATTTTATCATGTAAAAACATCTCATTTGGTTCTTACTCTACTTTTGAGTATTTAGCTCTGGTAATCAGATCTGTATAACCCTGTCTAGTGCTTACAGTTTACCACACTCCAAGGCTTATAAACGGCTTTTTATCTGGATTTGTTGAGCTTTTATCAAAAATTACTGTTGAATATGACTCAATCCTTATCTCTGGTGATTTTAACATTGATATTGATAACACCACAGACCGTTTTGCTAACCAGTTTACTGACATGTTATCAACCTTTAAGTTCATACAAGCACACTGCCAGTTCTACTAATAATCAGGGTCACACTCTTGACCTGGTAATTTCTAAAGACCTTGATATAACCCCAAAGTGCACTCTAGATGTTGGGATTTCAGATTGCTTTTGTATTTTTTCAATATTGCTTGGATGACCAAACATACACCTGGTTTACAATTCTTCAAAAGACGCTCTATTTGTGCAGACACATCTGACAGGTTTACTGCTAGATTTGCTAACTCTGCGTAAGACCAAATTGCAGGGTGACTATAATGTATGAGGATCTGCTCAGTAAATATAGAAATTTAGATAGCATTACCTTTCTCAAATTATTACTGAAATTTGAATAACTCCAAGTTTCTGTTTAGCACAATTGATAAACTGGTTAATCCTCTTAGACCAATACCTGCTGAGCTCCACACTTAAGAGAAATGTAATGAATTTGTCTCATTCTTTAAATACAAAATTTCCAATATTAGGAATAATATTGTGGTTTCCTCTGCTGGTGGGTGTGACCAGTCTTCTTCCACTGCCATGTTGCCAACTTCACCCCTATTCAACATAGTGAACTACAAGAAGTGGTGCAGCAGTTCTGCAACATGTGCTCTTGACCTAATGCCTACTACGTTAATCAAGAATGTTTTCGGTTGCTTGGTTGATGATTCCTTGATATTGTTAATGCCTCCCTATACTCTGGAATCCACATGTCTCAAACATGCTATTGTTACACCACTGTTGAAAAAGTGTAATCTTGATCCATTTGTTTATGAGAACTACAGACCAATCTCAAAACTTCAATCTTGAAAAGGTTATTTACCAACAATTACATGTGTCTGTCATATAACAATTTGTTTGATGTTTACCAGTCTGGTTTTAGAGTTAACCACAGCACAGAAACTGCCCTGGTCAGAGTTGTCAGTGACCTTAAAATTAGCTCAGACAACTATAAAGTCTCTATTCTCGTACTTCTTGACCTCAGTGCAGCCTTCGATACTGATGACCATTTAATTTTTCTTCAGCGCCTTGAACACTGTTTAGGCCTTAGAGGCACAGTTCTGAACTGGCTTGTTTCTTATATTACTGGAAGATCATTCTTTGTGTCTACTGGTAACTTTGAATCAAGTTAAGTTGGCATTCCATATGGAGTCCCCCAGGGGTCAATTCTTGGTCCACTGCTGTTTAACTTGTATATGCTCCAACTTGGGTCCATCATTCAGCAATACAACATTTCATATCACTCATATGCTGATGACACACAGTTATACATATCTGTTTCTGCTTAACCCAGTGAATGACCTTATCCAGTGCATTGCTGATACCAAGTATTGGATAGCCAAAAACTCTTTACAGCTAAATGAGGACAAAACTGAGATTCTTTTAGTAGGTCCCAAGGCTTTGAGGCACCAGATTCACTCTGTTAACTCCCCTGTCGGTAAAACTTTGTGAGCATGCCAAAAACTTGAGTGTGATTTTAGATGCTGATCTTAACTTTCAGAAGCACATATCTAATATCTAAAAAGACTGCCTTCGTAGAAATATATCTAAAGTTAATATATCTAAAGTGCTTCCTGTCGCAATCCTACTCTGAAAAGCTGGTTCAAGCTTATATTTCCAGTAGACTCGATTATTGTAATGCACTTTTTGCTGGACTGACAAAGCAGGTGCTAAATAAACTCCAGCTTATTCAGAATTCAGAAGCCAGAGTTTGAACTAAAATCAGAAGGTTTGAACAACATTACTCCTATTTTAACTTCTCTTCACTGGCTCCCAGTAAAACAAAGAATTGATTTTAAAATACTTCTTCTTGTTTTTAAATCTATGAATTTAGCCCCTTCCTACATCATTGACATTCTCACTGAATACACACCGCTCAGATCCCTTAGATCATCAAGTAAAGATCTCTTCACTATATCTAGAATACATTCTAAATCAGCTTATGGTGCCTTCAGTCATTATGGTCCTACTCTCTGGAACTCTCAACCACATGAATTGAGGTCTGCTACAACAGTGTTTAAAAACACGTCTCTTTTCACAAGCGGGGAAAACTTATTTTAGAATCAGTATTATTGTCATTATTATTTCTTCTTTTATGATGAAGCACATTGAGTCTACGCCTCTTGCATGAAACGTGCTATATAAATAAACTTGACTTGGCAGATTTGCCACCATTTCCTGCTTCTTTTGAAGTGGCCCTCTAGTTGTTATAATGGATTTATATATCTACACCTTTAAAGAAAAGAATGTCATGATCATAAAAATTAATGAATAATGACTGTGGAATACTTTTCTGATTATAAGACACTAGGCAGGGAAAAAGGTGTAATCCTTAATGCTTACAGATAATGATAATAAAAATGTATTAAATGACTCCAGATCAGATACATACTGTACATACAAAGACACGATATCAGCCTATGTTGTTCACCAGATATCAGATTCTACAATGTCAGTCTTAGATTTCTGACCATTGCAATGATGATGCAATGAATACATATTAGATTTCACTCTATCTTGCAAAACATCAGTAGCTGCCACTGATGTTAAAATAATGTAGGAAAAGGAAAAACAAGTCTGAGTCAGTCTGAATAGGCAAGTGTCATAGTCATTTCAGTGAAAGCATCCACATAACATTTACAAGATTGATTTAGCAATGCACTGCAATTTTCAAGTCTAATGGTGTGTTTTTTCACATCTTTTCCGTCCAAGTAGCACAAAATTACAATAAAGAGGCTGGGATCTGTAAAAGCACAATGTACATCTTTGCACACGAAGCTTAAGATGGGGGCAATGTCCATTAATGGTGACAGTTTAACATGACACTTATATGGCTTCCAATGAAGAATCCACTAAGGCCACCATCAGAAGCAACTGCCTTTTTCTTCTCCTGCAGGTTTGTCTCGCCTCCCAGAGGTTATAGTCATACACTGTTTTCATAAATCCATTAAAGGGTTTGCAAAGACACGCTGTGTCCGTGATGAACTAGATAAATCATTGTAAATGACGTGTAATGTGACATGTAACCTGGGTACTATTATAAATGGTTTCATGCCAATATGAATGATGAGGATTGATATTCAATACCAGCACTTTTTTGGTACCTTTTCATGTTAAATTAACTCTTCTGTGTTAACATTTGTGCATGTTGTTCACCTGCAGCAGCGTCTGTGCGATCTCTGGATTCTCAGGGCTGTCAAAGTGCAGCATCTGGGATCCCAGACCGTAGTAGTAGGGCCCCATCTTATGCAGGTCCACCACATTGGGGTCAGCGTTGAACACAGTCCTCCAGCCCTCTTTGTACACCTTCGGAAGCTCAACTGACAACACTCTCCTCTTCTTTTCATACAGTCCCTTGGACAGCCACAGAGGAAGCTCCATCTTTGTACCCTAAGATAAAGGAAACATACTTCAGAGTTGAAGTAATTGTCAAGACCCCTGCTCTCTGGGGTCCATACTGTAGGTTTATGTGTTGGTGCAGGTATAGGTTTGAATCCCCTGACTCCATCTGACAGTAAGGCTTTGTTTATACTTGAGCGATACGCCTTGGTGTTTATTCTCAGCGCGTTGTTTGGTGCAGTATTCTCCGACACGCCAGGGGGCATATTAACAAATCATCCTGTGAATAAGCAAGAAGTCAACGAGTGTTACCGGAAGAATGTCATTATCCAATGTGGCAATCCCTCACACTTTCTTACAAAATGATTTATCTTTTGCCAGTGTGGTGGCGATCTCTCTCCATGAATTGAGAGTCATTTGGCTGTCCCTGTGGTCTCTCAAAGAAGGGTGGTAGATGTGTTTGTAGAGGCGAACCTGCTTGGCCAGCTTCAGCATCCATGTTGAAATGAGAAACGCACCGCGCTCCCTGGACACCTAGTTACAAAAATTCAGAGGTGCACGGCCAAGCTCAGCAACAGCTTGCGGCCCGATGTGAAGACGTGATTTTTGGCTCACAGACCCTGGCGCCGAGGACACTGCATCAAGCATAAACCAGGCTTGACACTTTGATGTGAAATGCTCTTAATTGAGTTCAATAACTCAACTTACAGCACACATTTTGACTTGGCATGGCAGGAAAAGCACAGCTGTTATAAATAAGAGTAACTAGGCTCTGTTTTGTTCAAGTGTCCCAGTAACCCATGAGGTGTGACAGTGAGCCAGCATGCACAATACCAATTGTTATTTACACCTGTGCTTTTCCTACTGTACCATGTCAAAATGTCTTCTGTGAAAAGGGCTTATTCCCTCTAACTAAATCTAAAGACATTTAAATAAGGGCATATCCTTGTTCTCCCTACTGAGGCTCCTTCAGAAGAGAATTAGTGGTGTGTGTAACTGACTTAATTCTTATTTTAGTTTAAGTTGTAACGTTAGGGTTCCAGGGCATGTCTTGTGTATCATTAACGTTACATAACCATTACAAACCAACAACATTTCATTATGATAAAATATTTAAATTTCACGGCTGGGTCCTGAATAACTTACAGTATCCACGATTAACTGACTTAAGGTCATTGGTGTTGAAATTATATTGATGTGAGTGTTGTTTAATTATATATTATTGCTTTTATGTCCTTGACCACTGATTCATTGTAGTCAGTGTAACGTTATGCTGGTGACCTGTGTGTTAATGCCTGCATGCAAACCAAATTTCCTCCGGGATAAAAAATAAAGTTTAAGTTTTAGCAGGTAGTAAATATGCCGAATTGTAAAGTGGGTGTTGTGTATTCTTTAGCAGTCTTAAGTAATTTTCTACCGCATATGTGCCAATGCAAGGAAGGAGAAAACTGCAAAATATTGAATGAGGTTTGGCGTAACGTTCATTACACAAAAAAGACCTGTATCTGGACTATTAGCTGTAACGTTACTTCATAGACAGTTATCTCTAAATAAATGCATTAACGCTGTAACTATCACGACGTTTCATACATTTTCCTTTGGTAACTTTACCGACCTCCGGTATGTCCTGCGTGTCACTCGACTTCTCGAGGAATCCCAGTCGGGGAAAAGTGCACTCAGTCCGTATGGGAAGTCTTTCATGAGAGAGCAAAATATCGTCGAGAGACAGGAAATTCTCCTCCATCCCCACCCCCGGTTGTACAGACAGATATGACTGTGTATCCATTTTGTGCCTGAATGAAGCCAAACGTAGCTTTGTACCAAATATATTTACTGAAATGTTGGGTACAAATCTCTCCTGTTGTGTTTACAACTCGTCCCCTTTGCTGTTTTGGCGCGCAGGCCTGTTGACCAATCATAGCGCTGCTGTGAGGTCTAGACCAGAGCAATCGATTAAATCTGAGTCGAACTGAGTCAAAATGATCTGTTTCTGATTTTTTTTTCTGCTTTATATTTTAAAGGTTGCTGTTTTTTAAGTTTTAAGATGTTTTGAATTTACTATATCGCAATCGTTTCCGACATAGATAAAAAAGTCAGGTGCAATTACGGATTTAGCCATTAGAGGTCAGAATATTACCATTACAAATTTAAAGTCCCCTTGTCCTGTAGGACGAATTTTTAGCAGCCATGAAACTGGAAACTACAATAATAATTATCATCATTATTATTACAATAATAATAATAATAATAATTATTATTATTATTAGAATGATAATGACAACAATAATAACAGAAGATAATAATGACAGTACTTCAAACAAGCACTGGAAAGTCAACCTTGAATTTCCATTGAATTGAATTGGAAATAGAAGTGAAACAAATTAGCATGCTATATGCTTCTCTTTTGCTCTCCGTTTTCTCTTTTGTTCTCCGTCTGTCCTGATCATACTTATCAGTTGATTAATGAAAAATGACAGCTAGTCCTTACTGTAATCTTGTTTTTTCCCATCTGTTAGGGTACCATTACTTTACAAATCTAGACAACAGGAAGAACAGGTCAGTCATCTTTCTTATTTTGACATTTTTAATATTATTGATTATTATATATGTCATTATTATTACTCATCCCACAGATTGCACATCAAAGTCATCAGACATGTTAGTTGGCGCCCCAAAAAGCAGGCAGCCATTCACATCCTCGGAAAGTAAAATAAGTCATGAACTAAAAGAGGTCAAATGAAATAAAGCCATAGTAAATGAAGGTACTGTATTCTTGAAGCTGTGTGTCCGAGCTGTGTGGGCAGGCAGGCGGTACAGTGGGCCTACTGTCGACTGTAGCAGCAGTCTGAGAGACTCATTAGAGATTTTCACTCTGCAAACCAGACTAAAGCACACGTTATTTCCCAAGGAGATCATCCCCCTTCATTAGCTGCGGGCCATGATACACAGGGAACATTGTGTGTCACACAAATAGGCAATGAGGTTAGCAGTTACCATTATTATTTGGCTTCTTACGGCCCACTGTTATGCACCATGATGTTGATCCCCATCCTTGCTGAAGCTAACACTGCCCTCTGTCTCGAATCCTCCATGTGTCATGGCCCTAATAAGGAACAGGGATGATCTCAGCTCTAACAGGCTTGTAACACTTTATTTGAAGCGGTGCTCACGAGGCATCATAACCACATTATGTTCACAAGTGCTTTAATATTAGATGTGATATAATAAGGAAAAAACTCCAGTGGGATTGAATGCTTTCTGCCGAAAACAGTTTCATACCACATTCAAACTCCACTAAAGCTGTATTAGACATCACATGATGGCCGCTCCAAATGGCAACAAGAGGCATCTCTTTAACAAAATATGAAATTGAGTTCCTAAAAATTCTCTAAAGTGAAGTCACAAAGCTTGCTCATGTTTACCAAACCAGCCAGTGTGGGATACTTAGGACAGCCAAGCAGTGACAGAGGAAAAAGATTTAAAATATAAACTTTTAATTCTTAAGAGTCAATTCACCACTCTTTGGGCGAAGACGTGACCATGCCCTCACACAAGAACTTTATTTGTTTAACATTGTCTCAAGTACTTTTGATGGGACATCATGCCTCCCACTTGGTAATTTTGTTTCTGAGAAAACGTTTTACATGCCCAATGCAGCTTTAATCTTTGTCATCATACATTCTAATGCTGATTGCTTTCTGAATGTAATTATTAAAGCTGCATTAATCAATTTTGTGGCCACTTGAGGGCAGTGGAACAAGCTAAAAACCACAACAATGACATATTATCACCTTCTTAAGTTTTTATGGCTGACGTATTAGCGAACAGTTGCCTATTTACACATCCATCAGACACAGAGTAACATCAGCATTCATTTGGAATTATTCATTTGTTTCTGGCAGTCTGATGAATCTAAGTCCAACATTCACTCTCCTTTTAGCTCAGTTTTGAGTTAGCTCCCATAACTCCTGAGTGAAATATCTCTCCCTTTAGCCGCTAAATGCTCCTCTATGTTCCCAGCTAGTCAGTAACTTGGTCGGTCTGCCATTAAGTGCTGGGCAGGGAGTTTATCAAAGCTTTCTTGCTAAAAACAGCTGCTTGCTGTGGCTGGAAACAAGGTTGATGTTAGTGGGCGAGCGTGAACCAAAACAAAAGTTGTGGGCTGTAAAACCAAACAATGAGCTGAAAGAAGCTAAAAAGCTTCGTAGAGCTGAGAGGAACTGCAGAGTCAGAAGATAATTCTTTGTAGGTTTAGCACTACAGATGACACCTTTCACATTACATGTAGTCATTTGACCCATTGTTAATAAAAAATATTGGTTAATGCAGCTTTAACATCAAGCTCTTTAGCTGCTAAATGCTCCACTATATTCACCTGCTAGTTGCTGACTTTGTCTGTCAGCGTTTTGGGCAGGTAGCAGGTGGATTTATCAGAGCTTTCTTCACTGAAAACAGCTGCCTGAGAGTTGGGTGATAATTCTTTGTGGGTTCAGCACTCTGAGTGACCGCTTTCACATTACACTTAGTCATTTAATCCATTGTTTATCTAATAATTTTGACTAGAGCAGCTTTAAGCTAACATACAGTGATGTATACATACATATATGTTTACAGTCCTTATAATGCCTCGTAATGCACTTCAAGTAAAGTTTATGAAAAGGCTCTCATGATAAAGGTCCCCAAAATGGACTGCGTTGACTTTAACATCCATCTTTTACAGGAAATAGAAATCCTCATGACTATGGCAGTATGAGTACAGAGCAGCCTCTATTGTGTAAATGGTTAACTCCCAACTTATCACATCTGAGGCAGTTTTCCTGTCAGCTTCAGAGCACTACAGAGGCCCCTTTGGGAGTTGACTGCATTCAATTGTGTTAAATTTCATACTTCCTGGTATTAACAGCTATAAAGGTGACTATAGAGTAATAAAACCCAGGGATAAAAGCAAGGGGTGACAACTTCACCGCCAATCATTTTAATTGAGTTCAAAGTGTACCTCAAGAATTAAAATGATTGATAGATTAAAAAGATCACGATATAGTGTGGATGGCTACCAGACACCTCTTTTTCCACACATACACACACACATAAACATACACACGGGTACCAAGGATATTGACTGGATTCCTCAAGTTACACCCCAAACAAAAGATATTAGATCATGCAGCATCTGTTGGTAAAAAAGAAAGATAGTCGTAGTGCTCTGAAGCTGTTAGGAAGCTCTCAGCTCAGAGGTTTTCTGCCAACATTCAAGATTTGGTCTGAAAATTCTCCCAAAAGCTGGGTTTCCCTGAAAGCATCTTAGCAATAAGTCCAACTCCTACACACTGACTTACAACAGTGGAACAGTGCTCAAGGGTTTAAGAGTTGGGACCAACATGTCCTTTTTGTTGTGACCGTTTCAACATTATTTATCATAGAGTGCAAAGAAGAAATGTTCGAGGAAGAATCCACACTTGAATGTTTCAACAGCAGCTTGTCATGTATCTGTGATGCATTTCTGGCTCAGATTTAATGTTTGGTATATTGAATCTCTTCCTGTTGATAGCTAGCCAAACGTCGACAAAGTGATGTCAAACTGGGATATTACCAGTATCTATAATGGAGTTTGATAGCAGATTTGTTATTCATTTTCAGAATCAAGGGTACCAATGTGGATTTTTTCCCCTCCTTCAAAACATATCATGCTTTGAGTAAGAGTTACCAAGGGAAGAGTTATTTTAGGCATTAGAAAATATCTGGTTCTTTGATAAAAAGTTGAAGGTATAAGAAACAAATAATTAAAACTGATGGAAATAACATAAACTTATAGTATTGTTAAATTATACATTCATTATTTGCCATTTTCCATGTTGAGAAACATTGAGGAAATCATTTAAAGAAATCTTGAATGGGATTTTACATTGGGGAAAAGATATTTTGGAACCAGCAGCTCCTCACACCTCACAACTCTCTCAGCCCGGCCACTATTGTTCCCCAATGTTCAATAAGTAGTTGTAATTATAGTAGTAGACAGTTATACCCATACTCTATGCGTATACACATGTCCCTTCTACAGCCCTTTTCCTCCTCCTTCCTCCTGTCAAAAGGCATTCTGGGAAATGTAGTAAAATGACCAAATGAAATAAGATTACACACAGCCTGTTTAGAGAAAGTGGATACATCACATTCAATCCCAAAATAACTCCTGGAGTGTGTTGAGCATTTCTGATTGATGTCAGAGTGGGAGATGATTCAAGGGTGGATTTTTCCTTAACTGTAACACCATGCCCCGTTAATATACAGGTATAATACA
Organism: Siniperca chuatsi; assembly: GCF_020085105.1. Classification (NCBI taxonomy): domain Eukaryota; kingdom Metazoa; phylum Chordata; class Actinopteri; order Centrarchiformes; family Sinipercidae; genus Siniperca; species Siniperca chuatsi. The sequence goes on along the minus strand of NC_058045.1, from coordinate 25,666,544 downwards.
TACTGTGTTTCTATAGGAACGACAATAATCTCAGGACTAAGATGTTTGATGGGAAACCCAGTGCTGTTCACTTTGTATATGTTGTATCTGGGTCACAGAATGAAAGTTGAATATAGAGTCTGTCATCTAGCACAATTTATTCCACCATTTGTTTACAGTAGCTTTGTAAATGCAGTTTGTTTGTATGTTGATTTGTAGTAGTCTTCATACATCAGCTCTTGGCATTCTGAAGAGTGAGTAACACCTCACATGATTGGAATATTAAACAAATATTGTTAAATATGAACAAATGAATAAATAAGCCCCATTCAGTGGATCCACAGTGGGACTACAGAGTCCTTTTTCGGGTCTGAGTGGCTCACGTCTCCAGTCGCAGTCAGCCAGACCTACTCTAGCAGAAACACAATGTTGGGAACCAACAGTAGCATAGACCAAGGGGCGCCTTTTGAATCACACACTCAAACACACATGCACAAACAGTCATATGCACGGAGACACACGCTCTCACACTCAAGGCTCTCACGAGAAAATGACTAATCATGATCACATGAAGAATCTGGCAGATCTAAAAAGAAAGAACCAAAAGAGGTTATGTGTGTAATTTACAATATGTCGCTTCTCTGTAGCTGTAAACATCAGCAAAGTAAAGGGAGGACTGCCAGTCACACACACACACAGGGAACATGGACATCTAGACTGTAAACATTTCAATACACAGACACACACAGCACTGTCCCAGTCAGCCCTCTACACTGACCTTTCACGCTGTCTCACACACACACACACACACACACACACACACACACACACCACACACTAGGCTTCAGCAAAAGCTATGTTGTCACACACACAGTGTACATACACATACCGGGTGAAGCCTGACACTGGGGCATCCCAAATACACACGGTACACAGTAGGAGCATAAACTACATTGCTGGCCCCTTCCTCCCTCCCAATCAGAACTGAGCATGCTCAGACTGCTCCTCTCCACCCTTAGTCCATCTTAACACCCCTCCATCCTGTATATAGAAGACAAGCTAACATCCCAGTTTGTTTTTGTTTTTTTTTACCCTCCATCCCTCCCTGCCTGCCCAGATGCGCACAAATCAGATCCAAGAAGCATTTTGGGGACTTTTTGATTTGATCATTATGAGTCAAATTGTTGAGGATGGGCGCAGAACTGAGGCAGGATCTATGAGAAAGAAGCACACCCGGATCCAGTCTGTTTTGAGAGGACGTCACCAAGTTGGAGTCCTGTTGTGAGATGAGAGGCCCACCAAATAATGTACACGTCTGTTTCTCAAAGCAACTTTTGCAGCTCAACAATCCTCCATTCGTCACTTTCCTCCTCCTCCTCCTCCTCCTCCTCCTTTTCATCCTCGTCGCCTTCCATCTTCCTTGCGCAAGGTTTCCTGCCTCTTCCCTCCTGCCACCTCCCTGCTCTGCTTCCTCTCCCCTCCCCAGTTAAGGCCATGGGAGGGCTGGACACTAATGACTGACAGGCCTAGATCCACATACAAGATGGAAGGCCAGCTGCTGGAGGCCTGTGAGGACCTGAGCACATCAGGGAGGCAACTGGCCACTTGAGTTAAGGAGGGGGGGGGTTGAGGCCGATGAAGCCCTGTAAGGGATGTCTCCAGACTGTTAGCCTGGAGAAGTGGAAGGGGAGGATGGAAGGGCAGGTGGGGGGTTGTTTGTAAGCAGTCTCTTCAGCAGACGTTAAATGGAGGGCTGGGGTGGGGGGGCCCTTTAATGTATGATGGTTTGACAGTCACGTTTTTTTTGGTTCAGTTCACGAGGAATAATTATCTTGGTTAGGATGATGGATTCTGTCAGAATAAGTATGTGTTGATCGCTTTGATTGTTTCATCAGATTTGGTTGCTTCTGTGTCCAGATATCCATGGCAGGACCACGAGATGTCCTGAAGACAGGGAGGAGGAGAGGTGGGGCACAGACAGACAGACAGAGAGTGGGAAAAATGGTGCGTGACTTGTAGTTCTATATGGTTTACTAAGCAACATATTAATAAAAATGGTTAGATTTAGATGACAATAATTTGAGTAATTTTACCGACACACTCTGTATATGAGTCTAAGAGTGTACCATAGAGAGAGAGTATATAAAATTACTCCACAAATTATATGTCATTCTTAGCCATGCTAGCAGCTTGGCTCTATGGATGGCAATGTCTGCTGGTGAGTAGGTCCACCACTTTGGTCCAGACTGAAATATTTCAACAACTACTGGATTGCCATGAAATTTTGTATACACATTCATGGTCCCCAGAGGATGAAGTTTAATGACATTTATCGTGCCCAGAGGATGTATTCTTCAAACTTCTGTGATCCACTAACTTCTCCTCTAGCACCAGTTGAGTTTTTTTGTGAAATGTCTCAACATTATTGGGTGGATTGCAATGAAATTTACATTACATTATTTTTAAACTTTAAACTCTTTACTGAACAAACTCTGCATTATTACATAGACAAAGTTCTTCCTGGATTGCACAACACTTCTCTGTAACACTGGCTTAGACATTACTGCCATCTATTAGCCACTGTCCTGATTTTTTATTCACAAAACAAACAAAGTAAGTGTTTCTATATTTATAACATTTAACCTTTTTAACTGTATGTTTTAACGATATGAATATGAATGACTGTATTAATGAACTAAAGATGTGAATGGACTACATCTGAATTTTAATACAAAGCCAATATGAGCTTTTGTATACTGATTTACATGCACAGTCTTATGTTGCAATAATTAGCATTCAGACAATGGTGTCTCACCTTGAACAGTATTCATAGTGGGCCTGGTGGGCCGTCAGTCAGAGGGGTGTTCAGGGCAGGACCGATTGATCTCAAACCATGAGTCTATACAGCTGCAGATACACATAGACACGTGGGCATTAATGCAGAGGACAAACACTTGAGCTATGTGGGTCAAACATTCACAGTTGACTAACAAAGGTCAGTCATCAGGGCTGAAAAAATAATAATAAAAGAGGGAATGATAATGAGGAACTAGGAATTCGATAAAGCAAGAGAGATCATAAGTGAATTATACTATAGTCTTAAATGGATTCAGTACTACACAGGATTGTTGCTAAAGTAACACATAGGCATGTTGGAAGGCCTCCATGCACTCCCACATTTGCAGAACATACACAAAGTACAATATGTAAGTGAGACCCAGAGGGAAACATAACAGCAGTGTTACAGCAAACTCACATGTGCATTATTTTACACTTGTAAAATTTCCCATTCTCACTGCGTTTTATGGAACCGTTTACCATTTAACGCCATTTCTCTGTTAGTATTTGGGTGTGGTGGAAGTATTACATTCAAAATATTACTTGAGTAAAACTACAGAGGTATAACCAGCAAAATGTACTTACATATAGAGAAACAGTACATATTTTGCAAAATAGCTCCATCAGAGTGTTATATTGTTACATATAAAATATTAAAGCAGTATTTTACATTAATCTTGTAACCTGTTGAAGGGGAGCTCATTTTTACTACACACAAATTCTAACATAGTCACTCATACATGTGTGGAATCCAATCAGTTTTACTCTGTAAAAGAACTATAACTGACAGATAAGCTTGCTTTGGTAAAGAGTAGTCTACATAATTTCCCTCTGAAATGTAGTGGAGTAGAATGTAGCAAAGTAAAGTACCAAAAAATATCATGGATGTGACTTTTTTTAACAATAGGTTTTCAAAGCAGATAAAGCCATCCAACATTTTTTGGAAGAACCTCTGCAAACCTCATTTACATTAGAACCAAGGATATTAATGCTGGGTTTCAAATACTAATTCTAATAACAACATATCCACTCATACATGTGTGTATGATCAATCAATATTACTGTGCAAAGCGTACATAGTAAAGTGTAGTAAAAAGTACATTATTTCCCTCTGAAACGTAGTGAAGTAGAAACAGAAATGTAAAGCAGCAAAAAATGAAAATGCATAACACCTTAAAACATTATTTATAGTTTGTGGTGACAGATGTGAGCTTAAAGGTGCTATATGTATCATCTTGAATCAATAAATCATTGGAACTGCTGTATACAAGTAAGACAATCACCTAAAACATTGGAAACTTCTACTAGCTTCTGTGCTTATATCAAATTTAACACTGAGTCAAATTGCTGGAGAAATCAGCCGAATTGCTTCATGGTAAAAAAAACAGGAAGAGGTTGTTGTTATTACACAGCAAGCAGAGGTTCAGGTGATAGCAGATGATTGCAGGAGTGAACAGCCAAACAAAAAATAATTTTGTTTTTTTTTTTTGCTAAAACCAAAGGGAGAAAAAAACTGAAGAAGTAACATCCCATTTATTGACAGCAAGCACTAGGGCTGATGGGTAATGGACACTCAGCTATAAGACTTTTGAGAAAGACTAGCAGCTCTCAGTTGTCTGTAGCCTGCTCTCATTTGTTTATGGTAATTATCCAAAGCTGTCACAGTTAATCTGACAGTGATATATCGATGTTTAGAAATGCTACACGCAGCACCTTTGTTGTCCAGTGATATAATATGAATAACCTATAAATCAAAGGCAACAAGTACTGTCCATCTTTAAGGAATGTTTTTATTGGAGTGCAGTAAGTGAATTTAATTAGAAGAAGTGCAAAATTATATAATGGGCAGTGATTCAAATCTCTTGGTGTGTGTGTGTGTGTGTGTGTGTGTCACCTTTTGTGGTAGATGCAGAGGCACGGCAGTCTGGCTATGGTGTCCCCTTGCTGCAGTTCCTCTAGACAGATCACACACTCACCGGCATCCCTCGCCAACACATCATCTAAAGTGGCAGGCGCACACGCACGCGCACACACACACACACACACACACATACACACAGGGCAGAACGTGTATCAGTATTCACCAAAGACAGCGACAATTTCAGACTCTGACAGCATATCAAACACAGCAGAGAGCAGTAAGGAGAGCAGGTTGGTGCATTACACACAGTAGATATAGTGGTTACTTTCTGCTTGTACCAATGAAAATGCACAAGGAGGAGTTTTGAGATGAATTAGGAGCCTCAAGTCTGTATCCACTATAGAAAAATAACAGCATCCATCATATGGAAATTCAACACTGAATATTTTTATTTCCACCCATCTACTTACTGTAATGAACACAGGCTCTTAAAAGTCTTGAATGGTTTATATATAAGGCAATATAATTATCTCAAATATAGTTTATAGAATCTCTTTTTTTACATTTTACATTCAGTCAAGGCTGAGCTGGTAAGAAAAAAAAACTAAGTAAGGCAATATGGCAAATGTGGTGTTACGCTACTGCACTGCAAGTTGATCACATAAAGTTTTATTCACACGTATGTTCACATTTAAAGCCCCTAAACACTTAAGTATTTCTCTATAACATTCAATGTTAAAATATCGTAAGTTATTATTAATTACATGTTTATTGTCTGGGTGTGGTTTGATCAGATTTGATTGACAACCATCACAATGTTATCAGATACAGCTTTAAATGTTGCTAAATCCTGATCGGTGCAGCAGTAAGTGACATCACCCTTTTCAATTTGAGCCCTGCCCTCTTCAAACTAATGAGGAGAGCAGAGAGAAAATCAGAAAAGCAGAAAAGTGAAATAACCCAAACTGTTCTAACAAAAAAAAGTGTGTTCAGGTTTCCATCACTCATAGAAAGAAGCTGGTTGAGGAACTAAGTCTTCAGGGCCAGTTTTCATAATAGGCACAGCTGGACTTGTCCCATGACAATTCATTTGTCATTTTTCTTATGCCACAAATGGTTATTTTATGTTTTATGTATGTATACATCAATTCTCCAGTACACCAGCAATACACCAGCCAATGCAGAACTGCAACAATAAATTATACCAATGTTCATAAGTATAAAAAATATATACATCCTACACCTAAAATGAAATGAAAAATAAAACATATGGAGGACAGAAAATGACTTAAGTATTAATAAATAAGTGTATAAATGTATAAATAAATACAGACATAAAATAATAAATACATAAATAATTGCATACATTAAAGAATATAATTAATTAATTAATGAATTATAGAGTAAATGCTGAAAAAATACATAAATAAATAAATGCTGAAATAAATAATTAAATGCACATATATACAAAAATACAGGCACAGAAATACAAAAATAAATGTAGGTGTACAAAAATGTAGAAATAAATTTAAGACATGTATTTATTTATGTACAGTTTAAGTACCAACTTTAAGTACCAACTTTTATTTATTAAACCCACACGGCAAACTCTGACTGGTTGTGTATTTAGGCCTGTACATTTAGATTCTTTGTTGTACTTCAGTGGTAGGTGGCAAGAGTGTATGAAGGAACAAATTCATCGAACATATCAATATGACAAAAATTTGGTTGGTTAGAGAGTCATAATGTCAGTTTCGGTTAATTTTTGATTAATTGCCCAGCCCTGTGCTACAGCGTTTGCATGGAGAGTAGTGACTCCATCCACTGAAAGAGGCACCTCTAAGATAGCAATATAGGGACTGACTTCTATTCCCACATATGTGTGAAAAGGCTTTCAAGATATCTTCCCGAAATCTGTTCAAAGATTGGCATGACCTAAACATATGACCTTTTGGAATATCATGTTCAGTAGAAGACCAAGGGCACACATATAATGGGAAACATTTGTCTACTGTTACATGATATATGAACAACAGTTCGGAAAGCAAAGCCGCAAGAAAGCATGCACTCCATGCATGTGGTGTGATGTCAAAACATACTGTGACTCAATGTACTGTACGCAAACTACAAATAAAGCTTTGAACTCTAAACCTTAAACATAGCAGATAATATAGTACGACATGTTATTTCACAACACCTAATTTCACATCTGTGGGGCACAGCTACAAAGACTCTGCAGCCTGGCTGCTGCTCCAGTTTGAGATTGGCTGGTTGGTAAAGCAGAAGCAGAAACCCCAGCCTCTAATCCACAGTGAGTCAATTAAGAGCCAAGCTGGTCGCAGCTTGTCACCAATTATCTGCTTGTTTTTTTTCTTGCGTGTCATCTTTGGTGCTGAACTGACTCAGTGTATTTTATTGCATTGCATTTTTTTCCCTGCTTTTCACTACTCTGCTCTTTGTCTGCTCACTCATGGTAGGTATTCAATTCAATTCAAAATACTTTATTCCTCCCTTAAAGCGTTATTTAAGGCAAGTTGGTTTGCAAACATAAAACCACACAAAAAACTATTCATTCACACACATAGAAACAATATGCAACAAAAATACAAAATATGAGAGTGTAAAGATTTAAGAAGATTCAAGATTCAAAAAACTACTGTCTATCACATAATGACAAAAAAATTTCTTAGGTTAGGGGCTCACAAACAAAATAAAAACGTACACCCCTCACATAAAATTGCATGAAAACACAAATAATTCCATAAATAAATAAGAGCAGGTGTACAGGCCAGGCGCGCCAATGTTTTTTCTGGCAATGCGTTTCTAGCGATGCATCTCTGTGTGAGATTAAAGAATTCAAAGAATCAAAGTGTTATGAGGAAGGAAATCCACTGAACGCATTTGTTAGGCCTCAAGGATACATGCAATACATGTATGTATGTATGTACCTTTAAGTCACAAGACTAAGACTCTAAATGCTAATTCCAGCATGTTAACATGCTGATGTTTAGCAGGTGTTATGTTCACCATCTTAGTTTAGCATGTTAGCCTGCATTTACTAATTAGCACTAAACACAAAGTGCAGCTGAGGTTGATGGGAATTTCATTGGTTTTGAAAGTATTTGGACAAGTGATGAAAAGTTAAGGGATCACCAAAGTTATTACAATTCATCCTATGGGGTACATGGATATCAATTCCAAATTTCTTTGAGACATTTCACTCAGAACCAGAAATATGAACCTCATGGTGGCACTAGAGGAAAAATCAGGGGATCACCAAAGTCATTAGGATTCATCTTCTGGGGACCATGAATGTCTGTACAAATTTAATGACAATCCATCCAATGGTTTTTTGAGATATTTCAGTCTGGTCCAAAGTGGTGGACCAACAGACCGACATTGCCATCCCTGGCGCTAGTGTGGCTAAAAATAAGTAAACTATGTCATAAATGTATGTAATTGTGAAAAGGGTTTCTTTTTACAGTGATTTGAATGTAAAACTGTATCTGCAAAATTATCACTAACAACAACTGTCAAAAAAATTTAAGTATAATGAAATAGTAATACTCAAGTTACAGAATTTAAGTACAGTGCTCGAATAAATGCGTACTTCACCCGTCATCTGGATAAATGTTCAATCACTGTTGCACTGCCACAGGGGGAACCAACATTAACATTTATTCATGTGAAAATGTCGCAAATTATTGCCTTGATACTAAAAAAATCCAGTTCTGAGGATGTGCCAGAATGATAGTGGACAATTTTTCCTATTTTTCCTAATAAGAATCTTAAATCTCGACAGACAGACAGACAGATAGACAGACAGACAGACAGACAGACAGACAGACAGACAGACAGATAGATAGATAGATAGATAGATAGATAGATAGATAGATAGATAGATAGATAGATAGATAGATAGATAGATAGATAGATAGATAGATAGATAGATAGATAGATAGATAGAATATGGGGCAGATAAGGAGAGGGGGTAGACTGTGAGATGGAATAACAGACAGAAGACATATGCTCTGACTGCAAATCAGCTTAGTTCCTCAACAAACTCCCATAACCTCACTCTCCTCCTCCCTCCCTCCCTCTCTCTATCTCTCTCTCCTCTTCTGACCCCCCTCCTTTATTCTATTGTTCGCTGTAGCACATCCCTTTATCCCTCCGTCCTCTGTCATCCCCCTGAAAACACCCAGCATCTCTCCGACAGAGTGCTCCAGATTAAAGCGCAGGAATCTACATACACTGTCTGATAACAATACAGCAGCTCCACTCCTCCTCTTCCTCTTCCTCAAATATCTTTAGCATTCAAATCGAACCAGGAAACACTTAGAGATTAATGAACTCCCAAAAAGTCTGCATAGTCCTTTGAGAGACACGACTGTTCCCATTTGACGGTGAGTGTAGAGTGTATTAAATCTAAAGTCAACATCTGACCCCAGCTTTAATAATCAAGTGAAGAGGGTTGTTCAAGCTTGTTTCCTTCACCTGTGAAATGTTTAAAAAATGAGGTCATCTGGATAAAGTTAGAGTCCTAACTCATCATAGTCCCGCCTCAGCCAAAGCTCTCTACATCGATTGCAGTACAAAATGCAGCTGCAAGGCTTTTAACTGGATCAGATAGGAGCGTATCACCACTGTTCTAGCTAACCTCCACTGACTCCCGATGAATTTTAGAGCTGATTATGAGATTTTGTTGTTAATTTACAAAGCCTGTCATGATCTTGAAGCTACATTAGGGAGCTTTTAACCACTTACATACCAGCATGTGGCCTGATATCCAGTTTCCTGCAGCTGAAACTAGGTCAATGCAGTACAACACACTGTACTATACTAAAAAACTTTGGTACGCAAAGTTTGAAAACCTGCTAGTGGTCTCTAGTAGCTGCAATGTCCACATGAAAGTGTTGAAGAAACTAACAGTATTCTGGTTTGAGGATTTTTCAACTAGTCCTCCGAATTAAAGGACAAAATACGTTGTTGGTCCATGCCCTCTCGAGTGAACACATAGAAGTGTTTTCTGATCTGACGCCCCTAACAGCAGGGCGACATCATTTCTCTCTGCCTTCCAAAAGCATTACAAATCACTGTTGAAAAATAAAAATCTTGAAAAATAAATCTGTTTTATGTTTTTTAGGCACTTAAACCACTTGGTTAGGTTAGGGAAATAAGACGGTGTAGTCCCTCATTCGTCCAGGAGTGTTCTATCGTAGAAAAGGTTTCAGTCGTAGTCATCTGGACACTGTTTTCAGAATCAAGACGTTTCGGCTCCCATCCGGAAGTCATTCTCAATTGTGAAAAAAATTGGACGGGAACTGGAAATTTAAACTACTCTGAGTTACATAAGCCCTGCCCTCAGGAAGGAATCTGCCTGAGTATCTGTTAATAGCTAGTTTCACCTTTTGGTCACGCCTATCACATGCTAATCAGGCACTTAGCAGTGATGAAGTAGATGCAGCCAGAGAACAATAGGCCTGATTACTGATTACTGGGCCATCTTGAAACTATTAGGTCAGTTTCAGGTGAAACTAGCTATTAACAGATACTCAGGCAGATTCCCTCCTGAGGGCAGGGCTTATGTAACTCAGAGTAGTTTAAATTTCCAGTTCCCGTCCAATTTTTTCACAATTGAGAATGACTTCCGGATGGGAGCCGAAACGTCTTGATTCTGAAAACAGTGTCCAGATGACTACGACTGAAACCTTTTCTACGATAGGTTAGGGAAACATTGTGATTTGGGTTAAAAATGACTACTTCATTAAGGTTACAGTAGTTTCGGCATCAAGGTTACAATAATGAAGGTCGTGTTGGAGAAATATTTATGGGGTAATTAAAATTTATGATTTATGATAATCTGCCGATTAGATTATGAGATTGTATTCATTGATTTATTTTGCCACTTCGGGGCACAACATTAACACAACATTGACATATTATCACCTTATAAAGTTATGCAGAATGTGTTAGCAAACAGTTTACAGATCCAGCACATACAAAGCAACATCACAGTAACATTAATTTGTCGTAGTCGTGTTTCTAGCCTGGCTTTTTAGCAGCTAAATGTTCCACTATGTTCACCAGCTAGTCGCTAACTTTGTCTGTCTGACGTCTGTCTGACGTCTGTCACTCTACTGTTGCTGGACAGGTAGTGTATAGAGGATTTATCAAAGCTTTTTCACTGAAAACTGCGACATGTTTCAGCTTGAAGTGACGCAGTGAGAGTGATGAGAAGTAAAGTGAGGAGGGCACTAGTGGAACATTTATGGAGTGTTTAACATAAAAATGGTTCACCCTCTCAGAAGGTTTCATGGCAATATGTCTGTTAGATTTTATAATTTCTTGTGCACAAGTAGAAATTTTGCCCTTGTCAATGTAGGCTACCAAGTCAGGAGGTCACCAAAGTCGACAATGAATAGTTGGCATAACAATCTGGCAGTAGTTGCCAAGATATCCTTCTCTGGACCAAAATGCTACACAGACAAATGGACAGACGGACAGATGGATGGACTGACTGACATTTACACCCATATGTAACAAATGAGAATATGAACTTGAAGAAATGGGATGAGGTGTGTGTAAAGCTGTTTGTGTGTTCGCAGGTCATGCAGACTTTCCCTGGTCTCTCAAACATCAGCTCTCCCCTCACTTGCCCCTGTTTTCCCTCTTGACTTTCAGCTGTCTCTCCCGCTGCTGGCTTGCCAACAGACATTTGGCATCCAACACCTTAACATCAATTATAAGTTCAAGGAGTCACTCTTTGCTTCTGTGAATCACAGCACTCAATTCCCTCTTTCTTGTCTCTTTCTATGTCCTCCGGTGACCTGAGCTGCAAGAGGCAAACTGCATGTCTCTCACCTTTCTCTTTCTCTTTACCTTTAACTCTCACTCACACTCTCTCTCACTCACTTGCTTTCTGTGTCTCCATACCACCCTCCTGACGTCTGTGTGTGCATGTGGCCCCCTCTCCCTCTCTATGCAGGGGACTATATTTAGTGAGAGGCATTAAAATATCATCATGCAAAGTCGAAGCCCAGAAAAGATCCAGTGGTCAGCTCACGTGGACTCAATGTACTACCTATAACCCTCACCTGCTTCACACAAACTCATGCACAGTATGGCTACACCAACACATACACAGACACAGTGCAGACAAGTAGGCAAGCACAGAGACACAAATAACACATTTGGTTTGTGTGTTTTAATTTGATCTACTATATTTAGATTTAGACAAGAAATTAAAGCTGCAATCTGTGACTTTCTGCTCATTCAGAGCAGCAAAGATGGGATATTTAGTGTCACATTTGTGAAGTTATTAGTTGATATTGGTATGCATTGAAAATGTCAGGAGAGTCTCTCAGCGTCTCCAACCTTAATAAATGGGCTGCTTTTAGTATTTAACCACACCACACCTTAAGGATGGACATAATAATAAAATAATAAGTAAAAACCTTATGGATTTCAACTTTACTAAAATCTCATCTCAATGTTTGTGTTGCTTAGAACAGTGGTTTACAATTACTATACCAGTCAAATAGCAGAGTACTCCAGTAGTTTAGTAGCACTTCCACAAAGTTTGGGGACTTGTGAAAGACAGATTTTATAAAGTAAAAATTGATGCAGCAGAGGCTGAGATATCCTGACTTTAAGTCTCTAGTATGGGTTCCAAGAGCACATTATCCCACAATTCCCATAATGCATATTTAGTGACATATTTTAATAGAGAGCCGAAGTGAAACCGGAACCTCTGGGTTCTGTTCCAGAAGTAAGAAAACCTCATTCAAAATCCTATTGACATTTGTAACAACGCTAATAACTAAAAATCCAGCCAGTATGTTGTGAGCTTGTCTCCAAATGTTTAGATAAGGACTGCAGCTTTTGGAAAAATTATCTAATTTCAGTGTTTATTTAATATTTCTGTTTTTTAATTAACACCATTTCCCATAAGCCCTAGACCTTTGTGGGCAAAACATCACGGCTCAACAAAAGAGGCGAGTCCATGGGTGAGTCGAGGCATCGTGGTTAGCTCAGACATGTCTGTAATAACAGCATTAAGGGGAGCGGACATAGAACTTTTTAGACAGCAGAGATTACAGCTAAGAAATTGGAGACACATTAAAAGATCGATCTTGGATTTTATGAATCGATATCAGATAATTCAAATGAAGATCGAAAATCGATTTTTTTAAACCCAGCCCTAATATTGAGAAATGTGACTGTTGGACTAAACTCCCACAAAGTCAGTCTAGTCCTTTAAGAGTCTGATTATATTCCTGCATCTACAGTAAATGTGTGTATGTGTAATGACCTTGCTCAGAGATGTGCTGATGTGCGACAGTCAGTAGGCCCAGGTGATTGACAATAGACCCCTGAGAATGCTGGGAAAAAAGATAAGCTACAGCTTGGCCCATTTTGTGGGTCTCAAAAACCCAAGAGAACAGAGAGACAGAGAGACAGACAGAGAGAGAGAGAGAGAGAGAGAGAGAGGGAGGGAAAAAAGACAGAAGTTACTGAGAGATTACACAGCGGGAACAGAGCCGGACAGACAGGCGGACTCACAGAGGAGAGAGGGACAGAGGGAGAACGAGAGAGAGTAATTTGCTGGAAATAAAGAGTGACAGGACAGACAGAGCTGTAGAAAAAAGAGAGGAATTATGGGAGTCTTTCTCCTTTTACCCTCTCTCCTCTCATCCGTTATCAGCCATCAGGGTACTCCATCACTCTGGATCCCATCTTCCTTAAGACAGTTTCACTCTCCTCTCTTTGTCTCTGTCACTCAGTCTTCTTTCCCCTCAGTCTGAATTCAGCTGCCGGCTTGAAACTTACATTATTTTTTACTGCACTGGCCTTGTGGGCCTAGTTGACTGCTATTTGTGGAGCTGTAAAATTACATCCCTCCTCTTGCTCCCCTCTAACAACTTTACATGATTTCGTCTGTGTGGTTACATTATCATTATTACCAGAAACACACTGTCCCGACTATGCAAACACACACACAAACACAGACTTCTACAAGGTGACCTTCAGGCTGCAGCTCAGACATACATGAGCACAGTCTTGAGTCAAACAAGTAACTGTCAATCAACGACTTGCTAGGGCCAATGAACAGACATGGCTGCTGTCAATCACGTGTCTCCAAGCAGCCAGGGGTGGAAGCCCAGGCCATAATTAAAAGAGCAGCCTGCTCAAGAAAATAAACAGTAGACTGGAAGGTAGACAGTGGGTCTGGAGCAGTATTACTGACTTTTATTTTGCTCTTTATGTACATTTTTATTTCATTCATAAATAGCCCTTAGTATGGACACAAAGTAACAATAAACATGAATGATGTTGGAACCTCTTGGGCAAGTCAGCAACAACTTGCATCATCCCTCCAGGTCTTATTGGTGGTATGACCATTTGGCTTTTAAAAAGGTGAAATTTGGATCTTTATTTTTTATACTAAAGCTGCGACTGGACTGACTTTATTAAGAACAGAAGCAAACAGGGTGAAGCATTTAAATACCTCAGCATTATAAATAATATAAATATTTCTCAGGCATTTTATGTCCATTATCAGGATAAGAGCTCATCTACATTTTGGGAAAGTTTGCATGCTTCAACCCACGATAATGCATCCACGTCCTAATGATAATTTGTGCCAATAGCCCAGGCCCAGCTAGAATAAACAGCAATCTTGAAGCTGGAGGTGTTATAGCTTTTGTGGCCCAAACCGCACTAAATTACTGATCATTTACTAATGGTTAAAGTAGAGCTGAAAAGATTAGTCGAGTAATCTATTAGTCGATCGGCAGAAAATTAATCAGAAACTATTTTACTAATCGATTAACCGCTTTAACCATTTTTTGAACATTCGTTCGTTCCTGCTCTTCCATTGTGATGACTTGCTGCTTTTCTCTGTTTTAAATCAATGTAAACAGAATATTTTTGGGTTTTGGGCTGTTTTGTTGGACAAGCAATTTGAAGACATCACCTTAGGCTCTGAGAAATTGTGGTGGGAATTTTTTTCACCTTTTTGTTACATTTACATTTTTACATTACGTTAGTTGCAGCCCTAGAATAAAGTATAGATTAACATTTTTTCAAGTCTGTCTTAAAACAGCAGGTATACCCAACAGTTTTTGTTCAATGTAATCATTCCTCCTGTCCATACTGGCTGTGAAGAGATCTCTTCCTATTGTGATTACAATGTAATTTATGCTGGCTACCTAGCTACATCAGCTGTATTGGATTAGTGGAAATATTAGTTTAAATGTTTTACTGTACATGCTGTATCATAAAACACTTCTTGTATGATGCTAGTGGTGTTAGCATTAGCATGGAGCACAATAGCCAGCGATCCATCTCGCCACTCATTGGTTGGTTGACCAATGGGGCAAATTCCCAAAAGTTTGCTGTATTCCTTTAAGATTCACTACAACTAATAGCAGGTATCACTCCTCCAAAACATGAACCACACTTATAGAAGTGTACTAGATAGGTGGAGTAATAGATTAGTGGTCACAAAATCGAATCAACTGGTGGTTGAATAACAGAGGGAAAGAGAGATGGGCCGCATGGAGAGACAGTGAGAGATGAGCTAACACAGAGCATCTCTATACATACGATCAATAAAGCTAAATAGAAGACCCTGACATGCCCTACACTGTTACAAACCATAGCTTTGTTTTTTTTACATCACGTGGAAACCCAGTGAGACCAAGTCGAGCACTGATTTTCAAGGTTACTGATGGTGAACTTTATTTGTATGATGACACACTTATACCACAAGCATCTGAACTCACACTTTTGGCAAGTAATATGTGTTAAAAGCAGTAGGGTCAGCATAATAAAGTTGTTTCTTTCTCTCTTTTTTGGCAGTCATCCCATCTGATTAATTTGTGAACTTTTATTGAAGAAAATGTAAAAGGTTAGAGAGATGCAAGTGCCAAAAATCTGGAATATGCAACGATTTGCTTAGTAAAGTTAACTGTGCAGCGCTATTCATGCATTCATGTCCTTCTCATCCTCCCAGCCTGAAAACTAGCAGTGGACTTCCTTGTGTTGATTCACTCTATATTTGCACTAATTGCTGTGGGGTTTTTTTTGGAGGAAGTTTCTTTAGGTGGCATTCAGCCACAATGTCTGTCACTACTAATGCTATCAATCCAGTTATTTTATTTGTTCCAACAAATCAGTGATATAAAACTTTGTTGTGTGCCAGAGTATTTTTCTATCACTTGTATTAAAGAGAAGAGGTCATCACCCTCTTTCCAAGCTAGTTTCTAAGACTTGGATTCAGGCCTAAATATTAAACAAATACACTATATTTCTGTAGATTGTTCCATTGGAAAATGTAATTCATAAGTGATACAAACATGGACACAATCATCAATATAATGCTACCCCTGGTAAACCACTGGTTCTGAAGCTAGACAATAAAATTTGAACATCTCGTCATTTTAAACAGGTTAAAAAAAAATTTTTTTGTTGACATTCAACAACTGCACATCCCATAAGGTTTTGACAACGCACCTAGCTACTCATGGGAGATGTAGTTGTTAAATGCTAACTAACAAATGATGGGTTTACCTGGTTAAAATGACAAAGTGTTTAAATTTTACTGTCCTGTACAGTGGATACCAATTTATCTTAACACCAAAATCACATCTCTATTTCAGCTTTTCAGAAAGAGAAAGAAACCCTGTATGAAAAAGATCCTTTCAGAGCCAAAAGCTAACGTTAGTAGAACACAGTTCAGTTCAGAAGAAATTCTTTTTGCAGCAAGGCAGTATAAAAACACAAAAGCATGAAACACAAACACAATAAAAACACAATAAGACAATTGAAGACATTAAAAGTGCTGGTACTATGCACAGAATAAAATAAAGGGTGTATGATAAAATCAAGGAAAACAGCAACACGAAGAATAAAGAAAAATATAGTTCTAAGCTTTGTGAGGAACCAAAAGGCAGTTTATATATATCAGAATTTAGAGCACTTATTGAAGTGGAGCAGAATTCTGTCTCTCTATAAAGTGGCAAAATGGATATTTATTGATCAGAAAATGTGACAAAATTGTTTACAAAAGGTTGCATTCACAGCTGTAGTTCGGTTCATGTTGCTTTGGGAATGAAATATTGTTACCTTTTAGTTCTGCTCCCTTTCGTATTACAAACAAATATGAAAGCTGTAGACTTTAGTCATATGGTTGCATGGACCCACGGAGGAAAATAAAATTCTGATGAGTACTTTACTGAGCCATATATGTTTATGAATCTTCTCTAGTGTCATAGAATGCAGCAGCAGAAGTAAGAATTGATTATGAATATTATTAGTCGGGATTCCAAAAAGACTGCCTTTTCAGGAGCTCTTGGTCTGGTCGTTTGGTCCACACCAGAGTTTGATCGACAGCTTTCACACCAGCTTAAATACACCAACCACACCAGAGTTCATCTGAACCATACCAAACAGGTTAAGGGTAAAAGCACCCTCAGAATATAGCAGTTAACGCTACCTCTGTCACTACTGACTAGACATCATGCTTTACACTGTACTGCTGGCTTCTTGCAGAGGGAGACCTGTAGCTTGATGCTCCAGTAGAATGAAACCAAATGCTAAAAAAACGCAGACATAATGGCCTCAGATGGGACCAGTAACATCTTGTGAAACTAAAGAGGTTACATGTTACAGCAAGGGTTGATTGGGCTTCAGCCTCAGTTGTGTTTGTATTTTCAAGAGTGCATGACTGAATATGTCAGGTTGTTTAAACTCATTTCTATGAATTTTTATGATTTTCCTCATTTCCCCTCATTCATATTTATCATGTTTTGGAAGGTCTAGCGCGACAACACGCATCAGTTTGTAGACCCACCCACCTTGTCATGAATATTTATCAGCACAGCAGCAGTGACAAGGGACTTGGCACAATATTGGGAAGACCAGTAAACATGAAAAAAGTACATCATCTTGAAAAACCAGGGCCAAAATCAGTTCAGTATTTACTGGCACACCAGTGAGGCTGGCTGTTCCATCCAAGTATCAGATGTACAGTAGCCTCCTGTCATATAAAGAAAAGGTAAGTACAGACAACGGTGTTCCTTACCATTGTAGGAGAGGCGAGGCTTGCTTAGACACATGATGAAGTGAACTTCCATTTCACTGGACGCCACAGACTTGGAGCAGACAGGACACTTGAATCCTAAGATCAGCAGAGAACAGATCAATGAAAAATACAAATATATACATATACCGCTAAAATAAACCAGGTTCATCATGATCGGTATTTGTATAGCACCTGTAACCCAGTTGACAGCCTACGACATTATTACAAAGCATATTCCAAGGAAGGGGGTAAAGGGCATTGTTTCGATGTCTTTACATAAAAGAAAGGTGAATAATGTGTTTCAGATTTAAATAATGATGCACATTTATCTTCTAAGGTGATGACATAAGTCTAGGAGCCCTGATGATAAATTACCCATCAGCAGACTACTTAGGTGTTGCTGTTTCTTCAGGGCCCCTGGATCCCATCTAATGACAAACCATGACAAACTAGGCGCGGATGCTACATCTCGCTGTGATATAAAGCACAGAGTAGCCTGCACGAAACAGTCTGCTTTGAGTCTCCAAGAAAGTCATGTTCATGTCAAATTCAGAAATGCAAAGCTATTTAATGCTAGTGATGTTTTACATTTCTTCATTGTGACTTTAGAAACAGGCACATTCTGGTCCAAACAGATAAAAAAAAATCCACTGTGAACCAAAAATCTAAAGAAACATACTCAAATGTGGTTTGAGGCATTAACTCATTTTACTCATTTTTCCATTATTCTGAAAAAGCTATTGAACCAGTAAGGATTCTAGCTGCTGCATTTTATACAAGCAAACGTTAAGTGAAGCAAGATCTAAAGGTCAGCACAATGATTTGAGATAAACAAATGACAAGGAACTACTTTTGAATGGAATCATTCCCCTTCAATGTGGTGTGTGTGCTTGTAGCCCTGTGTGTTTGCATTTAGCTTTTTACAGTAGTACAGTTTGTTAGGTAGTACAGTATTGATACAGTAGTTATACTTTAGTTCTCCTATAGAACTCACAGGAACATTTCTTGAAACAGTTTTTCCTTGCTGAGCCGCAGCGGACGGATATATTCAGCAGTTCCAACAGACAGTCAACATTGTTTTTTTTTTAAGCATGACCACGATCATTCCCTAACCTTAATCATGTGGTTATTATTGTAACCTTGACGACAAAGCTCCCCTAACTTTAAAGAGGTACTGCACACTGTTTTTTGAGCTGTAAACTAAATTATATGACTGTACTGTGATGAAACACATCAGTGCTGGTGGTAATATTGACAGTCTTACCAAATTTATGAAAATCAGCATTTCATGAGTTGAAAATGGCTCAACACTCCATCTACTGTTTTAAATCATCCTTGCAAGGCCAATGCTGACATAGAGTCAACCGTTTGGGACTAATTTATGTTAACGCCCTCTAATCAGAGGTGGCCAACCAGTCAGTCTTTGAGTGGCAGTCTGTGAAACCATGCTCATTTTCAACACGCATCATTCACAGGAGTTTATGCTAGTTTTTACTAACCCTCTGCTTAGCATTTTTCTATTTTGGCGCCATGGTTCGGACCTGTGCTTCTGACGGACTGCATTCTTTCCCTTGATGATGATCCCATGATAAACAGCAGGGCTACCTACTGACTCTGCTCCACAGACACACACCAGGCCATGCCCCTTACAGTGCCTGTCCTGTGCAGCCCACTTTTGCATTTTTTGAATATGCTGGGAGGGAGGGAGCTAGCAGAATTTGGGCGTGCTGTTACATTTGAACAAAGTAGTCATTGTAACCCAAAGCACAATCTCTAACCCTAAAGCTAACCAAATCGTTTTTGTGCCTAAACCTAACCAAACCTTAACTGTAGCGTAGAAAAGGTTTCAGTCGTAGTCATCTGGACACTGTTTTCAGAATCAACACTGATTGATTCTGAAAACATTGTCTAGATGACTACGACTGAAACCTTTTCTACGATAGAACACTCCTGGACGAATGAGGGACTACACCGTCTTAACTGTAGCGTTGTCGCATCATAAAATAGATTTATTTTTCAACAGAGATTTGTAACACTTTTGGAAGGCACAGACAGACAGTGTCATCCTGCTGATAGAGACGATCAGAAAACGTTTCTATGTGTAGTTCTACAGGGCATGGACAAACAACGTATTTTGTCTGCCCACTTTTATCCTCACACATTTTCACACACTACCTCAAATAATGTTGGAGCCGTCTCAGTAGCCCCCTCCTGTGCTGTTGGGACCCATTAGGCCTAACTGTATTAGTTTAACACATAACAGATAAATAGATCAACCTCTGGGCCACATGAGCCGAGTTTGCACACAGCTGAAAACAGACAGGACTGCTTTGTGATAAACGAGATTTCTAAACCTTGATACACTCATACTCATACACATCAGTGTCTTTTATCAGAACTTTTTGGTTTTCACTGATTAGATTAGAGATTTTATGGGAGGTAACGCTCTGGTGACAAAGCCACAGTCTTGTAGTGATTATAGCATCTTTGTGCTACAATCATGTGGTGATATAATGAGATTTACATTTAATCAGCAGCATTGCCAGGAGGCTTTCATTTGGGGTTTTCTTTGAGTACAGTTTTTCCTTCGTTTCTTTTTCTTTAACACTTGTTTGCAATAATGGGCTACATGAAGAAATGTAGTTGAACTTTAAGGGGTACTGCAGTGATTTAATATACTTCCATAAAGTTGGGGAACATGCAAGACACTGATGCAGCAGAGGTCGAGATATTCTGACTTTTAGTCCGCAGCAAGGGCTAAGCTCCAACAAATCCCTGGATCCTATGGTTCCCATAATGCAATGTTTTCCTGGTGTGTTCTGGTTTTACTAGACCAGATCACACCAGGTTTCATGTGAGATTTTTTTATTTGAAAGTTTTCATAGCACAAGAGAGGTAAACGTAACTAGTATATTTGGGGTTTTTTTTGTTTGTTATGTAGTTAATAATTATTTATTTCCATGAGAAAAGGGAAAAATGTATGATTGAAAAATGCTGCAAACCTGTAGTGTGTTACATATAGTACGTGGCGCTTACTTTATGATTCAAGCGCTCAAAAAGCTTCAAAGTCTGAGATACGATGTACAGTAGTTTGACAATTTGTTAGGTTACACACACAGACAAATTCAGTATACACAGACCCCACCACACATGGCAGCTGACCCACTTTTCCCTTGGCTGCTATTTTCAGATGCTCCATAGGGACGAGCAGAGAGAGAGATGGAGGAAATGAGTGAAGAAGAGGTGCAGAAGGAAGGTGAGAGAGAGAGTTCAGGCATTTGAGGAGAAATGAAGGGTTATGATACATGGTCCAGCAGGACTCTAGCTGTACAGTCAGAGAGGTGTGTGTGTGTGTGTCTGTGTGCATTTGCCTTCAGCTCAGCCAAGCACCACAAATTCTTGCAGACTTTTCATATTCAAGGAGTGCATAAGGTCAGAGAGGGACAAAAATAAATCATAGGACTGGATCATAAATTAATTATAGTGGTGCCTATGTGAGAGTGTATATGTGTGTGTGTGATGTGAGAGCGCACAACCATGTGTGTATTTCAGCAACTTGTGCCAGTAATCCTGCACCGTGCACCATATAGGATTTGGTTTATGTCACATTGGCACATTTCTCTCAAATATTTTCCTTGACTGTCATCGCTGTGGACCGCAGGTGATGTGAGTAAACTGCACACAGCACTTCATGATCAGCAGCCATGGACGCTTTTTTTTACCAAATGACACCGCGGAGACTGTGAGTCCAGCTTTTTCTGGACTGAGCTCTTACTGACTGCTGCTGAGGAGATTGAATGTTAAATGAACTGTTTTTGCATCTCAATCAAGATGTTTAGGGGAAAAGGGAGATTTATGTTTTTGTGTTGCTTGTTGTCATTTAGGCTAATAAAATGAGAAGATTTTTATATAAAAACCTTACCTCATGCAGTTTGATTTTTTTTTTAAAGGCCAATGGTTTGCATGAGTATTTTGACAAACAAATGGCATTATGTTATTGAATTCTTTGTTTTATTTTACTAAAATGTGCTGCTCTACCTAAAAGTTCTATTGTCTTTCCATCAATCGATAGATGGCTTCTTCTTGCTTTCTCTAGATGGATAGGTGACAATGACAACACTGACATTGGCATTAACCTGTGCACTTCTTTGTATATATTGTTGTTTTGTATTTGTTGCTATAATTTTAATATTTATTATTTGTTTAACTGCTTTAAACCAAATTGTCCCTGGAGGACATCGAAGCTCTACTTATTCTACTCTATCCACCCCTTGTCTACATCTCCTTATCATGTTTTCCAATTAATAGGGTTAAATCCGGTGAATAGACAGACCTGTGACTGCGTAAAGAAGGCCAACAGAAGAAGAAACCCACACAGGGAGAAAATGCAAACTCCACACAGAAAGGCTACAGCCAGCCAGCAGGTTTGAACCCAGAATCTTCTTGCTGTGAGGTTACTACTACACCACTAACCACTGCATCACTATGCTGCCCTTTATTGCATCGTATTTTCACATTAGCCCAATCATTAGCCAGCAGTGTTGCCAACATAGCGACTTTCTCGCCAGACTGGGTGACTTTTAAGAACTTTTTTTTTTGCCTTTTACAAATCTAGCGACTTTTTGAACAGACCTCAACTCCTCTCCCAGCAGCAGCCAGACAGAGATGTGAATGAGCTGTGAATATGCGTATCTAAAGACAAATCACTGATCCCCATTGTTTGTCTGGGGAACTTTCCACATATCTCCATAAAAAAGTTTTTGAAAATGGACGTAGATTTAGATCCATATTGATGAGATGACTGCAGCTTGAAAAATATAATGATAAAGTCAGTTAGAGTCAGTTGAGTTTAGTTTAGCTTCATCTTTTTCTTCTCTTGTTAACATACAGTACATTTATGGAATGTCAAAGATAACATGTTGTTTACCAGGAAAAATCCTATGTATATCGACATATCTAGATCCAAAATCAAAATTTCAACACTGCTTAATATGCAGTGCATCAGTCTACACAATGATATATGTTCAACTTACTAATGGCAGCCAAAGCTGGCCAACATTCAAAGTAGCATCACAACTGTATAAAAGAGTGTGGAGGGGACGAGGACAAATATAACGAATGTGATAACCTAACAATGTTACTAAGAAGGGGTTTAGGCACTGCAACCTGTATAACGAAGAACTTAATGGCAAATACAGAGAAAAAGAAAAAAAGGAAACATCCCAACCTTATATACACCTTGTGACAAAGAAATAGAATAAAATCAGAATGCTTGAAACTATTACCTTTCCCAGTAGTGCCATGTACACTTTGTACTAGACGCTCGGTGGGCAATTTAAGTCTACTGCGGCACAGTAACATCCTGTACAACTGCTTCACTTATCCAAGCAAGCACTCAGTCACAACCAGGCATGTGTGGGCCCATCTAACCCGAACTAAGCCAGAAAATGCAATCAGTACAAACACATTCAGCAGGTTTCTCTTCAGGTTGCTGCTCCAAAACACAGAGGAACAGAGCCAAAAACTGTTGTTTTAGTTTAAACTAAACTAACTGACCAATTTCACAACATGTTATAAATGGAGTAATTTCCCCGAGACTTTTAAAAACTCTGCACTCACAACCAGACTAGATTTAGCAGCTATTCAAGGATGAAGTCTGTAACTTTGTGAATGTTGTCAGCTTCTCCAGCAGTGAGAATGTTCTTTTTTTGTTTCACCGCCACTTTTTAGCCTTACCTTTCCCTTTTGTTTTCTTGTCTCATCCATTTTCTTGCCAATTTCTTCTTCTCCTTTCTCATTATTTCCAACAGCTTTTGTGAGTTGCACCATTGTGCTGCCATTCTCCTGCAGTGTGTGTCAAGCAGGTGTAAAGTTAGCCTCCATACTCATTATGTGATTCTGTGTTTGTATGGCCCGCCCTGCCTATCCTGTATGTGCAATTCTGACTGAGACTTTTCATAAAACTTTAAAAAACAATATCCCAACCATTTCCTGCAGGAAAAAAAAAATGCAACCTGCATCTTTGATTTTATCCCATGTGACTCTATTTTCAAGATGAAGCATTTCTTAAAAGTAACCATGGTGAATGTGCCACTTTTGTGTAATACATCTGGAGCCACTTGCACTAAGTTCAAACTCCGTCCTCATATACTTGAAGCCTAAAAATACACTTCAGGTTGCGTTTAAGCGCGCATAGCACGAGTAAAATGACAGTCGTTAGCCTAGTTATAACATAAGTAAGTGGAGATTTAGGCATCAGGTTGCACCACACAAACTACTTCTCACGAACAGATTAGTTGTTACTAAACATTTACACCTAGTAACTGCCAGGTGTAACTGTTGCATAGCTAACAGAATCAACTGACAAAACTAACGTTAGCTTACTAATATATGAGCTGTTTAGAGTGAAGAGTAAAAGTGTTATTATGAAATATGGTCAACACCTCTGACCAGACACTTGATAAAATGCTGTTTTCTAATAATGTAAACTAGTAATATTTTAAATTACATTTTACTACAATTTCACAAATGTTATGCTAATAACATTTTGCTAAATTGCCTAATAACGTCAACGTAATTGGATACTTATGGATACTCATGCAGCATGTAACTAGTAACTCTGAAACACCTATTTCTTCATGTATGCAGATAAAAATAAAACACTAAGTAATACCTACATTTACAAAGAATTGGAAGTTAAGTTTAATGAATAATTTGGTCTCCTAAAACTGTTATTTTTGGCAATTATGTTACAGCTTTTGATGCTACCGTGACTTCCTGTTTAGATAATGGTACAGATTTTTCCTAGCAACCAATTTACACAACACTGAAGTCTTTACTAACTAAGACGTTTCTTAAAGATCCCCTCCAGACATGTATTAAAACATACAGTTAGCCTGCTTGGAACAATAATGTGTGTCTGATGTGTTTTTTTCTGCAAAAAAAGTATAATTTCCACATTAAAATCCTTAAAAATCCTAAAAATCTAGCTTCTAGCTCTTTAATTCTAAAATCTATGAATATGCACATTTTGTTCATTTCTAAACTTTTCCTGCTGGACACAAGATCCTACTTCACTGTAAAGTCCATTCTCATTGTATGTGCACTGGCAGCTTCAAGTTTCTACATCACACTTGTATAAGTTGCAAATTGGACCAGGATTTGCTTCCAAGCTATTTGTGATGTCACAAATCATGTTCGTAGGCCCACTGATTAAAATCAGATTTTCAGTGAGCACAGAGAAATTTTCCACTTTCAGCAGGTGAATGTGAAAACAGCCTTCTAGTGTCAAACTCTGCATATACATCATTCTGCACAGTGAAGGTCAAACATCCAACTGTAGGAACAAGAAGAAAAACATATTTTGAGTGGAGGGGGACTTTAGGGTAGCCACTCAATTTAGTAAATCACTAGTTTGAAACTAGCTAATAGCTGATGCAATCCTATCCAGATGTATGTATTGATTATATATTAATTTTAGAAAAGTTCAGAAAAAAGTTACCCACCACACCCATTTAGTGGTAGGTATACTGTTACTGGTACTGCATTTAGATGAGTAATTAATTTAATAATAATAATCATTTTGAAATGCAGAAACAAAAAACCCAGCTCATTAATTTTCATTTGTCTTTTGTAGTGGCAGCAGGTGCTACATATATTTCCTTTTCTGCATTGAGAGCGCACACTTGAACTAAACTGAATGTTGTGTTATCTGGTTTTTGGTCAGCCCTCTGTGATGTTTTAGTGATGAAAAACATCAGTGAATCAAAGTTGCACAGAAAAGCAGCTCTATGCTGTGATACAATAATTAACATTGAGCTACCGGTGGGGATCAAAGCTGGATAATGACTCATATGCAAAATCAGCTGTTAGGCTTCCAGTTTGGATTTTCCTGTAACTGGCTCATCACTGGGATCATAGCGTCTTACTAAATCATGATTTCTGTCAGGAGGAAAACCACATGATCAACAGCCATGTCTGATTGGTCTCTGATCGGTTTCAATACAGATGACTTTTCACATACTGTAGTAAAACAAATGTAATATGTATAAAGTGTGGCTAGACTGGAGTACCACCCAGAAGATGCATGATATTAATGTTTTTACCAATAGATGATCATTTAGTTTTGGCCAATATGAATTTCAGTACATATATTTATTTCACTGCAATACTGCTTTATTAGTATCTGCCCTCATTTATCACTTAACACAACACTGGGTCCAAGTGTCTACAGTCACTGAAGGAAATGAGCACAAATCTAAAGAACAAAAAATGTAACATTTATTTTGGTAGAACATTGTCATATATCTTAGTTCTTGGATTTTTCAACAGCAGATGGATCCTTGAAAACTCCTCTGTCAGATGGGGACTGTCACACTCTTGCCTCAAGTGGAAACAAGCTTTGGTGAATATCAAAAGGAGGGAATCTGCTCTCTTCAATCATCACAAAAGAGTTGAGAAATACTCAGAAAGTTAGATGTTAACTACAGTTTATCTATTCAAGATTGGCTACTAATTATGACAATAGAAACAGCCAATTATGGCTAAAGTAATTAAAAACAGTCTGATGCACTTGTAATTAACAATGACTCATCCTCATATCATAATTTTGATATCACTCACAATCCCGATAACATATTTTTGAGCAATAATGGCTGAATACTGATAAACTGACTAATTAAAGTAATAATATGCACCCCTATAGCACCTTTATATAAACTCTGCTGTGAAATACATTAAAGAGCAGAGGGATTTAACTTAAGGGAGAGAAAAATAATAAGCACTGATTCTGTTTTTAACGTAAGAATTTTGCGCTCCACTGAACCGAGAAGCCTCAAAGGGGAAATATGCACTGATAATAAACTAATGCAAATGATTATTATATAATACAATATAGGATGAACGCAAACAAGCTCTGAGGATTGTTGGGACAGATAAAGACCTGTTCGCCCCCCACAGCTCAGTGCAGCTATCTATGAGTAGAAAATAGAATCTGAGCCCATAAAGGGGGATGTTTTGAATGACCATGTCTGTATGCAACTATATAACTACATTCATTTAATCACGTTTTCATTTATTTTAATGCTTAGCCCTATTCAGGGTCCCAGTATGCATTAGGTATACAGGATTATATTTGCGTCTCAATTCTGAGTGCATATTGGGACATTTTGAGATTCTTTGCATGCACCTCAAGCACATTCTTTGGAAATGTAACACACCACCAACTAAGATACTGCTACGTTAGCTACCCATGAGCTAACAGGCAAGTGCAGTTTTACATGTCACCCGAAAATCACATTTGCGTGTATACATTTACGTAACCGTCATTGAGTTCAAGATGAGTCATCAAAAGTATTTTTACAGGAAAAGAAAAGAGATGGATTTGAGAATACTCAAAAAAAATGTTTTTACACATATTTAGCATGTAACAAGAGATAAATGAATAATCAACACAGGCACACAGGATTAGAACTTGGAAAATGTATTTTTGATTTCACTGTTTCCTAAATGCCAAAAAGTGTGGTGTGGTAGCATCATCTTAAATTGGCTAGGCTAGACTTTAGCATGCTGGTTGACAGTGGCTCTGCATGCTAACACTGCTAACGGGATACGCTCTAAGATGATTAGAAGCAGGTGGGTCATTATCTTGGGAGAAAGCTTTAGCAGGAGACTGTGAATGCTGAATTCAAACTGCGTTTAAACATTTTCAGTTTGTCATTGTTTCCAGCACTGTACTGTATAATAGAAAAGGATATTTAGTGAACATGGTGTCACTGTATTTTTTGAAAGAAATGTTTGACTCCATTTGACTTTGAGAATATGTCCGTTAGCTTGTTCCTCAATGTCTCCAAGTGGTAGCTACTTTGAAGCTTTCAGCTAAGAATCTTGACTTATTCTTCTCTTACATTCCTGTGTGGTTTTACTACCCTAGGTGATTATATAACACAGTATCTTTGCTCTAAAACTGAGAGAGGTTATTATTGTTTGCCTATGTGGATTATAGAAAACATGCATATAAATCTATTGAGAATAGACTGTTTGCTCAAATTAAATAATTCCTTGTGTGATAATTTCTCTTTGAAACATAATTTATGTGTTTGAAAAGAGTCTTTTTCTGAGCTCAAAATGTCCCATTGCAGAACTGAGGCACAAATAGAATTCCATATAGGTAGAGGGAAGGAAGGCACTCTGCACAGAAGCTCCCATTCAGACCTACAGGCAATCTGTTCTCCAATCTACCTGTCTGTGGGAGGAATACCCTGAACACACAGGCAACACACACACACACGTGCACGTACACACCCACGCACACATTGCATGACTATGCAATAACAACAGTGAAAGAGGCTGAATAGATAGAGCCGTCACACACTCTGAACTGAAGTGCTATTAAACGGTCCCATGGAGACTTATTCTTGTCAACCCCTGCACAGACAACACACACACACTCACACACACCCTTCTTAGGCGAGGTCACTCAACTCAATCTCTGGCCAATGCATATTTCATCAACCCTTGGCAGCCCGGCCCAGCCTGAGACCCTGACCCAGCTCCCAAATAACCACTGTCCACTGATTTCAAGACTAACAAAGATACTTGTGCCTAGAATGCGCCATGAAGTGTCTGTCAGCAGGAAGTGGAGCTACAGGAAAACAGTACAGCTACACTGGGTATGAAATGTTTGCACAAATTGGTACTTTTTTGCCTGTGCTATTTGCTTTTGAAGGTTCAGTCTTACAGTTTGTTTTTGCTGTTTGCTATCACACGCAAAGTCGGATGAGATTGATATGAATTTATATCAATCCAGCACAAACAGACGTCTGGGATGTGTTTAATTTAGACAAGAGAATATGAAAATACACCTTCGAACAACTACAAAGCTGACGTATTCTGTCTTATTTACACGTTGACAGTAGAGTAATTACAGTGCTCAAACCTTGCAATGCCACAAGAAAGACAAGACTTTTGAGATGCTGCGTACAGTCACTGCACATAGCTGTTTTTGGTCAAGACACAGTTCCAACACTAACTTGTAAGACAACTTTGGAGTAGCTAGCAGTAGCAAGGCTAGCAGCTTACCCCAATTTCAGTCTGTGTGTTAAGCTAGGCTAAACACGTTCTGGAACAATTCTTTTACTGGACACAGATATAAAATGTATAGTCATAATGTCATCCGACGGCAGGTAAGGCACCAAAGAAAAGTATTTTTCAGACTAGTGTGTTTTTACACCGAAAAATCTAAATACAGGAGAAAAGAGCATGTACATATATACATAGTTTACTTGTCAAAAAACTGTGTATATGGCACATCTGTATATGACATATGTGCTTCTCAAGAAGAAAGCCTCAGAAGTCAATACAAAGTGTTCAAGAGTTGTAATGAGGAAGTACGAGAAAGCCAGAACAGACCAAACAATGGCAGTATTCAGAAATAGGAGACATTTATTATATTCACTCTTAAGTTAGTTTAAATTCAGCAGAATATGGCTTTATCCTTCCCCTGGGCCACAGCTGGTAGGGGAGCAGCATGGCTACACTTACAGTTAATGGTATCTTATTCCACTATTACCACTGAGGGCAAGAAGGTCATCGTCTAGAGAACATAACAAGTCACTCAACTGCTAATACACACTTAATAGCTAATAACACTGTGGTAGCATTAGCTTATATGGGCTAGACACTGGTAAACGTTTTACTGCCGATCCACTTCAGACCTTTAGACTTTAAAATCACTTAGCATGTTGGGTCACAGTAACTCCATATGCTAACACTGCTGATGGAATGAGCTCTAGGAAAGAAGACAGCAAAGATGGCATTTTCCTGGTAGACTGAGAGACTGTGAAAGCTGCATTTAAACTGTGTTTTAACATTTTCAATGTGTCATTGTTCCCATTGTTTTCTACTGTATAATAGAAAAGGCTGTCTATTAAACATGTGGTGTCACTGTATTGTCTGACAGAAATGACCACCATAAGTGGCTATACAATATGCTAGCATTATCTGAAAAACTAAAATAATGAAACTGTTGAACTCTGACGTTTGGAAAAACTTAAATCTGCCTTCCAGATTTAAGTTTTTCCACATAAGTGTAAATTAAATAAGGGGCAGGCCTGGTAGATTTGTGTAAAAAATTCACAAGATTCACAAATTATTTGTAGTATCTTCACTTTCGCTGTTTCAAAAAGGTATGTACATAGTTAAAATATTTGTTTAAATACTTCCTTGGTATATCAGCTAAACTGATTTATATTTATATTGACTGGATTTATGATTAAATGAACCTTTGACACCTTATGCCCAGAAAGATGTTAGGCTTTGATGTTTTTTTTAGCATGTAATGCTAAAATCACTTCAGCGGTCTTGAATCACCCTGTCAGGGCTTGTTCTGCAATAATCACTGGCTCACTGTACTTCATCCCTTACTTAACAACTTTTAAGTACCTAAAGGTCAGTGTTCTTACTTTGGATAATACCAGTGGCTATTATCACTCAGCAGAGTGTACAGAGTGCTGGATGAACGCGGTCTAAAAAATTGCTATAAATTATCTGTGTTTGATCATTTACTAAAGAAACCAGCTTGTGACTTTGGGTTCACCAGTCTCACTCTCAGACCAAATGAAAATATCTGTGCAGAGAAAATTAACTCTCCTCTCAATCTGAGAATTACTATCAAACGCTTCTATGACAGAGAACAGCCCACACTAGCCCTGGGAATTACATCCATGTTGGACAATTCTGCAGCTTACTATTTTCAACCAATGCCAACATTCAGTGCCAATGCAGAAAGCAGTGTGCCCATTATGTAGTGAACCGGAAAGTAAGGGTGCGGAGGTTGGGGTGGTGGATGGTCCTGTAGTGCCAAAGGCTAATTTCCACTGGGGACGGGGGTGACACGTCCCCCTCACTTTTCAAAACCTTGCTTTTACAGTTTTACAGTTGCAGCAGTTGAGTGCCACAAAATCTCTCAACAGTGTCCTCCTACTGACCAAATGTCATAATCCAAAAAAGAGAAGCTATGGGTGATAAAAACATTGATTCACTCAAAAAGGTTGCCTTCAGTTGTTGCCGTACCCTAAAAGCAATATTAAGCTTTTGTAAGCAGCGGCTAGAGTTTTGTGAATTTTTTTGCCCTAGGCTTTGTGTCTCAGGCAAGGCTCCCCTGACCCTCAGATTAGTGGAGCTCGTTGAGGCCGTAAGCAGCTTGACAAGCAGCTTTGCAGACACTACTCCAAACAAAACACAACTATTTTTAACCTCCTCTGCATGTTTTTTAGGGAAAAAATAATTTCTTTTTTTTTACTTGCAGTTCCAAACGTGCAATTTCATTATTCTTATGAAAGACAAAAAAAGACAACAATTAAACATGAATCAAAGCGTAGGCAGCAAAGCACAATGTATTTTTGGTGACTAAAACTGTATTATAGTTTTTAAATCTTTGCATGCTGTATTTACTCTTGTTTTATTTATTGTGCTTTGTGGTTTAAGATGTAAATAAAGTCAAAGTTCTCTATCAATGAAATAAACAAAACAAAAAGTAATTATGCATTAATGATACAAACATTTAGGCAGCATTTAATAATTCATTATAATCAGTTATTTTCTAGGTCAATTGAAATATATTTAAATGAATAGTATGATGTAGTATGAATGACCCCAACCTCAACCATATGTAGCTGTAGTTATTGCATGATGCCAGAACTGAAAAATCTTTATATTGAATTGTTGAACATTATCTGTGGTTTTGCAGAGTCACTCAATACCAGTGTTTTTGTCTGCCGATAGGGCCAACAACACAACGTGAGCATGTGTTTAAATGTGAATATATGGTCTTATAGAAAAAGAGAAAGTGTGGTCATTCTACATTAATAGCTGAAGTCGAACCTGAACCCCGCCACAACATACTCTGGCATAGATGTATTTTTAAATGAGGTGAAAAGATATCAGTCAGCAAAATCAGACTCATTAAGTCCCTCACTGACTGATTCTATATCATCAGTCGTATGGAACAACACCTCAACCAGTCTTTAGTAAAGACGCTCATAAGCAATGAATGACTGTGAGACATAGCAATACTGCAGCAGATATTATGATTAAAACATGTATTAGCCTGTCTCATAATGATGAATAATGTCCAGTAGAGGATGGCTGGACTGTAGATAGCCACATTCATCGAGAGGAGCCAGTCTAAATCAAACTAGTGCCTGGGAGCTTAATGTCTGCACAAACAACTCTCCCAGATCAAATCAATAGCACTGTAAAATCCTGACTGTATTCAAACCTCACATAAAATATCTGCAGAACAATAATTATTGAGCAGATGAAGGCTCAGTCATTGTTTCCAGTCCAGGCTGTTATCTGTATTAACAGTAGACGCTTTGGTTGAAAAGTGTCAATAGCTGCAGAGGACAGACAGACGTCGGAGGAGGAAGGGGGAGTCCGCTTTAACTGTGCAGTAAAATAAGGATCACAACAGTCTGGGGGCAGAGGGAGAGATGAATCATCCAGCCGTCGACTTTATGGTGCAGAAGTGAGGAGGAGGAGGAGAGGACAGAGGGAGAGAAATGGAGGGGACAGTAAAGCAGAGAAAAGAGGAAGGCGAGACCAAAAGTTGAAGGGGGAATTGATGAAAAAGAGAGTGCACAAGGGAGCAATAGAGAAGAAAAAGCGAGAATACTAAGACTAAATAGAGGGAGGGAGGCTGACTCATGGGATTGAGCGGGTAGGGAGCAGCGGAGGAGAGAGTGAGAAGTGGAGAGACACCGGGTGGTGAGAAAAGGAGGAGGAGAGTCAGGACAGAAAAGGGGCAGATCAAAACAAGAGAAAAGAAGCAGAAAGCAAAGAAAATGAGATAAAATGTAGAAAGAGAGAAAAACAGCAAGTGTGGTCTAGTTTAGAAACAATTTCTGACTTGCATCTGAATTCCTCCTCTTATGGAGTTGTGCAGCTGCAAAGTGCCCATCAGTCTAAGCAGCCTTAACAGGCTATTTTCTAAAACCTATCACCTGAGCAGCACAGTAATGACAGCTGTGCAATTCTTATATTTTCCAGTACCTTCTATGCAGAATTTTATTTCCCATAGGAAATGCAAATTTCAAGCAATTTACTTAACATCAGGCTGAAAAGCGGTCCGGTTAAAATTTCAAGCTTGTTTTACCTCTGTCAGAAGTTTGCTTTGTCGCACCAGTAACCCCAACTAATGGTGATGTCACGGGGTTCTGGAGTACACGTGTGCATCACTGCAACAAGGTGAGAGGTTAACACCCCCTGAAAACTTGTAGGAATAGTTCGACATTTTGGCCAGGCACAGTGACTTCCTGGAGTCTTGTTGTGAGGTTGCCCTCACGTTGTTCACACCAAGCCCCCGCAAGGCGTCTATCGTTTTCCCACCCGACTTTAGATGAAACCATGCCCACTTCCGTATGACAAAAGCCTCGACGGCTGCGCTGCAATGGAAACCGCGCTCGTGCCGGTCCCACGAAATATGACAGCTACAGTAGCTTGGAAAATAGCGATATGGGGCACTGAATTTGATGAATTTACAGTTACTGTCAGACCACTAAGGAGACAAAAATTAGCTAGCTAGCATGCTATTTCCTAACTGTATGTTCAGTGGGTGTCCGGTGTTGAGTAATGGGAAACAGTTTAAGTCAAGCATAGAAGCTTCATTATGTGTATTATTAGCTTATCATTTAGAAGGTTATACCTGGCAGGTGAGATATTTCTTCATTATAATAATAACTTTAGCCTATATAGCTAGCTGTTAAAGTGACAGGAAGTTGCCTCCTTTCTTAGCTTATTGGAATGCAATCAGTTCAAAGGCCTTTAGTAGTGTTAGGTTATTGGCATGAGAGCAACTGAAGGGACGTAATTCACTATGTGTCAATCTTACCACCCATGAAGTACAGGTTTTCCAGTGCTGTCAAAGTCATTGTTTTGATAGACTCGCTGGGGGGTTTAAACTATTCACATAAACTATGCACCCATCTTGTACCTTTTATAGGAATAGATGACTTTCTCTACCCCAAAACGCAAACTACTAGCTATTCCTTTAATCTATAGTTGTGTTAACAATCAATAGTCGATTAACCCAAAGTATACATTCCATAATTTTTAAAATACTAGTGTGGTCTATAATCACCACAAAATCATTGTTAGTTAGGTTTTTAAATTATAATAACACAATAATGCCTTAAAATTGCAGTGCTCTGAATCCCATTTGTCACTGTTAAACAAATTGCCAGACAAGATTAAAATATTAAATATAGCAAATAATGGTGCACGACTTCCAGGCTTCATTAGAGGACATTAGATGAGACTGATCAAGATCTAGCAAAAAAAAAAGGTTATAATGATCTCAAAACAATATAATTCAGTCTCACTGTTTAGATAATAATGATACTCCATCTAATGTACATGATCAGATTAAGTCGTGTTTAGCCAGACTGTAGCCAGTCCACCTGCTCAGGTGGGACAGTCCTGGGGATGCACAAATACTGCCATGCCAACTTTACAAACCTAGGGAACCTTTCTTTCTTTCCATTTCACCTCCACCAGTAAACTGGATTTACACCCAAAGAAGGGTGAGTGTTGCTTAGAATGTTGATGGCATTGGTTTTGATGTCGTTGGAAAGTACTGCTTGTCCCCAAAGTTAGCTACCACGGTTCTTTCTGCTGCCTGACGCACATCTGGTTCTGTTGAAGCTGGTAGTTTGGCATTAGCATGAGGCTCTGGATAGCTAGCTAAACCAGACAGCTGCCAGAACACAACTCAGTGGAGTTTTCACAGTGTTAGTTTATGCTGAAGGAGTCAGGTTACAGGTTTTTTATCCTTGGAGGGCATTGGAAGATAGAGGCACCACCTAGTGATGCTACCCAGTGCTGCACCAAAACCACATTACATTTTCCCCATGTTACTCGGCTTTTACGTTGTTGTTTAATATATTTTTAAGCGATTGAATTATTAATCATAATAATAATCACTGACATCAAAATAAACGAAGAGCAACAACAGTAACCAGGTTAGGTCTGTGTGTCTATATTTATATACCTCCTGAAGGCCCTCAAGGACCTATAGAGGTCCCTGGATGCCACTTTCACAATCACTACAGGAGCAGATGCTATAGCACTGCTAGAGATGGGTCCTTTGAGATAATAAAACAGATGATAAGAAGAGATGCTCAGTATTAGGTAGCAGACTACAGAGACACAGCAAGATCAGTGACACAATAAACAGCAAAGGTCAACATCCACAAGTAAAACTTGCAGGTAATGGTATAATCAATATCAACTTGAGTTGAGATGGCGGCAAAAGAAACAAAGTCAATGTGGGTAAAGTCAGGTGAAAGGGAAAATGTAGCAGGAGAAATGCTGATACAAATGAAAGTTGCTGCTTCAGAGATTATCTTTTGATGTAAAATGGCAGTTGTCTGTTCTTTTCTCTGCCTTACTCAGATTGATTTCACCAATTTTACTAATACCAAAGATGGAGTAACTCACTTCCACTTTGTCACACAGTTTCCTTTGAACATTCAGAGGGGCAGGCTAATGGCTAGAGAAACAGGCCCGTGACTGGAAGTTGATTGGGTAACATTGATGAGTATTGCTTTCTTTACCTAAATGGTGTTTGATCACCCTAAGGTTAATCTTTACCATAATACATTATTGTTGGATTTTTATTGGATTTTTGGTCAGAAAAAGTTTTTCCAAGCAAAGTGTGGAAGGGGTAGTCGGATTAGAGAGGCATTGTTGCAGTTTCAAGCTTTCAGTTTTACTTTAAAACCATCATCAGGACTGCAACAATGCCTGTGTCCTTTCTTAGAGTAACTATACTCTTATATGTTTTAAATGACAGTGGATCTTCTGGTTTAAGTGTTAGTAGACTAGGGAATGCACAGTATGTATGTATGTATACAGTATATTTATGTGAATGCATGACATTTCAACACCATTAAAAAATGTATTTGTAAAAGTATTGACCTCCCTTCATTCAACTTACTTGGCCAAAAAAAAAGTGGCTAAAGGGATTCAATCCCCAGAGAATGAATACCAGTTACTTTGTTGATCCCCTGGCTTTTCAATGAAAAGCTAGGGGGTAGCGCCGCTAGCAGGTTGAAAATGTTTGGTTCAGATTGAAATGTCTGGACAATTATTGGATGGATTGCCATGACATTTGGGATGTAACTTGTGTTTAGTAATAATTAGCAAATGCTAGCATGCTAACACTCTAAACTAAGATGGTGAACATGGTAAACATATTACATTATATTGCTAGCTTGCTACAGTTGGTACATCAGCTGTTTGAGGTGCATAAACACAGACTGCACAAACAGTCCAGTGGTCAAATATGCGCAGACAACACAAGGAGAAAATTCGCTTCACTTTCTCTCTGAACACATATTAAGTCTTGTTAAATGTATTTTAATTTCAAAATTGCTCTAAATTTGCGTTAACCTCTTGCCCACACCACCCACTACTTTGCCTGCAAGACGCTAGCACTGTGCAGAATTTTCACAGACTGCTAGTGCTATTACAGAAATATGAACATGTAATACATACACTGTTAGATTAGAGTCTTGTCTTTTTGGTCTTTGTGCCCTGTCCAACAAATAATCTAGGTAAAATGCATGGCAAGGGATACTGTAACCTTAAAATATGAATGTATATAATATATTTTGAACTTCTCTTAAAACAAAATTCAAAAAGACAAAATACCTCTTTATAAAGACTTTATAAGTGTGAGAACAAAATCTCTGATAGGCAAATGCACAGTGCCAAGTCACTCAAGTCAAGGTAAGCTAAGAGCACAATCAGCTCAAGAACCCTTTCTCAATTTTTACTCTAATTCTGGGAAAGTCAATACAGAGGACACTGGAGGTTTTTAACTCTGTGGAAGTTGGAAACTGATTCAGCTGCAAAAGGGCACACACACACACACACACACACACACACGCACAGAGCCATGCTGAGATTTAGCTCTCCAGCAGCTGAAGGCAGAGATTCTACTGCAGAAGCACAACAAAGCCACTCTGGGGGTTTAGCTTTGTGGCATGGCAGACTAAAGGCGGAGATTTAACACACAGAGGCACTCCAGGCAGGCGGTGTCAGGCAGACAGATCAGAGAGGAGGAGAGAGAAGACACCATTAATACTACAGATGGAAAGTCTGAGAGCAACTCTAGTCACACTGCTTGTCATGCTGCAGAGCCAACCAGGCACAAGGAAGGAATGGAGAGAAGCAAAAGTTGGACTCTTGATATTTAGTAATGACACATATTTCATAAAAATGACTGAATTGCAAATGTTGAAATAAAAGACAAATGCATGACTGGGAATAGTGAGTAGGGACAACTGATACCAGGATGAGATATAAAGGTGACAAAAGTACATACTGTCTGACTTCTTCAAAAAACAGTATCACTTGGTCACCTTTATACCAAAATATTACTAAAACATATTTAAAAATTAGACCTGGCAATCTATCAGCTGAATATATAGCATATTTAACATGTGAGCATGTTAGCATGCTGACATCAGTACCGTAGCACAGCCTCACAGAGCTGCTAACATGGCTGTAGACTCTTAGTCTTGTTCTAATCTGTGAAATAGCCAACAGTGAGCACTGCACCAGACCTATCTGAATCGTGTAGGCAGGAATTCAGAGCTCTGCAACTAGGCTAAGTCTGTAAACTGTCATCAATGTTTACAATGGAAAGTGTGGGTAATGATTGTTTTCTGGACCAAATAAGCTAACCTGGGGATTTGTTTAAAACCTGTCTGATTGTCTGACTGCTTGTGTTTCTTGCTGCGTTAGACTTATTTTATGTTTCCAGTTCTCAGCAATTTGTTATTATTACTGAGCAGAATGATGGCCAAAATTACAAAAAATATGGTCCAAGTTGTAATAAACCTTTAATAAAAATCCTTTGAAGGGATAGTTTGGGTGTAATGAAGTGGGGTTGTATGAGGTCCATAGTGTATTACCTACAGTAACACACCCCCAGTTTGGGGAAGCAGAGAGTTGTACTGGCTCGGAAGCTAAGCAATGCATTGCTGTGGACAGGGTCAGCAGCATAAATGGTAAATGGACTGTATTTATATAGCGCCTTTCTAGTCTTTCTGACTATTTGAAGCGGTTCGATTCCAGCTTCCCCCAGCCCACATGTCGAAGTGTCCTCGGGCAAGACACTGAACCCCAAATTGTATGAGTGTGTGAAATGATTAGTTTCTTTCAACTGATGGCAGTTGGCACCAGCCATCAGTGTGTGAATGGGGTGAATATGATATGTAGTTGAAGCGCTTTGAGTAGTCAGAAATACTAGGAAGGCGTTATATAAGTAAAGTCCATTTAGAATATTTTCAGTGCCTTACCTTACCATAGAACGTCCGTATTCCTACGCATCAGCGCCACATATGTGTGCCGCACACTGTATAACGCCACCGGAGTTCTACGGTTGAGAAAATATCGTATATATCTTCTCAGCTGTATATGATGGCAAGGGAAGGCGCTGAAAATATTCTAAATACTGTACACTTAAACTGATATAGATTTTTTTTAGGTGGCTAAAATACGTTCTGCTGCTGACCCTGTGCCGACCGCTATCTACTGTAGGTAATACATTGACTATGGATAAGTACCCCATACAACCTCACTTCAAAAAACCCGAACTATCCCTTTAAGACTCACAGAGACTGAGCCATTGCTTAATCAATGAAAAGAGACCAGACCTTTGTCCTCAGGACATCTACTCTCAAGACCTCAAGGCCAGTGTTAACATTTTATTTTGTGACGATATTTGTCTTTCTTATGTTGTTCAACTATATTTATGTATGATATCCTTGCCCCACCTTTTACTGTAACCAGGTTCCTTTTGTCACCTCCATTTTGTTTTTGCCACCTTGATCAGCAGTGCATGCAGCTTTACAAATAAAGCAATACACGGCCATGGTAGATAATAACTGAATGAGACAGCAGTATTTGTACCTTTCTCTTTCATAAACACACACACTTAAAGACACACACACCCTCCACCTCAGAGAGCCTCAGTCAGACAGGAGGAAGCCTGATCGTCAGCAGCCTACCACCGATGACCATAAACGGCAGCCGTGGAAAGTGTTAGCTTGATTACATCACAACTTAGAACGAACGCAACTCTCTCCAACAAACTCTCCTTACCTTACCGGAAAGACCAGCAGTTTCCATGGGAACAGGACAGAACAAGAGAAGGAGAAAAATAGACAGAGAACGATGGAGAGACAGAGGAGAGGATGGATGTTGGGGGTGTGGACAGAAGAGAGCTTACAGAAACAGAAAAATGAGAAACATGTCTATTGTTTTATTCGTCTCACAGAGAGGTAATGCGAACTTAGATGGAGATGAGGCGGAGGGAGGATAGAGGTGAAGTTGGGAGTGGGAGGGAGAGAGAAATGTATAATTATACTGAGAAAAAGAAAGGACAGGGCCACAGCTTGAAGTCAGTGTGGCCTGTGCTTTGGGTCTGTACGATCCAGCGTCACCGGGAGTTAAATTATAATGCTTGCTCCGAAGATAGTCCCTGAATGTTCAATCAACCCCTCAGAGCCCTTCTCTCCAGGGAACACAGTGGGCCTGACAGGGATCGGAAAACAACACAGTGAATATAACTCAGTCTGAACAACAATCACAGTGCAGCTTCACACACACGCCATGTTGTTCCTTCAACAGTCATTAGGTAAATATGAGCTGTTACATGAGTAAAACTGGAACTAGGGTTCCAACTGACTATTATTTTCAGTATCGCTTCATCTGTGGATTATATTAGAAATTAACTGTTCAATCATTTAATCTAAAAAAAGTTCAAATGGCCTTCAAATTACAGAGAATCCAAGGTGATGTCATCAAAACAAAATCAGGGTTGCTAACAGAGCTGTAGTCAAAAACACTTAAATGAACAGTGCAACATTTTGGGACACTTTAGAAGATCGATACCACTCTCGCGTGTGTATGCTAAATATGTAGCTGGAGCCAGCAGCCAATTTGCTTAGCTTAGCACAAAGACTGAAAGCAGGGGGAAACAACACCTCTGAAGCTCATTAATAAACACTTCATATTTTGTTTGTTTAATCTGTACAAAAACCGAGATATAACGTTGTATTAGTGGGCTTTAGAGGTGATGGTAGGTTGTTTTAACTTTGGACACAGCCAGACTACCTGTTTCCCCATTCCAGTCTTTACGGTAAGTTGAGCTAATCGATTCATACATCTTGTGCATATTGGAAGATGAAGTTCTACTTGATCTACTAAAGAGTTTAAAGTCTCAGAAAACTAGAGTTACAAATCAAACTACTGATGTTCTTGTTGAACCGCACCAGCCCATGTAACATCTTAACAAACATCTGACATTATGCAGGTAGTCATGCAGATTCTGTCAAATGTATGTCATGTGGTTTTATGACAGTGTGTCACGGCTGCTGTTGCTCTGTCCATTTTATGTTTGAATTAGGCAGTTTTACACATCTCTGACTGCTATGTGTCACACAATATTACATTTATATACCAAGGCAGCAACTAATGATTAGTTCCCTAAAGAAAGACCAACTTGCTAATATCATAAAAATGAATGCACTTTCATGAAATAATACAATAACCTTCAGAGGAAAAGAACAGAAGTGCTACATTACTTTACCTAGCAAATGCCATATATTTAATGAGTGTGGATAAGGGCTACGACAAACGATTAATTTGCTGATTATTTTCTCAATGAATCGTTTGGTCTATAAAATGTCAGAAAATACCAATCACAATTTGCCTCAGTCCAAAGTGACATCGTTTTGTCCAACTGACAGTCCAAAACCCAAAGACACTCAATTTACGATCGGTCAAGACAAAGAAAAGAAGCTGGAATCAGCATTTTTATTTTTTATTTATTATCAAAACTGTTATTGATGAATTTTCTGTCAATCAACTAATCGGTTAATCAACTAATTTCAACACTAATTTCAGCCACATAACGCATATGAATGAATGATTTTATTCAGCAAGTTTGTGCTCCTTTGCTGTTGTTAAAGGGTATTCTGGGAAATGCAGGAAATCACAAAACAATAAAAAATGTTGGTCCAACAAGAAAGTCAACTGTAACACTATCACTGTAAGAAAAACATATAGATCAGTCAAATGTAGTACTAAATAGATGTAGTTTGCCCTGTATACAGCCTGTTTGAATGCTGCTACCTATCCCTGTTTATCTTTAGAAAGTCTCTTTGCTCTGCCGTGACGACATTTAGGCGCTGTCCATAGCAACAGTCGCCATGCCCACTGACTGCCACGGTGACCGCTGTGGCCCTCACTGCTCGTAATTGGCCAGCCCATTGCAGTTACAGTACATAAGGTGTTGACATGCAGCCACATGACTGATGCAACCTTTGATAACTTTATATTTACTATACCTTTTACATGACTGTTATGAATGCTTGCAGAGACCACTGAAAAAAGTGAACATATCAATAATCTACTGTCTTCCAGACTGTCTTATCTCTACTCCTTTTCTTACTCTGTCTCTTTCTTTCTTCTTTCTGCACGTGGGGGTCGTGCGTGTCTAGTAAATTAGCAGTGATAGGCAGCTATGTGGTTGTCACAGCAACAAAAACCCATCTCCAAACCTCGCCTCGCAGTCTCTCCTTCATTTTCCGTCATCTCATTCTGCCCTTGCATGTATGCAGAATTTGTATGTGTGTCCTTATATGCCTCCTCTGTGTATGCACTGCGCTGAGTTA
Source organism: Siniperca chuatsi (assembly GCF_020085105.1). Classification (NCBI taxonomy): domain Eukaryota; kingdom Metazoa; phylum Chordata; class Actinopteri; order Centrarchiformes; family Sinipercidae; genus Siniperca; species Siniperca chuatsi. The sequence continues at coordinate 25,625,029 of NC_058045.1, read as the reverse complement.
ACAGGGAGGAAAGAGACAAGGAAAGATTGGGAGAGTATGAATATGTGTGTGTGTGTGTGTGTGTGTGTGTGTGTGTGTGTGTGTGTGTGTGAGTGAGAGCGAGAGAGAGAGAGAGAGAGGCAGAGGAAACAGAAATAAATTGCAGTGCTGACCTATATTCACGAATCCAGCAACCAGTTCAGCGGCACAGATGTTCCCCCAATCCCTGTGTTCCTGAAACCCTCGTCCGTGAAATCTAGCCACAACACCCGAATGTATGGAAGGGATTCGCTCTAATTGTGCCTGTGTGTCCCTGTGTGTCCCATGTACGTTATGCATCAGCTGTGTTTTTATTTGTTTGTGTGTGGGAGGATCTGTGCTGATTTAGTTCTGTGCTTAAAGGAGCACTCCGCTGATTTCAACCTTGTCTGTATATGTCAGAGTATGCCTATGGATGCTATTGTACGCATGCCAATAATCTGTATCTGGTAGTAAGGCTCTTTTCATCCTTCCAAATCCTAAACCTGATGATGCAAGCACAGGCCAAGCAGCAGCAAGGAAGACTTATTTCAGGCCTCAGACGTCTAATCATTCTCTCTACCAGACTGAACTGTTTACTTTACCCCTGCTCATGCCATGGCTACATGGATTGTGTTGCAGAATACAGCATATAGAGGGATCCTATAAAATGCAGATAGTATTTTTCTATCAAATGTTTGTTCCAGAGTGTGTCATAGCAGTGTTTATTTAAGTCTGTGGTCACTTTTGAGGCTGTAGTTTGTTGTGCTCTTTATAATATTGTATTTTATAACATGGGCAAGGAAAAGACTGATTGGCTCACAGCTATCTGTTAAAATCATAGAACATGATACCTAAAACATAATTCAGGTTAAGAGTTAAACCAGTGTTCTAAATCAGTACACAAGATTTATTAAAGGGTCGGGTCACTAAAATGACAACAATACCACACATATTTTCTCACCTACCTCTAGTGTTATCTGACTATGTTGTCTGTGTGTTTTGGTTTCATTTTCCCAGGTATTGAGATGTCATGACACGTTTCTATCTAAGAAGTACGTAGAAAGATTAAACCATCTATGAAGTATAAAAACTCACAGTAAGATGTATGGATGGGATGTATATACTGTATGTATATATATTATATATATATGTATGTATGTAATATTTTGAGCAACAAAAATGAAATTCTATTCACCTTCATTTTATTGGGCTAGAGGGAGAAATCTAAGAAACACATAAATAAAATTACCAGATACCACTAGAGGAAAGTGTGAAAATGTTTTTGTAATGTTTTGAGTGAACCAACCTTTTAAACTGTAGGTTACCATAGCAACAGTACTTACTGCTACCAATTAACTCTCACAGGTGAAACTAATTTAATTTGAAATTGAGACACTTCCTCTATTGGTATTATCATTTATATTGTAAACTGTTCCTGTTATTTTGTCCACCCCTACAGTTTGTATGATTTATTATCGCTTTAGGGAACTAATAAACATTTTTATATCAAAATTGTGATTTGGAAAGTAAGAGTAAGAGGTGAAAGTTTTAGCTGGTGACCGCCGATTTCACTAAGTGAAATGACAACTGCAGGCAAATTTAGTCAGCTGTAGCTAATTAGCCTTGATTCCGTGAGTTGCTGTATGCTGATGTTTGTTCAATTCACACTTGGTCAAAGAAGGTTTCCGCAAAAAAGAAACACCACTCTACCATTTGGATGTGTCACAGTTTGCTCCTCAGTCTTTCTCTTCAGCCACATTCCCACTTCCTCAAACACATTCATTGCCATTCTCATCCTGTCCACCAGATGCCCTTTGACTTTTTGTCCTGTCTCAGTTATCTCACTCCCACATTCAGCCACTCCCTCCTGCCCTGCAATTACCCCTTTCCTTCCCTTCCCCATCACCTGACTGCCCCACTCACTCATTTCTTTTTTACTGGTGCACTTCCTTTGTTCTTGGTCAGTTAGTTTTTTTTGTGTACCTGTCTGCTTATTGGTCTGCCTACCTGTATCTGCTAGTAAGCTAATAAATCATTAAACTGCACCAGTCTGCTTACACTATCTGCGTTTGTGTCCTTTCCCTGTTCCCTGCTTGCCAAACCGTGACAGAACAAACTTACCAATATGGACCCAGCAGATGGATGTTTCGAGGAAGAACTGTATGATTTGTCTTACACCATCCTATGCCTCCAAGGTAGTTGGAGGAGGGCCCCTATTTGGGAGTATGGAGCGGCAGCTCTGACTTTGGCACGCAGGGCAGTGTCCACTAAGTCTTGGCTTAGGAATTTTTTACCTGGGTGGGCTACGGACTTTATCAACACCCCTGATTCTCAGCCTGCTTCCCTGCCTGCTAGCTCCCAGCATGCTAGCCACCAGCCTTCACTCCGGCCTGCTAGCCACCAGCCTTCACTCCCGTTGATTAGGCTTGGGTTTGTGAGCCTGCAGTCTTCCTGTCCTGCACCGGCTGGCATGCTACCTGCCAGTCCTGATGCTGCCTGTCCTAAACTGACTAATCCACTTCCTGACAGTCCTGAACCCGCTAACCCCATGCCTGTCCCCCCTGAATCCTTCAAGCCTTTGATGAACTGTTTGAGGAGCCATCCTGATGTCAGTCACCTTTGGAGGGTAATCGCCTGGTCACTCTCACGGGGTACCATGGAGTCTCCAAAGGGAGGTGTGGTCCCCATGGCTCCTGACGGAATTGGCTCTCAGCTGCCCAGCTCTTCATCCTCACCACTGCCCAGTGCTCCAGATACTCAGCTCCCCAGTGCCCCAGAGCATCAGCTGCCCAGTATCTTGGCCACTTCGCTGCCCAGTGCGACACCAGTTCCTGCAGAGCTGCAGTGGTACTCTGTTCCTGCTGAGCCACGGCAGCCTCCAGTTCCGGTGCCACAGCGGTAACTTCCTGCTCCAGCTGAGCTGCAGTAGTCACCAGTTTCTGTTCAGCATCAGCCTCCTGGATTCCTGGCATCACTGGCTCACCTGCCTGTCTCCCAGCTGTCACAGGCTCCCAGCTCTGCTGCCCTGTTGCCGGCCTCATGCTCAGATCTCCAGTCGCTGATCTCTGGTCCTGCACTCCTGCAGCTAGACCTCCAGCCATGTTGCCGACCTCCAGGTCAAGTGAATTATTTTATCAGAGTCTTTTCATGTAGAAACAAGATATGTTTGATTATTCTTGGCTGTATTAGTGCTACACATTCAAATAGTGACAAATCTTCAATATCTGTTATATTAATTTAAGTATACAGTTAGTGTTAAAATTAACATAATCTTTGCTGCTAAAGTATAATACAGACTTGTGTGAATGTCCATGTGCGCAATTTGTTTTTATCACTATTTACATTAAATTACAAAGCACCTGTGTATAGAAGTGGAAGATTTGCTTATGTGTCTATAATCTGAGGACAATAGCATGCAGACATCCGCTCAGTGAGACAGAGAGGAACAGAGGAAGTAATGGGGTTGCTGAGTAATTGCTTTGCGCCTCAGATGGGTGAGTGAACTCTCAGGCAGCAGATTACACGCAGCGTTCACCCTCTAACCTGGCTTAAACCAACGGTGAGCATGTGTGTGTTTGAGAGCCTAAAACTGTGTTTTCCTGTGTATGTGTGTGTGTGTGCCCATGTGTCTATTATGTGTGTGCATAAGAGTGCAGTACCTTTTTGTGTATGCATTTCCACAAACCAGAAGGGTTTAGGAGCAGCAGAAACAAAAAAAAAATCTAATGTATGTGTGAGAGAGAGACACAGAAGAGTAACACAGTACAAGAAAATTAGAACAAAGTGAGTCAAAATCAACAGAATCCAAACAGTAGTGGTGAGGGAACAGGAAATTAATTTACTCAATGCCAGTTCTGACCAAAATGTTGCCCCAAAAAACGGGTCACATTCTGTTTTGTGGAACTGTATTAGATTCAAAGAGCATATAGTTTGCAAGCAATGTTTTGCTTTAGTTGCAGCGCAGATAGCTATGTAACACTAGAATAACACTAGAAATGTATACAACCACCTGAAAAATCAACCCAAAATAATAGAGTATATGATGCATTTACAAAGACCATGAAATCTACCAAAATCCCTGTTGCCAAACACACACAATCTTGGAGCATCACCATACCCAACAAGGCACAAGCAATTAGAGGCAATATTTTTACACATTTGCACTAATCAATATTTTTATATTAACAAAGGATCAAATGACAATGTTCAATGTGAAAGGAGACACTCATAATGACAAGCCCACAGAGAATTATCACCCAACTTTGCAGTTCCCCTCTGCTCCACTGATCGTTTTAGCATCTTTTGGTTTATTGTTTTGGTTTTACGGCCCACAACGTTCCTGTTTTGGTTCACTCTCACCGCTCTCCTCGGCATCATTTCCAGCTGCAGCAGGCAGCTGTTTTTAGTGATAAACCTCTAGAACTTGTCATTGTAAAACTCTGTGAGAATGTCTAAGCAACTGAATGACTAATCCATACCTTGAATGACTCACATAGTTGATCTATCATAGATCTATCATGCTTGCACCATGAAGTGCAGTAGCATCTTGTCTGGCTGCCAAATAACGGCAAAGGGTATAAACAGGAAGTTAGCCACTGTGGTTGAGTGTAGAATTGAAGTGGTCACTGTTTTTGTCCTGAGTGCTTGCTTTACATATATATTCAAATGTGTCACTAAGTTGCAGTCTAACCATAGAGGCTTAACTGATCTGAAAATCTGATTTTGTTCCAGCGATGAACTGATTCAACTCGCCTGCTTAAAAGTACTGTTCAAATGAACAATTGATTTGTGAATTGACCCATCACTACTGTTCAACCACATTACAAATGGACCTGGGTGATGGCACCAGTTATGCTACTGGGAGAATGGTGAGTCTTCTCCAAAGGCCTCTATTGAATTGTATCAAGTTCTGTTTTTTTCTGTTCTCTTCTGGTCTAACAGGCAATGTAATTAAGCGTAAAAAATGCTTTTCCACTTGCAAGGTACCACTGGGGAATTGGTAGCCAAGGTGGGCAGGGATTAAACTTGTTGGTCAGAAAAAGAGTGCAAATACTGTATTGGTTAAGCACTGATGCTGTATTGACAGCATGTGTCAATAAAGAGGCTGGAGAGCGGAGGGGAGGCTCGTTGGTCTGAGGGATGACTGCACTTGACTGATGGATATAATGATCAAAAGCTTGCTAAAGCACTAGGTTGTACAGTAAAGTCAGTTATTTGCGTTTGGGTTGGGGTAGGATCTAATCTGTCTGTGTCTCTGTCAGTCTGTGTGTCTCTAAGCTAATGTCCTCTGATTGACTGTCTTTTGGTCACTCAGGATGTAGTCAATGAACAAAGCAACATACCTCCAAAGTCCTGTCAAATGAGCTCCAGTACCTCTTCATTAACACTACCAATCGTGTTTAATCATTCAATATTTTAATATCAAGTGATTTTAAACTGGATGTTAACACTATTCTGTATCTGCATCTGTTGAAATATCTTTTTCATACAACTGAATTTTCAACGTTTGCAGAACAGATACATATACCCCTGGTTGAGAATCACTGGTTTATACAGTTTAGGTTATAAAGCTGTGTATCAGTGTAAAAAGGTGACTGAATAGAGTTTAGCTGGCTTTACCACATCCCTGCTCTGTCTGTCTCCCTGCCTTGTCCTTCAGTTACATCACAGTGACGCCCCATCACAATTCTTCTCTGTCTGTTTCCTTTAATGATTCATTCACTCTGCCTGTCTCTCTCTCTCTCTTCTGGACTATTCATTCTGCCACATCTGTCTGTTTTTTGACATATTAATTATAGGGAATCCAGCCTTTAGTGGCAGGTCTCCAGGTTCAAACCCTTTTCAAAATGGCCAGCCTTTCATACTTCTCACTGACAGCTGATGTGGAACATTGGGACTAATCAAAGCAATTAAGAATTGCAAAAACCTTTTGCATACAATACCAAAGCAAAACTAAGGCAAATGTTATGAAACAAGATTCGGTTTCTATTACTACATTTCTGTATAATTGTATGATTTGAATGAAGTATGAGTTGTACGTCCTCTACCGAAAGTAGTTTCAGCCAAGCACATGTTGCTTTGCTCATACTGACACTCGCCACTCGCACCACTCGCTGTTTTCTCTGTTCTGGAAACATCAATTTCTCCTGAACTAAACACCAATATAAGGTTCAGAACAAAATTGAGAAATATGGCAGATAGTTGGAAAATCATGATTCTCTGTAAAAAAAAAAGAAAAAAAAGTTTAATAGTTCATGAAGTTTGGGTGTATTGAGAGGAGGTGAGACATACCCGACAAATGTACGTCCTTTAAAAAGTTCAGCGGCTGGAAACCATTTTCCAGACTTAACACTACACATATCAATATTTTTAATAATGACAGCTGCTTAAGGAGTTGTTTCATTCCAGAATAACGTTACTGTGTAAGCCAGTCAAAAGTGGCATGTGTCAGTAGAACACCAGTAACATCCCATTTTTATGTGGTACACAGCAGCAACTGTTCAATAGTATTAATAGTAATTATTAATAGTATTAATAATCGATATATGTCAGTGGGGAGTGGTATCTGTCAATAGAACATGAGTGACATGCTGTTTATAAGAGGCGTAGGCCAGTAGATTAGCAGCACTAAGAATCGGCTTACGCCACAAAAACAAACCAACGGCCACTTTTACAATTCTGCATTACTGTTTGCATCACATTCCATCTATTTCCAGTTATCTTCTCATCCACTGGAATATAAATGAACACATTCAAGTTTTTCAATTGTTACATATTGCCAAGAAAATGCAACTAATAAACCTATTAAAATTAAGATTATGCTGCAAGAACACTCTTTTCTTAATTAAAGAAACAAAAAAAATGTTGAATCAGTTTGAATTCCAACTATGGTGCTTATTACTAAATACCCATCATCAATCACAGACACAACACTGAATTTGACTACAATTCCTCCCTGTGAGGTCTGATTCACACAGATGCGAGCAGCCATATGTTCTGTCATCAGTGGTATAGTGAGATAGAGATGGGACCCAAGATAAAGCTGGTGTAAAAACATGAATGAATGCTAAATCCTCAAACCCATTCATGTTCCTGAAACAAGCAGCAGCCATTTAATGCGCCCCAGCATGGCTTGTTTGACCTCTACCTGCACCGAACCAAAGATGGATGGGAGGAAGAGGCATATGACTGCTGCTGCTCTGTGTGTGTGTGTGTGTGTGTGTGTGTGTGTGTGTGCGCGTGTGTGTGTGTGCGTGTGTGTGCGTGTGTGTGCATGAGAGGATGCAATCTCAAGGCAAGACTGCATAAGGCTACATTACAAATGCAACTGCAAGGCTCTTACTGGTCTGTGTCGTGATTAACATTAGCCTAGTAAATGCATATCTTTACAGCTGAATGGATGTTCATCAACACACACACTCTTCTGCACTACCATCGGCTTTTGTCTTGAATTTTAAAGAGACAATCTGTTCTCCCTTGTGACGACGATTTAGATTCTTCGTTGCACCCCACCCCCACCCACCACCCTCCCATCCCACCACCCCTCCTTTGTCTCTCATTCACAAACACACACGCACACACCAACCTCCCAAGGGCAAACAGGGGGAGAGGCACCTGTGGCCTGCCTGATTAACAGCCATTTTACAGAGGAGCAGAGAGACTGAAGTGTTTTCAGTACAGCAACGATGAGCATTCTGAGAATCCATCTAAGATCTGTGTGTGTGTGTGTGTGTGTGTGTGTGTGCATGTGTCATTATTTATGTGTGTGTGTTGTGGTGGGTAACTAACTAACAGCCCCTGCCTATATCAAGAGCAACCACTTTATGAATATGGGAATATAAAGGTCAAGGTCTGAATGTGACTTTTACTCTTTCTCTCACAAACACTCCATATGAGAACATATCATTACTTTCATGAACTAGTCGAGGTTCCCTCTCAAACTACAAACCAAGTTTCTGAGCATTACTCATAAGATAATGACCAATTATAGTCCTTGTGCTTTGCAGCAGAAAGAATGGCCAGTATGGGAGGATTTAGGCTTTGTTGGATAGATCCTCCTTTGTCAGAGAGTTATACACACTTGTTTTGGAGGTCTCTACCAACATTTTTAACATGGATTGTCCCATACATGGCGACATTAACCTATTAGGGGATCCAGGGGCAAAAATGACCTGCTGGGCCCCCATAACCCCTTACATACAGTGAGCTAGAAAACTGATTTGCTGTGTGGTAGTAAAACTAAAAAAATAATTTAGGAATTTACAACATTTAAGCATAAAATGGAAATAATGAAAGTCTTAAAAAGATTTTGACACAGGGACCCTTTTTATGACAGGGCCTCAAGGTTAGGCTATAAAGCAGGAAGCACCTCAGCCCTTAGCATGTCTGCTGATGTCGTGTGGTGCATATTACCAAACAAATGAGCACAAACCAGATGACACATACAATAGTAAGCGTGGAGTTTTTGGGGTCCCTGGAATTCTGGGATCCTGGGGCAGGTTGCTGGCTTTCCCAGTTGATAATCCAGTCTTGGTCCTATGTGACATGGATTAAACATGTCTTTCTAGGATAAAACATTATACTGTGTAAATGACCAAGCCTCAGAGGTTCCCTGAATGCAGCATTTTTCTCCCAAAACCAGTGAAATAAAAATGATGTGTGAATTTTTGTGTGGAAACATCAACATTTTATGTTTGGGATGCCCAAAAATTTGTGAGACTGGCTTAGAACATGCTTAAATCAATCAAATTTTCAGTTAAAAAGAACAAAGGTTCTTTATCAATCTAGGTTTATCTATCTTTTGTACTTTTGTACTCTTTTCTATGCACACACTGGATTTTACTTGGGTTTGGTAGCCTTCTAGCTAGCTACCTTGTATGATTTTAAGCACTGCTGGCGCTAGTATATTAACCAGAACAATTAAAACTATTACTGCACCTGCAGCCTCACATCATTTCATTAAAAGGTCATCGAACTAATGTTTCCTGAAGGGCAACCACCATTCCTACCTTTTTTCTGCAACATCCATGCTTGGGACTAACTTGAAATCTTAGGCTAACCATTACAAAATACCTGAGGGAGGTCAGTCTCGGTGCTCCAACAATGACAGTGAATGATGACGATGAAATACAGCAACAATCAGGACAGGAATCACTGTGTTCAGTTTCCTCAGTTATTTTATGTCTACAACCCAAACTGGGAGCCACATTCATATGTAAAGTTGCATATTATATGGGTTTATTTGGACTATATTTTCAGGAAAAATCTCTGTCTAGATCAGTGCAGTCTGACTCAACAGATGCTTCAGAGAAGAAGAGCAACTTGTACTTTTGAATGACAGCTCAGTTTTCCTCCCCTGGATCTTTTGGCTACAACCACAATTTGTATCCAGACAACTCCAACTGCATTCTATGACCCAGTCTGATCCAAAGGCAAATCAACACTAATAAATATACGTAAGATAAACAATACAAAAACGCATTTAATCTAGTCTAATTTAAGAATAACTTTATGTGATCTGCAACACTACACACCACCAAACCTTTCAACACTTTCATTACCACACATTCATGGCAAAAATCAAGGTCAGAAAATGCATTATAAAATCTACAAACCTATTTCTATTAACCCTGCAAACTGACTGGTACGGTCCTTTAAGGCAGACATTTCTCCTTTCATGGCACAGTGGTAAAAGGACATGATATGAAGAGTAATGTCAAGGTATTAACTGTAAAATTTGAAGCAAATCAAAGTTTTGGTTAAATGTTGCATTTGTGCATTACATTAGCTAGGCTTCACTTGAAAATTTCAAGTAAACAATATTTCAAAAAGGAAAGCCACATTTTCATGGTCCACATAAACATAAACAAGTATGAAGCATCAGATATGCTGAGCACTGCATCTGTTGAAAGTGTGGGTATCGTGCCTGTTTTGGTTTTCATATTTAATAAAAGATTATCCCACTGCTTGTGGAAGGATATTCTCAATACATAATAGATGCCTTTTTATTGAGTTTGTAAAAACAGGGGATTTTCCTGTGTTGAACAATCACAAACTGAGCATGTTTCTAGTGTTAAATTCATATTAGACTGTCCTTCCTATAGCTGGGTGGGATCACAGCTGCATCAGTCCCAACAGATTTGGTTTGGAAGTGTATATCAACCAGGTCTCCGTCTAGTTGCTTTGCTCCGAAATGGACACGAAAACTGAAAAGCTCCAGGGTTTGAAATAACCTCTCTAATTAGGTGTGATCATGCCTTAGGAACAGATCAACCCAGGCTAGAGAAAAGCAGCCCACAGCCTTCCAGGCACCACGTTGGACATGTTCTACAGAGAGCTGGGCCTCGGCCGTCGCAAATAGTGTAGCGTGTGATTCCAGAGACATTCCCTGCTTCAACCGAACAATGTTGAAACCACCACTCGTCGTCTGGTGTCACTGCAGTTTACTGGTAAACCAGAATGCTCGAAAAGGATATATGTAAACATGGAAGGCTCTTCCAGCTCTAGTTTCTCATTTTCGTTAGCCATTTCAGCACGAGTTAAACGTCCAGGGGCTAACGTGACTGGCATGGTTTAGCTAATGGCCAAAAACTGACCCACTACCAAAGCTTTGCAGGTGGAAATCACACTTTAAAGCTTATGTTATCCACATGCTAAGACATAAATCTACTTAGAGTGATTTAGGCTAATTCAACAATAATTTGGTTCATAGGGTGTACCGAACCAAAGAGTTTTGTACTGAACACTCCTATACTGAACAGTTCGGGATGCACACGCGTACCTTTACACTGATGCTGCACACTTTCTTTCTTATGTTTGCGAGGTAAACAACACGATTAGCACAATGCTACAAGCTATGTGCTACTAGCTATTCCACCTAATATGGATACTTTAACATACTGGATTGGCCAACACGATGCATTCCCGGATGTTCTGTGCTGCAGCTCAAGTTGAATCAGGATCAACTTTTTTTGACAGACTACATGTGTTTTCTTGCTGGAGCCCTTTGCAGCGGCACCCCACTGTAACAAAGCAGTGGTCTCACTGAAATAAATGAGGACCCTTGATTTTTTGACATTGTGCTATTGTCGTTCTGAACGCAGCCTATGGTGGCCAAGTTTCCAGAAAAATCTCATTCACCACCAGAAAACCCCTGTGAGAGGAACATTTCTGCTGGAGTTACAAGGGAAATAAAAGGTCATGCTAAGCAGTCGGAGCAGAGGTCTAGATAGTTGAAAGGGGGCCAAACTCCCTCTAAGAGAACCAATCTTTTATTACAACATTACAGATATGACATTTTGGTCAGAGCGACCTTCATCAGACACTTTAGACCATATCATGTAAGCTTATCTGCCTCCACCATTGACTGCACACATATTCCAACACTGAGAAATAACAGATTCAAGCTGCAACTTTTCTCACAGAGACAGGAAGAGTATTGTCAGTCCTGCCCTCTCCCCCCTCAGATAGTCCAGTTCTTACCCCAACACTTGTCACTCATCTTGATGGGCTGTCTATCTTTTTTATGTGATCTTGCCTGAGACTGAAGTGTGCAGCATCTGTCACCAGCACATCTAAAGCCTCCAGCATTGGTATTCACCGTGCTTTTGAACATTTAAATGTGCTGTTGTTGTTGCTATGACTTCTTGCAATGTGGCTGCTACTACCCTCACCTTTTTAGCCACCACAAGCTAGCTGCTGACCACGCCTATATGACAATCCCACAGTGGTAGTGCACCCAAAAATGTCCTTAACTTTGCTACAATGCTACCTTGAGTCAAACAAGGTGAGTTAGTCATAAACATACTGGTGTTTCCTACATAGTTACTATTATTTACTAGGCCTCTCTTTCTGACATGTGCACCATCCTCAATTTTTCCAATCTTCCACTGACTTCCCTCCCTCCTAGTCTGTTATCTCCTCCCACTGATATGAAAGCACATCAGGGTCGCTAGGCAATGTAGGCAGGGAAAAACAGCCGAGATGTTGATGTTCAACTTGGTATTCTCCTGCTGTGAGCCGGTCAGGGCTTTGGTAATGAGAGCCTGGGGACCTGGCTGAGCCTGTTGTGTGTGTGTGTGTGTGTGTGTGTGTGTGTGTGTGTGTGTGTGTGTGTGTGTGTGAGGGTGTGTGTGAGAGAGAAGGAAGAGTGTGTGTAAAATCTTCCTCGAGGACTTTATTGCTGAGTGTTTGTGTGTGTTTCTTTGCAGTTGGAAGTGAACCAGCTGTGGCCAGGTGGTTAAGGTTTGTGTGTGTGTGGGTATCCCAAATACATGTGTTCAGGTGTAGGTGTGTGCATGTACTTGATGGCCTGACAGGTTCAGTCACACACAGAAACATATTGTGGAGCGAGTGGTAAGCAGATGATAAGCATGAACAACCCCTCTCTCCCTCCTTTCCTCGCTTCTTCCTCCCTTCCCTGCCTCACCTTCCTCCATCTCTTTTCCTTCTCCCGTTTCTCCTCCCTCCCTACCTCCTCTCTAATCGCTGGGCTAATTGACTCAGCCAGATTTGGCAACAGGCTTATTAGTGTCATTTCACACAACAACGAATGACCTACGCAGACAGTGCAGAGATCCAATTTCCCATACACACATGCACACACAGCGCAAACATATTTCCCTCAATTGATAAAATGACCTACTGACAGCAGTTTCATGTGAGTGTTTGAGCAAAATTGGTGTTTGAAGATACTTTTTTTTTTTTAAAACGGAAGATGTAGAATTAAATAGCTTCAGTTTCAAAAATTTCCTGCAGACATGTTTCAAGTATTAAGTGTTGAAAAGCTGATGTCTGTCCAATGCCCCACAACTTTGCAGTGGGGCATTGAGCATTGTGCAGTTTACCCACCTCAGCCAACACAGGGTAAGAACCTGAAGACACATTGTTTTACACTCAAATCATCTTCTTTGTTTTAAGCCTAAAGCTGCCCTTTTCTGTATTTTGGCTGCCTTTCTCTCACTCATCCTCAGGCTGACCTGAACTTCCCTTCATATCAGTGAAATTTAATGGCACCGCATTGGTGTCATTGCCACCTGCAGGTTAACAAGGTGTGCGTGATTGTAGGTGTCTGTCTGTAAGAGCTGATGTCCGGGGCTTTTCTATGTGGTTTTCTCAGATAATTAACCCTTCAGCGTCACCCAAATTCTGCCTGATAAGTGTCAGTGTGTGTGTGTGTGTGTGTGTGTGTGTGTGTGTGTGTGTGTGTGTGTGTGTGTAGAGTAGACCGCCCTTACCGCTGTGTGAGCTGAACCAGCGGGGTGCGATGTGCAGAGGCAAGGTGTCAGCCAGCGACCCCCGGGATCCCAGATAGAGCACCCCGTCCGTGTGGTGCCCTCCGCCCCCAGTGTCCTGGTAGCCGGTACCGTGGGGGGCGGCGGTAGTGCCCCCTGACCCCCCTCCGGCTCGATCCGAGTCCGTCCCTCTGGGGGTGTAGAAGCCGAAGGGCACGGCGGGACTGTGCTCGATGCCCATCCCGGCCACGGAGCTCACCGAGCGGCTCCGCAGGCCCATGGTGCCGCTCGGCCGGTAGTGGCCGAAGTGGGCAGACGGTGGCACCGCGCTGTCATCCGTAGAGACACCGGGAAAAGCACCCCGGGGCCGCCCCGCCGTGCTCTGCTTTCCCCCCATCCAAAGCGGGAGACAAATGGGTGGGGGTTCTGGGTGGAAACAGGAGGGGGCTCGGCTCGATCCGCAAAGGGTCGAGAGAGCCGAAACAGCCTGTCGCCCCCCTCCCCTCGCTCCTGTCTGTCTCTCGGCCTGCCTGCCTGCCTGTCTGTCTGTCCGCGTGTCTCAGCAGGCTCGTCAGCTCTGACTCTCTGCAGACGCAACAGCCCGTTTCCCTGCTGAGCGGAACATGAGCCCGCCCTGACGTCTGGATTCACCTCACCCGCAGACAAAACCTCGACACAACCGGGGGATGGCTGACGAGCTGAATGACGCCGAAAGCCCAGAATGACAAACAGATGTAGCTACACCACACTCCCCTCGCTGTCCCAGGTGATTAAGACGGCTGTATCATTGCAGCAACACGTTTATCCCGCCCGGCCCGGTTCACAGCAGCGCCGCAATGTTCACTCCGCTGCTCTCTCCTCATCTGATCTCAGACATCGTGACAACTGTTGCTGTCTGTCTGACCGCCAAAAAACGACGGTCCGTCTTTGACCAAAAAAAAAAAAAAAATCCCAAAAAAAAAATGACGTCGCCGCTGTCTGTCCGGTCCGGTGGTCTCCAACCAGCGGTCGCTTATTTTCCCGGAGATCGGGGTCACAGTGAAGCCGCTCCCCTGCGCTCAGATCGGCGCTCCGCTGCTCTCCGCTCCGCCGCCGCTGCTGCTGCTGCTGCTGGCCAGACAATGGAGGCGCTCAGTGCGCAAACTCGGATCATAAAAACAGACAGGACAGGAGACAGTGCTGGGAGAAGGCAAACACACTTTGTTTTAACTCCCAATCAAGGGGAATGGACTTGGAAATTGTCTGCAGTGTTACCTTGAAGCCTTTTGAATCATGGGGCATTTCAGGATATGCCAGTGTGGCAGTGGACATCAGGTAGCCCACTTTCATAGCCCACATTGAGCCTAAATTGGATTTTGTACTCTCACCATAATTTGTGATTGTGAAGACAATAAGAAAAAAATCTCAGGACTTCATTTAGAAGTTATACTAAAAACAAGAGGAGCATTATGACCAAATGTGACACTCTATATTATTATTATATTTGTTAACATATACAGTATATTATCCTCAGGCCTATAGCTTATTCAATTTATTCACATAAGGTTCGGACAATTGACATATTTGAAGGGCTAGGGAATCCCCTCTCCTGAGTTTCTTTCTTAATTAATCTGTTAATTGAGGAATAGAAATAGAACTACCTTGCCTTTCTATTACCCATAATCCTGCTTTGCTCCCCCACTCTGTCAGGCCTTCAGCCAGTGTGTTGTTGTCATTACCAAGTTATGCACAGAGTTCTCCACCATATGATACATTATTAGGATTACTGGCTCACATGTTTTGTTTGGGATTACTTGGTCTAATCCTGTGTGTGTGTGTGTGTGTGTGTGTGTGTGTGTGTGTGTGTGTGTGTGTAATTAGACTGGTTTTATTCTGTCTGGCTCTTTGTTTCTTCACAATAACACACAGTCAGTCTTGTACAGTCTTCTTGGCCTCGCTACCCAATAAGGTAAACTATGGTAAATTACTTACTGCAATAGGTGTTAATCTATTCTGCTATAATGACAGCAAGCCTATAAATGGTCCCCTCTCTGCTCCTCAGACATGCAAACACACATTCACACACACACACACACACACACACATAGCCGCACACATAAACCATACAATCAACTCAAATGGTTCTAATATAAATAGAAGACCACAGGGAGAAAAGAAATAAACCTACAGGGTAATAAGGCAACTCTATCGTCTAGTGGTTAATTTGAGTGCTTCCTTCCATTTTCATAACATGTTCAGTAACTCTGAAGGCTTACCACACATTACAATTCGCCAATGACAGACAGAATCCAAGAATTAGTAACAGTTATAAAGTTTCTAGATTGTCCTCACATGCAGTCTTTTTAAGTAATAAGTAAAGGAAGATAACCTTTGTGTTTTATGACACAGAGGAGAAAATAAAAGCATCCTAATAAGTCATATGCACTTTCACACTTTTTAAACATAACAAACCTGGGTTCACAAATATACAGTGCAAGCAGGATCGTAGCCTGTATTTTAGAAATACTGAGGTCAGCAGAATCGCACCAAACCTGGAAATTTTGGTAACACTTTCCAATAAGTCACTTTTTATTAAGTGTTTGTAAATTGTAAGTTATTAATAGGTAATACGTTATTTACTGATGCTTTATGGAGCTGTTATAAACCATTAATAAGAACAACTTTTGGGTTGCCAGGTTGGGAAAATTACCTCTGGCATGTGTTCCTTGTCCACTAGGACACTTGTGGAAAAACCTGTGGCAAATCTGGACCAAAATGCAATGATAACAAATTATTAACAGTCATAAATGCTGACATGATGGTTTATCAGTCAGCGAGAAACCACAATTATTAATTAATGGATTACCAACATTTATAACTTATAACTAGAAAATAGAAAGAATAAACACCCCCAGAGGGATTTTCACCTGGTGAACCCAAAAGTTGTTCATATTAATGGCTTATAACTGACCTATAAGGCAGTAATACATTTATTAACATTAATAAAACCAGGTTTAAAGCATTCTTAGTTACAGTTTATAAACCCTTTATAAAGGATGACTTATTAGAAGTGGTAACAAAATTTGGATTAGTGACCAACCAAACTCTACTCTGTACAATTTTCTGCGTATTTAAAAAAGAAAAACACAAAACTTCCCATTTTATATATATTTTTAAACTGTTTAATTATATTATTTTCTGTAAATGTTATCTCCCTACATCGTGATCTAAATGTTGTTTCAGTCTTCTCTACATTGCATCATGTAATTCTGGTGATGACTAGATCCCTTTTATTTAGAACAGGCAACATTTAAGATATCAGTCTAAAAATAGCAGAACTGGCCAGCAGAAGTGTCATAAGTGTGTAATGGTAGTATCTAAACTGCACTCCATGTCAAACCCTCCAAATTCACAGAAATATAAATGAGGACATGACCTTGGTGTCCTCAACAGTAGCAGCAGCCCTGAGCGCAACCAGCTGACAAAAAATGTCATTGTCAATTTCCACAGCCTTTAAAACATTCATACTGTACATGTGACAGTATTACCCCACTAAGCAGGAAGTGGAACAATAAAATTGACTTTACTGTTTTTAAAGATTGTTAACAATTATGTAAACAATTATTTTCTACGCCATATTGGCATTCACTGATTTCATTGAAACCGATAAAAGTAATTTATTATGTCCTATAATGTAATGTTATTCAAATCAATCACTATAGGTAGAATTCACACAACTCAAAAAACTTTAAACTGATGAACACAGATGCTTGAAGCTGTTTAGTTAATGGCTGAAAGCTGCGACAACATTACAGGCCTACCAAGGCATAAATTAGCATTTTATTTTATCCGTCGTCTTCTTTTCACGCGTGAGACACTGCATGTTTGTCCCAAAGTCTGTCCCCACTGAGCTGAGGGGACGCACTGCTGACACTCTGTGGTGGAGCAGAGTATTACTTCTTCACTGTAACAGGACTGGATCAAGGCGATATAAACATACAGTCTGAATGCTAAGTTGGCAAGTTCCTTTATCTGTCCAGTTCAATATCCATGGGACCGTGATGTGAAAGCAAACTGGCAGCCTATTATATTTTTATTTGAGTGTCCCCATCAGAAAGAGACAAATCACTCCCAAGTAAAGTTTGTCTTGCAAAAGAAAAAGCAATGACTCACAACCATCCATCAATATTCTTTATTTAGTGTTTCACTACCACAGGGAGATAAAGTGGAATTTTAATATGTCTAAAATCCACATCCTGTATTGTAGCTACCCTCTGATGCCAAGATGTACTTCTTCATATTAATCAAGTGTCACAATACACTGCTGTGTCACCTCCATTTTCTGTGCTCTGGTGCAGTCGATCCCAAATATGTTGATGAGTTCAAAGAGGTCATAAAATTAGGCTACTGTAGGTTCTAACATCAGGTACATAGGTGAGACCAGACTTATTATTGATATGGCTTGTTTTAAACTTACTGCCATTTTAACTCAAAAAAGATAGCTTTATAAATTTCCATTGTATGTCAAGGGAAAGAAGAGCCTGATACATCAAGTGCAAAGTTGAAAATTAACTTCTACTTGATCTACTTGGTGTTCAAGATATGAAAACGTGTCTATGGAAATGGGAACATTTCACCAAACTGTTTAAAGGAATAGTTTGACATTTTGGGAAATACGCAAGAGTAGCAAATCAGCCAGAGATTTGCATTTTTGCTTGATATCAAATAATCAATTATCAAGATATGCAGAAACAAAGTGAAGAGACAAAAAACTGATTCAGATTCAACACAATGTTGTATTTTCAAAACAAAACGTTTGGACAAAATCAGTCGTCTGCAAAGGACTGATGGTGTATTTTGTTATTGTTATTGGTAGTTAAAGGAATAGATATATTTTTTTAGCAGGTCAGTCAGGCAAAAACAAACCTCATTTAATGTATGTAGGTTTGCATGAAAAATCCAACATAGTGAGGAGGATAGCAATGAACTGCCACCACAATCCATTCAAATTAAAACATTCTTGATTTTCTTGATTCACTTGAATTTCTAGATCAAAGGCTAACTGCTTTTCCAAACTGGAAAAGAGAGCATTATTACTGGTGACCACACAGTAACACCTGCACAGATTTATGTACAATCCTATATGTCCCACATTAAAAACGTCTTCCTACTGATATCCTAGTTTTCACTTTTGAGTGATCCCTGCCTGTTATGTCTCAACCAGAAGCCATGTTTTAACAGGAATTACTTCGTGTGCAATATGCTCTAAAAATGCCTCTGATCAAGCCATGAACAGTGAGCAAATCATGATGAGATTCTCTGTGTTTAGTGACTTTCCCTCAAACTGAAATAGTGTTTATAGTTCTCTAGGCTGCAGAATTTTCCCAGGATTCATCAGGTCCTTTGGGTCAAGGGCGTCCTTGAGACCCTGCATGACCTGGATAGTCATGGGTCCCATCTCCTCACACAGCAGCACTCTCTTCCCTAAGCCCACTCCGTGCTCCCCTGTACATGTACCATCCATGGCCAGGGCTCGCCTAGAGGGAAAACAAACCACATTATTTTACTGTAAAAAATGTAGCGTTTATTCAGTACTGCAGTGTAGTAGCCCCTGCCTTTAACTGTTACTAATATCACAATACGTTTTATAAAACTAAACTAACTAAAACTGACACTACTAATATTGACAACTGCTACAATGATCTTTAACTTAACCTTAACTACACCAAACTCATGCCTAATTTGAATCATTTAATATAATAACTAAATGTAAATATTTTCACATTATAACTTAACATAACTATCTCCATAATAATATCTGAATGGAGCCTGCTTCTACATAATACTTTAAAACGATACAATCTCCATTAAACTGGATAGTATATCAGTCTGGAAGAAGAACAGGGGATTTGTTCAATGTGCTGCCTTAATGATATAGAAAACAAGTTTCATTTTGTTTTTTATTGTCCTTTTTACTGGGAAGCATGCAATACATTATTTTAGAGATTTTTTAGATAAAAACAGAAATTGAGGAAAAAATCCTTTATCAGGATAAACTTTGTAACATTTCTTTTCTTTCTCCTGCTATTCAGTGCAAAAGGTTCAATATCTGCACATAAATATATGTTATTTGAAGGTATATACAAGTAAATATAACATTATACCTGATGTTTTTCTTTTGGTTTTGTACATTTGTTACTGGAAGATATCTATAGCAATAGCTATATTTTTGATGTTTGATATTACAGCGCTGTCTTGAAATCTCACGTAGAAAGGGCCAATGTTTGGTATGACATGGAAATGAAAACTAATTAACTATATAGGTGCAGACTAGGGCTGTCATGATTTGCACTACATGATTATTGAGGCCAAAAGAATTAATGCTAACAATATTATCGCGATATCTATAGAAAATTTGAAAAAAAAAAAAATTAATAATGCAGCATTCTGGTTTTCTACCTTTTGAGTAAAAAGGAATACCACAGCCCTTTTTCTCTTTTTCTCTGGTCATGTAGCATCAATTTCAAAAATATTTGTGTCTTTCTACTGCTTAGACAGCCCACTTTCCAGCAGTGAAATATCCCTTTAAAGCCTAAAAATAACAATTTCTAACCTTGTACATTAAATATCGATAACCCAGTAACCATAACCATTTCACACTTTATACCTATACTTAACCATTGCTAACCTAATACCTAAACATAAACAATTCTGTAGAAGTCATTATGTTCCCATCTGGGTATCAAATCTTAAACCATAACCACTAAAAACCTATTGGCCATTATTACTGTTATCTGTATCTGTGGCTTTCTTCATATACTCCTCTGCGCCATTACTTTGGGATCTAGAACTGACCCTGGTACAGCCAGTGGTTTTTACAGATTTTGAGAAGATCGTGTAGGCATTTAGCAAAATTCATCATTTAAGGACAGACAACACACCATCCAACAGCCTTTTCAAAACCCAATACTTAAAGTTAAGTCCTCTGAAATCAATATCAGCTAAGAGAGATGGGTGAGAGTGCGAAAGGGGATGTGAATTTATCTGAAGGTAAGCGAGCACAGTGAAAAGGATTAGGCAAAGTGTGGGAAGGATAAGGGAGAAGAGAAAGGAGTTGAGTGAATGACAGAAGATAACAAGGAAAAGTTGATAAAACGGAGCAGTGAGGCCGTTCGACCTGACTAGCTTCAGGGCAGAACATTTACTGAAGCTTGAAGCATACATCCTTTAACAACCCTTAAAAAACTGAGATTAGTGTTGTTATGACAATCAGAAATTCCAGTCTACATTGAGGCTGGTATAAATAATTGAATTCAGTACATGAAAATCACCAAATGTTTCCTGCAAGGTCAAATTCTATGTCAGTGTTAACTACGAACAGTAGTTACTACATGTACAGTAAATGTGTCAAATAAGGATGACGATATTCTTGAACTGGCTCCCAATTTAACTACAGTGGTTCACAAAAGTTAAGCATTAGTTCATAAGGTAACCCCATAGAGAAAAGTCTTCTCTGGTGGAGGATTTGTGAGAAAGTAAGAGCTATCAGAGGACAAGAGAGGTGAGAGGTTCCGACAAGCATTACCTGGCCAGTCTCTCAGTGAACAGGTGGACCTTGTGCAGCTCTTCTGGGTCACCGGGGTCCACCACCATCACACAGTGGAAGTTACCATCACCCACATGACCTGCTATGGGACCTGAAGGTACAGAAGACAGCATTTACTCTCATTACTCCGGAGAACATACAATATCAATTTCATTTTCCTTTCTTATTCTAAGCCCTTCTCTCATGGTCTTTGTACTGTGTTAGTACAGCTGCTGTCTTTCCTGCTTTTTGTTATCTTTTGTAAAGTATTTTGAGACACTTTTGTGTGATAATGCACTTTAAAGTGAGACTATGTAACGTTTGAAAAAAGAAATAACAGATTTTCCTTTTAAAAATGAAAAGTTGATTTCAACTGCAGTAAAACACGCTCTTTTCAATTCAGTAATCTCAGAGGTTTTGCTGCTACATCCTTACTCGGCCAGTAGCTTTTATTGGCTAATGTTAGCAAAGTTTTGGTAGATATTACTGGGTGACTGACATTACTGAGTCAGTCTGCTGACTTAACAACTTTTCCGCTGCTTGTGCTACTGTACGCAAGCCTTTACTATTATCCCATCATTGTCACATGTAGCCACAGTTGCTGTGGTTCAGCAAACAGGCTCTCTTTAAATCTAAACCCTGACCCTAAGTTAAATTAGAATACAGCATTTGTTTCTGTGTGTAGCATATTCAGTTTGTAGGGAATCAACTGAATACACTTTGAATACAATATGGTTTTATAGATTTTATTCAAATCTGTTATAACTAATATTTCAGGGTTTCTGCAAGGTTCACCAAGTTAAATGTAAGACATTTAAGACCTTTTTAATGCAACATAGAATGCAATTTAATACCTGTTGTAGAAATGATTACTTAATTTAAGTTCAAGTCTTTGCTTAAAATCGACACACCCATTATGAGCTGTTGAGCTTCCTAACTACTGTAGCTAACAGTAGAGACAGTGCTTGCTATAGGTCTGACGGTGCTGACTGACAGCACAATCCACTGTCACAACAATCCCACTTTTAGTTTATAAGTGTGTACCGTCTGCTGACAGCAAGCACATATCTATCTTTATCCATATCTAATTTACTTGGTGAACTCATGCCGAATCAATTCATTTTGTATCTATTACAAGCGATGTAAAACTGCTAAACTTGCATGCCACACTACAACCAGTTCAACATGAAGCCCTATGTTTTTATTTGGTGGAGAAGGAGCTCTTATCAACAAAGTGCTATTATGATGGTCTCTAGAGATGTGATATATGATATAATATGATACGATAGTTTTCCTAAACAGGAATGACTAGATATCATGGAAAATAGCAGTATGCCATTTTCCTTGGTGAGTTTTACCTTTGGTCAGTATTTTCTTTTTGTGACTGGAAAATAAAATAATTTGCATCATATTTGACACTCTAAATCTTGTCCATTGTGTTTATTAAACATTGGCTAAGTGTCGAGACTTAATTATGATGGAAAAAATATGGGTGTTGATGTTGTGGCCACTAGTCTTGACATGACACCAAAAACTACTTAAATGCTGGCCACACCCATATGTCCTGGCCACATTAAATGGTATATACAAAAACGGTCCATAAGGCTAGATACTGCATTTTTAAATATACTGCTTATTTGTGAAAAAATAATTCCATCACTGGCAACAGAAGAAAATTAATCTCGCACTGTACTCTTTGATTAACACTTAATCTAAAGGTAATTTTGGATGACTATAACTGGTCTGTTAAATAGAGCATTTGATCAGATCATTTAAGAAACTATTCAATTTGAATCATTAGCAGCAATTTTGTGACTTATAATTACAATTGTAATGTATCCCTATGAGGTGTCCTGTCAGTCTTTTTAATTTTTCTGCACTTAGCGTAAATGCTCTGACTGTAATAATTAGGATACCTTCACAGGTTACCAATAATGCACCTTGAAGCTTTATACTCACAGTCAATCATATCAAGCATTACTAACATTATTAATACTGAGTCATGTAAACACCTTTAATATTGTTCTCTGCAGTGTACTCACCTGTAAGTCTGTTCTCAGTCAGGTCCTCCTTTGTCTCCACTATGATTTGAGGCAGTCGAGACAGAGGGACACACACATCTGTAGCGTAGGCCTGGGACACACACACACATAAACACACACACGCAGGGAAGATAAGGTCACAGTATTGGAATTACATCATGTGGTTGTCTTCTGCAAACACTAGGATTTAAAACGTTAATAAAGTGAGACATAAAACTGTCTCAGAATGGCTATGGTGTTCGGGTGTAATTAACTACCCTGTTGTTCACCGTTAAAACACATTTAAGCAGCATCCAGTAGCCCTGTACCTTGAGCTCTAACGCTATTGAGTTTTCCACACAGCAGTCACAGAGGAGCGTAATATTGTGGTAAGTGGTAATAATATGATACTGCCAGCTGAACACTGTCTTATCCCTTTGGAATAGTTGTAATGAACAATATTACATCTACCTGCCCCAAAGACCCTCTTACACTTATCATCAGTCTGTGGTGTTCAGGGCATTAAAGGAGCTGTTTGGTGGTGAAATGTAGTGTCTTACTTTTCTTATTTTTTGTCTTCTTATACTTCTAATATTAGTGTTTTCTCACATCAAGCACAGGGTAGTGTAGAGGTATTTTAATATAGCTATTACGCAAAGTTGTTTTCAATTTAAAAATATTATGGGGGGGTCAGCAATAATTTTAAGACTCCCATGTTTTTGGTCTACGATTAACTGGGTATTTCACTGCTAAAACCAGTGGCAGAAGGCTTTCTTTACCTTGCAGCCAGGTCTGAGAGCCAGAGCAGCGTACCAGGCATCATGACGAGCTTTCCACAACCGATCCCGTGTTTCTGCATCTCTAGCCCACTGAAAATCTGAACCACCATTACTGTGAGTGATGTCCTCTGTAGAAACACACACCAAAAAAAAACAAAGAGCGGCACATTGTAAAATGCTTGGGGTAAAAGCACAAAATAAATGCAGACCATTTACCAGGTACGCTGACATGAACTGATTGATGAAATGTTGTAAGGTGGAATAGCCAGTTTTTTACGGCAAACATTTTGACGTCACCGTATGTCAAAGTAATATTGATAATGTCTGGATTCCATAAAGTTTTGCCTGTTCCAGGGCCCGAGTATAATGTGTATGATGGCTCGCTTCATTGGAACAGAGCCAGAGTTAATATTACTGGTTCCACCTGTGCTTTTTCTAATGACAAGTCAGACGTCTGCTGTTAAAAGGGCTACTTTTGACCTAATGGTGGCACTCATTAATGTACAGTATTAAGAGAGCAGGATACAGTGCAGTGAGCTATTCTTGCTTCCAGTTTGCCCCAGTGGCCAACCACAGTACTTCATCTTTAGAATCCCCTGCAGCACAAAAAGCATTTTCCCCATAGACTGCCATTACAAAAGACACATCTGTAAAACTGTTGACAGGACACCTGGAACTTCAAAAAATGGTCAGTTATTGCGCTTTGTAATATGTAATATGTACTTTCCCAGAATATAGAAAGGCCATGGGATGGGCCGGCAGGTTCACAGACAGACACACTTCTAGGAAGAAATCTAGGAAGGGAGATATCTTTTTATGATATTCACTGGGAGACTAACTTTCATTGGGAATGGGAGCCATTTTGGAGTCCTGTATCTAGTTCTCATATTAATACATCCATGGTGGCACTAAATATAAAGTCAGGAATTACCAGGGTCATTAGGATTTATCCTCTGGGGACCATAAATATCTACCACCAAATGTCCATCTAATTCATCCAATAGTTAGAGATATTTCACTCTGGAATAAAGTATTGGACTAACAGATCGGCACTGCCATCCCTAGACCTACGCAGCTAGCATGGCTAAAAACCACCAAATCTCTACTCCACCCTGTCTCAGACACACTTGTTACATTATTTGCCTTCGCTGGTGACAAATGTGTTATGTTTCAATTCAGGCCATGTTTGATTTCATCAGCAAGATTACACTTTCTGAGAATATTTCAAAATTCTGTGATAAAACACATTACTTTCATAATAATTTTGAAGGTTGATTTTATCCGCAGCAATAGGGTGTGACTTTGACGTTGTTACAAGTCCGTGATTTTTGTACACTTCACTCACACACCAGCTGTGTTGACCTGTTCCTCGAGGCTTCGTTCAGAGCCGTGGAACTCCAGGAACAGAGTCGGGGTCACAGGGTAGGACAGAGAGCTGAACCTGTTGCACGCATCAATCATCACATCATCCAGAAACTCTGAATAACACACATTCACACACAGTCAAAACACACAGAGAACAAAGACAAATGTCAGTGTGATGCATCTAAATAGGTCAACTCAAATACGTATTTTCCAACTGCCAATAATTGATATTCTTGTTTCACATCTAATTTTATGATACATTTCTCACTCTTGTATTCTATTATCCCTCCACTGCAGGTATCCATTTTCACTAAGAGATCAATAAAGGTTCATCTCCTCCTTGTTTTGTCTGTTCCCTGTTCATCTTTCCTCCATCTCTCAGTGGCTGTTTTATCTTTCATTAAGCCTAATGATGTCAGTGTCTTGCCGGAGTGATTACATTAACATGGCTAACGCTTCACACACATTTAGATCCTCACCAGTATTGTGCTTTATATGTGGGCCAGGCTGGTCTGAGAAGCCTGGAGATATCACAACAGTTCATCCATATTTAATTGCATCTTCAGTCTTGACCACATACTGTGAAGAAATTGGCAGACTATCAAAGACATGTTCTGAAGAGATGTCTTCCTCTTTGAGCATACACAATGCTTAGACGTTCAAAAGTTTGATTTCATTGTTAAAATTCTCTTTGTACATCTCGGAAATAGAAAACTTTGTCCAAATCAGCTGCAAAAGCTCCTCTCTCAATGTCTTTGTGGCAAACAGCACCGTCTTTAGCACATACAATATTATACAAAATCTGGATCAATCAAATCCAAGTTAATCCCAATGAGAGTTTTTATTACACTGCATTATCCCTTTATGTGTCAAGCATGTTGGTGTCATTTGAAGTCTGGTCTTGCTGTGCTGGAGGTCACACACTTGCTGAGAACAATGAATTGTAGACGGTGGACTTGGAGTTTTCAGTTTCAGAGACTTTCAAAGTAAGTTACAACATGACCTATTTTTGGCACGTGTCCATTGTAAATATACTTATATTATAAGGAAGCCATCAAATCAGATCTCATCATTGACCAATCACTTTTTTACAGTGTGTGATCAAAAATTCCTCCTGGGTTTTAAAAACTCAGGTTTTGACACAAGATGTCAAAGTAAATTAATTGCAACAGACATCTTGAGCCTTGTTTAGACTGGAGCCAGATGTGGCCAACAACGAAGACGTTGGGTTGGGGGCTTGCAATGATTGACTACTAAAGCCCCAAAGCCCACATAGACCAGTGTAGCACGCTTTAGCCATGTCCTGATGTGCTGAGCTGTGATCACTTACATCTCAGTGCACTCATCCAGCAGGGGATATCCGATCTCATGTTACTGTATGGAAATAGGGCTAGTCCGTGATGGTTTCTACCCTTAGCCAAGTTATGTCATCACTGTAAACTGATTGGCTCAACATGTGTGCTCATGCAGGCAACTACAGACATTTTTTTAAAAATTGTGTCCAGCTTTTAAGTTCCTGTTCTTACTTTTATCTAACAGATACCAGTCACACAGTCTGTAGGCAATTGCATCCAACATCTGAAAAATGCCGACACAGTTCACATAACCCACGTGAAAAGTGTATCCTACAATTCACTACAGTCTACTGCGCAACATCAGTCTAGTAGCTGGCGCTAATAAGTTAGTTTTAAGGTTGACAATAATCAACAGACATAAAGAAGATGCTGGGGCTTATGGCATTATAGATTAATATTATTACTGATGTCAAAACACTACACAATTACACCAGAATCTTCACAGATGGTTTTCACTTAACATAGGAAATCTATTCTTCTTGGTGAGACTGATAAGAATAATATTGCATATCTGGCATTAGTCAGATTTCCATCCAAATGCAGCGCAAAGTTGAACTGAATTTTCAGAAAATCTCCAAAATGCGAATTAAGGCACGTTTCCATCCACTACTGTTATGTGAATATTGAGCACATCGAGATAAACAGTTCGCACCAGTTCTCCAGTCAGGTGCAGTTAAACCATTGCAGCCGAAGACAGCGCAACAAGATGATGTAATTTAAAGAGCTCCACACAGATCTCATGTTTTCGTCTCTTAAGTGGAAGCTTGAGTGACAAATAAGTTACATGCTCCTTGTGCATCATGATTTATTTGCTAAGTCTGTTTCCTTTTCATTTTTTTGTATTTTCTTTTTATTGATACACCAACTTTTCCACCTCAGCCAAGGGTTTAAATGTTTTCATGCGATTCCATTCAGGTTTTATTTATGCAAAAAAATAAAAATGGCCATAAAAACAGGTGGATGGAAACACACTTATTGTCAAAATGAATATTAAATATGATATCATATGTTTTCATCAATGACTTAGAGAAATATTTTCCTTCTTCTACGAGTGGTGCAGGCATTATCTTTTCACCGATGCGGGCGATGGGTACTCCCGCTTGTAGAATCTGTACTGTGCTGTCTACAGCAGCCTGGATGGAGGGAAAAGAGCAGACAGCTGACACCATGGCCTCTGGGATGCCGTATAGGCGCAATGTAGTCTTGGTGATGATCCCCAGGGTGCCCTCTGACCCCACAAACAGGTTTGTCAGGTTGTAGCCTGCTGATGATTTCCTGAAGATTGATAAAGATAGAAAAGAAAGGTAAGTGCAAGCTGCCCTAGGCAATACTGCATATTTGAGGGTGCAAATGGCTACTGTGTACCTGGGACGTCGGCCCTTCCCAGCCGTGTGTATGATAGTCCCATCAGCCAGCACCACCTCCAGGTTTAAGACGTTTTCCCTCATAGTTCCATAACGCACTGCATTGGTACCAGACGCACTGGTGGCGGCCATACCACACAGAGACGCATCTGCCCCAGGATCTGAGACAATTAAAGCACATCACTAGTGTTTCCTCAATTATTTTAAGAAATGATACAAAATAATACATAGAGAAAATGTAAATCTACTATAATCCTGTCACACCCACATTTGTGTGTAGACAGTGCTTGACCTTAAATTCAACACTGATTTTTTAAATCACCCTGTACTCTTTAGGTTTTTTTAAATCATTTAATCTTCACTTTGTTTTTTATAAAGTTGAAAATCACTTTGGGGGGTTAAGATTTCTTATCCAATATCCCCACCTGCTGGATGTAAGAATTTAACTTCCTTTAATGTCAGCTAAAAATGGGTAAAAAAAACCCCAATGTATTAAAACAGTTTATTTGTTACATAACAGCAAATTTTAAAAACATTTTTCCATGTCACCTCTGATGGAGCAAAGATGAGTAAAATGATCTGCCTCAGTGTCATCTTACTGATATGCTTTACACATATCAGTAAGGCTGAGTAGTAATCCATACTCAGCCAGGCAAAGTAGTGGGAAACAAATCTGACATTACTGTCTTTTACTCCTGCAGAGTTTAAAAATGCTCTGAGTGGAAGGAGACTTAGATTGTTTCACATACATCCTTGGTGCATTCCAAAATGGAAAAGATTTATCTTGTAAAAGGCTTTTTATGTGAATGACTGACCAACAGGGAAATAGAAAAGTGAAAGATATCCACATGCTGGATTGATGCTATTGGCATAGATGACTGACCAGGCCGGCTGAAACACTGCCAAACACACAGCAGGCCAGAGTCACTGAGGGCAATGCTAAGAACGCTGCGTCACACCCAGGATATGAAAGAGTTCACAAGGTGGAGAAGATTATAAGCCAAACAAAACATAATTTAACCTGATAATCAGACTGAACTGCCATTTCTTTTCACTTCAGTCATTCAGCCTGACATTGTGATCATGTTAGCTGATTTCTTGTTGGGGGATGATTTTGTGTTGCCCTAACCAATCAGTAGCGACACATCCATCCCGCTGACATCATTTTCAGTTGACATGGAAGCTATGGTAGCGATTGCTAACAGCAGTTAACTTAACGTTTTTAACATTGATCAGAGCAATATGTTAATTTAAGTGTTAAGAGTTGTTATTTCTCTATGTTGACTTACAACAATTTGTACAGCTGCATCAATGACATCCACACTTGTTGCCATTTTTCTGCCACTATTATAATATATATAGTATAATTACTTTTAACAAATAACAACATGGTCCTGATTATTGGTAGCTGCTATATCACAACAGTGGAATGTCAATGTTACTGTTTCTCAATATTAAAGGCCATGCACACTCATGGTCCACCCACACAGGTGTTTTCACTCATCTGCCTGATTGGACCCCTTCTCAGGGCAGTGGAGACAAAATTTTACAAAATGTGTAAAATCTGTAGTTGGACCTGTAAAGGCAGAACATTTACACTTTTATTATTCTTATTGTATGTTATGACTGGTGACCTCACGTATTTTCCCACCATACTTCAACCTGAGCAGAGGTCCAATCAGCCAGAAGTGAAAACACCAGTGTAGGTGTGCAGAGCCTTTAAGACCAAATACAGCATCTATGATACAAGGCTCCAGACTGCGACCATTTAGATGCATTTTGCGACCATTTTTGGAGACAGTGCCACTAAATGTTATAACTAGGCGCTATTCTTTTTGTTTTGTTTTTTAAAATCATCATCATATATAATGTGAAACACCAGGAGGGAGCAAGAATTGGTGTGTGTGTATGGCCCTATACGCTCACTACGCAAGTTGCATAAGGCCCCGCCGCCCCCTCGTGTCAAAGCGGGTGTCAGTGTTTACAACTTGAATGAGAAGATGAAGCGGAAGTATCCTTCTGGTCATGAAAAGAGAAAAAAAAAACACAAACACCATAAGAGTGAATTGTGGGAACAGCAGCCAGGTTAACTTGTGTTCTCTCCTCTCCAAGTTTGATATCAGCAAATAACAGTAAGATTAAGTTGATGTGCTAGCTTCAGTGCATCTCTCTCTAGTCTGTCTCTCTTGCTTGCTTGCCAGCCACTTCCAGAGCTGTGACTTTGTGCCTGACAAAAGTGAGAGTGAAATACAATTATTTATTATGTTTGATAAATGCCAACAGTGTTTCTAAACTGCAGCTCGGAAAAGATAAGCATGTCGCACGTGAACGTGCATTCACGTAATTTTAAAACAAGACAATGATTATCTAGTCTCTCAGTCAAGGTTACAACTCTGGACTAATGCAATGGATTGAGATTGACTATTGATTAAATAATGAATTTAAAATGAACTGATTGACTGGACTAATTACCAGGCAGCAGAGCCAAAGCTCAGTGTTATATTTTATAATTTCCTACATTTGATATTCTACAATTTCTACAATTTCTTATTTATGTTAATGTAGAATATTCACAGATTCTATTGAAAATATTCTAAATAAATATTGTTTGTATTTTCTGTTCTGTAGAGGTCTACTTATTCTGAGACCGACAGATGGAGCAAACAGTTTTAAAGGAGGGAGGATTGTAGTGGGAGCACTGTGGTGTCAGGTGTGACTGTGTGGCAATGGCAAATGGTTTACATGGCTCACAGGTCAGGTAGGAGGGCCCCTTTGCAGAATTTTGCTTAGGGCCCCAGGGGGTTGCATGACGGTTACTAGTGGAAAAAGTTAGTCTGGAGCCCTATGGTACATATCTGTCAGAATTTTACATTTTACCTGTGAGATTCAAAACAAATAATGTGCATTGTAATCCTAGTTCAGTATAAAATACCATTGTTTGGGAGTGTTGATTGCCAATGAGCTGAGGGCCACAGAGCTCGGTTTATTCATTTCACTCTTGGCAAAAATCTATTAAGGAAATTTTGATACGTCATTCCGTTCCGATTTTACAAGCAAATCAATTTTTATCAAAATAGCTAATTTTAAAACTTGTGAACGCATTGAGATATCAACCTGAAATTGGAGACACATGTCCAGGAGTTTTCCAAAAATTGATTCCAAAATTGCCCATTGTACTTGGACCCTTGAAAATTTCTTCTAATTATTTTCCTTTACAAAAAACCTGTAAGATGTAGAAACACAAAAATTGGCGGGTGGTTCACAATTCCACCCACTACTCAAGCACATATAATGATTAGGCCTGTCACAATAAATATTTTTGTTGGACGATATATTGTTCCAGCAATAATTGCGAAAAACGATATTATTGTCATTTTAAGGGCATTTGCATGGCATTCCATCGCATTTATTTGCATAAAGCATAGGGGTTGTGTCAGTTGCAGCAAGGGAGAGATAGAGAAATCTTTAGCCAAAAAAATCACAAACTCACTACAGGGACATTGTATATTTGAAGTTAAAAAAAAAGAATTTTTTAATCTGCAAAGGGAGGGAGAAGATCAAACGAACTATTTAAATATTTACAAGCTATAGGAACACTCTAATCCAGAGATCCAAAGAGTGAGAGAGAAGCTCGAACCTGCCTACACTACACAACGCACCTACTGACTGTCTACACACGGCACAAGAGGAAAGACGAGACCCGGCGCTGTTGGCAGAAGAACCGAGGACTGTGATTACTGCTGTGACGCACTGCGCCCCAAATCTTATAATGTAGGAAAAACCCTGCTGTTTATTCTGGCATCATGTTGGCTAAAATGTTGGTGACATTCTTATGTAAACAAACTCGCATGTAAACACAATGGGCAATATCGAGGTCAGCAAAAATTATTGAGGTCATGTCCATATATCGTACAATAAGTCGATAACGTAATTATCGCGACAGGCCTAGTAATGATACTCATTGACCTCAAGGTGACGCTGTAATAATCAAGTTTACATTTTCGCATTTATCTCAAAAACAGCTTGGCCTACAGTTAAAATAATTTCATAATTTTAATCTCTCAAATCATCTGCATCTTGTCTTCTGCTCTAAAAATGTCAAATTTTGTCATTTTTCGTAATCTGCTTGGATCACGATCTTTGCCGCTTGCGGCTATATTAAATATTAAAATGCTACATATAGCACCTTTACACCTGACCTGAACTCTTAATTCTAGTCTTCTTGAGGTCTGGCCACAGCAGAAAATGGTAAAGAAAAATTAATCCTTGCGTCTTTGTGAAATATTTTCTTCTGGAAGCTTTGTGACGTAGTGACTACTGGAAGGGGTAGTTGACGAACACACAAACACACACACAAACTTGAATTTGATCAGTTTTGTACTTTAGATCGATAGGAATATGTGTAACAGATCATTAAAAAAAAGAGAATTTCGGCAGTGCAAAAAACAGAACTGTATTTTAAGAATTATATATATATATATATATATATATATATATATTAAAACATAATTCTTTCATTAGTGCAAACAACATTTTTTTTATAATTCATCTTCACATTGGCATGTACTCATTCAAGACCAGTGCAAAACAGTATTTACAGATCATTCTTTTGAATAAAATAGAGCTGGTATTATGAAAGAATTTCAATCATTAGTGCAAAAACATTTTACATTTTAGATGGAATCTTCTAAAACAAAGAACAATTAATTATTGAAATGTATGCATTTTACACCCACTGAACCATAGATGAGAGCAGGCATACGTCACTTTTCTGTCTGCAGAACGACCACACCCCCTTTTGGTGAAAACAAGCGCTGTAAAAGTGCCAGCGCCAAATTGAAAAAACTAGTGGCACCATGCCTAAAAGCTGCTGCGTCGCATTTTGCATGTCAAACATCAACAAAAAATGCCCAGTTTACAATTTTTTTCCCCCCCAAAGAGCGAAGGACAGTAAAAGAATAGATCTGTGGTTTCAGGCCATCAACAGAGAGGATCAAAATGGTCAACTGTGGGACCCCTGGCCATTCAATACGTGTACCTCTGTGGCAAACACTTCATCACAGGTTAGTTAATGCAAAGTGCAATGAAATAACTTCTGTTATGAATTGACGCTATAAATAAAATTGCATTGAATTGAATTAATGATGTTACTGAGTAAATGGCATGTGTGCCGATTGTGCCAGTAGATCGAAGCGAATCAGAGTCTTAGTGATGATGTGAAAAAATATGGCCCTACCATAAAACACATGCTTTTAGAATGGAGTTTGGCTCAACAGTCTGTCCACTCAAAAGACCGGTGAGCAGAGGGTACTTTATCGTTAATAATTAACATAAATTGAGCTGACCTAAATTCTAATGAACCTTGTAGGAAGTGGGGCTAAAACCGATCTGTTTTCTACTTCTCGGCTCATAGGAAAAGGTTGCGGAATAAGCACAAACGGCTATCAAAATAGAGACAGCGGTCGCTTCACCACAGCAATGTAATTAGTTTACAGTAACTTCACATTGGACAGGCTACCAAAATAGCAAACAATAAAGTGTCTTAATGACATAAAAAGGGACAGATGTCATAAATACATTACCTGGAGATTCAATACGTGTTTTTTTTTATATATACGGATACCGATCATTGATCGGCAACGACATAACATAATTGTTTGCATGATCATGGCCATGGCCATAGGATGTGGGCTCCTAATAGCTAAAAAGCAATACAGTATTCTTATTTCATGCAATTAAAATGGCAAAGACCTTGGAATTTGCATTTACCGCCAGTCAAATTAGAGGGTCTGCTTTCACCCAAAAGGGGGCGGAGGCTTGATGCAGGGGCAAAGTACCCGGATGCGCTGCTCTCATCTATGGAAGACATCACACAACAAACTGAACTTGTTAGAAAGGTTATGGGAATGGACAGTTCACAATTAATATTGATTATATTAATTCAGAATTATAAATATTGAGTTTATATTGATATTAACTGTTATTAGGATGACAGAAGGGTACAATTACTTTGTTTTAGGTATGGTATTATAGTTAATTGAGCGTTACTAATTAAGTGCCGAGTCAGCGGTGATCAGCTGCCATGTCCGTCTATAGCCACCAGGTATCACAGTTGGTTTCTTAAGTGAGATTACACTGTTAAGATTTAATTTGGTGAGAGAAATTTGTACTGAAACTGAGGTTTTAGGTCACTGTAGTCAGGTTTTAGTGTAAATATATATTTGAATGTTTATACAACTATATATGTTGTATTTGTTAATATAATTTGGATAAATTGCCAGTCATAATAATCAGTAAGCTTATTAACATATTGTTTTCTCCTTCATTTGTTTCTGTAGAACTACTCAATAAAGTAGGCAAAATAACCTCATCAGAGTCATTCCAGTCTAGTGTCCTGACTGACACTCCGTGGCAAGCATCAAACTTCCACCAGCTTGCAAGAGAACTTTGAGAACCCTACAGAACTGGTGGACATCACAAGCAGCTTTTTGGTCGAGGCCTATTTTTCCCACTTGATCTCTTGCAGCAGTAAGTAGTCGTTTGTCCTCCAGAGCTGCACTGTAAAACTCTGCACAAGATATTTCAAAATTCAGAGTGACGGCTCACCCTTCATTATGGCAACAGAACATTTATTCTGCACACCTGTCCATTTATTTTTCATTGAAGAGAAAACCCTCTCCACATACCCAGTAGAGGATGGGACAAAGGACACCACAGCCAGGATGTTTGGAAGGTCAGCTACCTGGACACCCACTCCTGATGCTCTGTCAGGCGCTCTAGAGCGCTGCTGGCAGTAACACATTCATCATAGAGCTCATCCATGGAGATGGTAAGCCTGCCAACCAAGTGAAGCCGCTCAGTGATCTTCTCCATGTCTTCATAGGAGATCCTCCCAGATGTCAGAGAGAGGGGCTGCAGGTGAAAGAGCCAGTCGTCCTCATAAACATTGAACCCCTTCTGGACATAACTGATAGTGGTGTTTAAGAAGGCTGTGAACTCCTGTCTGGCAACATCAGCATCAGATGGAGAGAGATGCTTCAGCTTTTGTTTTGTCAGGAAGCCATAAAACCCAACTCTTCTCGGAGTCTTCTCAGAAAAGAGTGCATAATGGCATAGAGGTCAGCTGATGTGGTGTCATCCCTCTCCAGCTTCTTGACCACCTCTTCAAAGAGGGACAGAAGAGGAGGTACACCTCCACAAGATCCTCAACACCAACAGCCTTGGACAGTCATCACCAATGCTGATAAAATAGGACTTCAGAGGAGTCCAGTTCTGCAGCAGTTGGGTGATTGTAGGGTGGAGTGACAGCCACCGTGGTGCAGGATTTCATGGAAATCAACATCAAAAAATGCTTCAGGGACTCTCTCCTTTTGGCAGAGATGGAAAAGAAACGGTAGACCTTAAGGACAACATTTTCCACATCAACCGAGAGCTGATCCAGGACATGTTTAATAGTGTAATGGACAATATGTGCATGGCAGTTGCCTTGGAGGAGGTCAGTGGTGGACTTTATCTTCAATTTTGTGAAGAGTGAATAGTGGATGCCATAATTGATATTTGTATTGTGTGCACTGAATGCAGACACATGATCCAAAGTCAGACCCAGATTTTCAAGAGAGCTCAGGATGGTATTGACTATTCCTTCAGCAGACTCATCTGGATTTTCAACTAAATCAATCTACTTGTTGATGACCCCGCTATCTGGAGTGAAAAACTGTACAGTCAAGGGAAACACCTTGCAATTGCCCTTGATAGAGGCATCTGTTTGTAAAGAGAATGGGAGCAGTTTCTCAGCACTTTTTAATTTGTTGATCACCTCCTCTACTGCCTTTGGAGCAAGGACATCTGTGACCACTGCCTCGGCTTTTGTCCTCCCACAACCCATCTTATTGGCAATGCTGGAGTCACTCAGTGTTCAGTGAGTCATCTTAAGCACACAGTCAGAAATGTTGTAGCTCAAGTTGTGCTTCACAGTATGATATATATGTGCTAACTCAGCAGCAGTCACCTGTAAAGAAAAAATGGATGCAATTTCACTGTATACAGTATATGTATAGTTTATGTACTGTATATAGTGAACTACCTGTATAGTTTTTGTATATGAGCTGTTTGGACTTGTAAGATGTGTGTAAAAGGTTGTATATACAGTATATGTATATAATATTTATTATTATTATAAATAAATTAGTAAATACTTACTACTCCGTTATTACTGTTTACTGTTACTGTTTATTATATGAACCTTAAATATGCGCATTAAACTTATAGTAGCCTACAAATAATCACTGCGTATCTATCAACCAGATTTGGGTTTTAAAAACCGATAGGATTATTATACATACCATATCAGCTTGGGGGACAAAGAACTTTCAGAGTACACCCTGTGTGCTCCGCAGCCTCTGGCTCCTCCTGTGATTTTCTCTGGGTTTGCTGTTTGATGTCACAAATTCCTCAGTGACTACTCGAAAAAACCCGGTGACAGACAGTTGGCCTTGTACACATTCTCCATCACGCTACCCAGCCACTGGTAATCATTTTCTCATTCCCTTCTGTATTTCTGTAAAATCTCTTCTTTTTTTTTTTGCCAGTAAACTATGCTCGTATGTCGCCAGCTAACTTAACAACCTGCTTTCAGCACTAGGCAGTGCATGCTGGGAAATGTGGGCCGTCGCTACAATACTCTCAGCACCGCACATGTAGTCTACTACACTACATGTGTGCACAGCTGAGCAGATGTAGTGCAGTCAAAGCAGTGTGTTCACAGTAAGTTGCTAACGAGTTTGTGAAAAACATTGCTGGAAAGTTAATAAACAATGAACCGATCATTTTCTTCTTTGAATATAACTCTAATATAACCCTGTCCCTGACAACCGTCACGTCACTCATGCTTATCACAACTGCAGTATTAGAGATGTAGCTAGCCTGCTATAGTTTGTCAGTCAGTAGCAGATTGAAAGGTAAGTGTCAGAGCTTCTCTTCATCATTCTGCAGCTCAGCAGACGACGGTGCGGTGGTGGTTTGAGTCTGTTGAGTGGTGACGTCACACTATGTCGTTACATAGTTGGTGAGATGCAGTGCTGGAAAGTAAATAAATAACGTCAGGAGCCTATTTTTTCACCAAATACGTTGAACCCTGAACGTTTACAGCAGAGGTGCTGTTTATCTCATGACTCGGCAGCAGCAAACCATGAGTTTGTGTTAGTGACTGTTACATTAACAGTGAAATATTGCTACAGATGACTTGTTTTGATAAGCAAGAAAAATGCGTTTCTGATTGGAGTTCAATCCATTGAAATAATGGTTCAGAATTGGAATAAAGCTGTAGCATGAATCTCAGAGCTCGATATAGTAAGTTAGAGAATATGTGGTTTAGTAGAGAGCAGTGGTAGAATGTAACTAAGTACATTTAGTAGTACTGCAGCCTACTTTAGTACAATTTAGAAGTACTTGTACTTTACTTGAGTATTTCCATGGCATTTTCTGCTACTTCAGCAAATGACTGATACTGAACAGTACTGATATTTATTTAGCTATTTATTTTATTTTTATTTATTCTTTATTTTTTAAGTGTTATTTTCTAGAATTGGTTGACAATGTATATTATTTAACAAGTTATTTGTTTAAGAAAGCAGCCTTCTGAGTACCTCTGCATAAGCATATCAGTGCAAAATCGGTGCATAATCCACACAGAAAAGGTCTACTTTCATTCAGCTTAAAAATTCTCTATATCGGCCGCCGTATCTGTAATGGGTGAATCCCATATTGGTCGGGCTGTAGCCGACACCCCCACACATTGCACACCTGCACAACCCTGCGCTAATCGGTGCAATGCCTGATTCTGTCTGAATAAAGCTTAAAGATTGTAGATCTGTTTTTTTTATGGTTTCGATACTTTAGAACAGGGCTATTCAATTACAAATTCAATTGGGCCAGATTTTGATTCTGGGCTGGATCAATTGAATAGGCCTGCTTTTAGAATATAGGGAACACAAGCACAATCAGTTCAACCATGGAACTGATGTGTTCTGTAATCAGTTCAATACGGAACACGTCTTAGTTTCCAATTACAGGAGGATTCTGTATTTCAACGGGACGATTCTGTATTTTACAGGACAGTAACATTACTAACAGGACAATATTATACACACAAGATGCATTTGTACCATCGACTAACGACAGACTAACTGTCTGTAAACCATTCCTCTTTTGTGGAGCAGTTTATACACGGCAGAGGAGGTTAAATAAAAGTGGATGGAGCAACACAGCTAATTAGCTATGATAGCTTCCACCATTTGGGACTCTCCGGCTCCCTCAAAGGTCAGAACTGTCAAGGTGGCATGATATTGGTCAACGGCGCAAATTTGTGGGTAAACATTCACCCAAGTTGAACACAATGCAAAAAATTTGCATGGATTTCCTCGCCCCAGAGCGAATCCACCCACTGACATACTGGAAAATACAGTGAAAACTAAGAAACAGTGTGACTGACCAACAGGAAACCATAGGCCGGTGTCTCGCAGGTAGGCGTTGAGGGCCTTCCGAGTCACACCAGGCTCCACTGTCACATCAAAGTCCTCCTGGTGGACATCCAGAACCTGGTCCATGTTCCTCAGACTGAAGCACACACCACCCTAAGGGCAGAAGAAAGAAACATGTAGACATACAGTACATGCACTCATACACACAAAAGAACCACATATTTGTTATTTTGTATTTTTCAAGCTTATAGTGTCTTTTTATACGGCATATATTCAATTTTCCATTGTAAATTTCCATGTTCTACTGCAGTTATTTTGCAATTCTGATACATACTGTATGTAGTGTGAACAGCTAGCTAGTTAGCAGCTAACTTTAAGAGTGATTTTTTTCACTGTGGCAGAAGAAAATCACAAGAGAAAACGTGATCAATCATCTGATCGCTCTGATTAGTCTACCCGCGGTTCCAGCTTCACAGCTCCAAAACATATTTTGGAGACTTCTGGTTTTAGGCTATTTTAATTTACATTAGCCTGATTTGAAGTTGCTAAGTAGCTAGCTTCCTCCCACTGTACAAAAGTTAAGCCAAAATATGCCGGATACGGGAGCTGCATCTTGAGCTGGTGACGTAATTTGCAACCAGAGTCTGCGCAGTAGTGTTTGGAGCTGAAGCCGTGGTATCGAGGTGCCGCCCCCATACACCTGGCCGACTCAATCGTGAGCCGGCCTCAGCTGTCAATCATGACATGACACCCCTTTTTATAGCATCAAATAACTATTTAAAACCAAACTGAAAAACAAACACTTGAACATACATCTGTTTGATAAGAACTACCTAAAATGACAGAAACCATCTTAGGGAAAAATGCATTTGACGTGTTTAGTTTAGTTTAGCTCAGGTCCCATCCGCTAACATAGAGTTGGCAGGGTTTATGATCTACAGTATACTGCATAGCTGATTAAAGTAACGTAAGGGAAAGGCTCACTTTCACAACAACACCGCTGGTTACCCACAAGGCCACCTTCCTTAAAGGGGAAGGCTCGGCCGGTAACGCAGGTGCAGTTAGACTGTGGGTGTGTTAACCAGAGGTGGAAGAAGTATTCAGTTCCATTACTTAAGCAAAAGTAATAATACCATCCCCACTGTTAAAATACTCCACTACAAGTAAACGTTCTGCAAGTACTCATTGTGCAGTAAAATGGTCCCTGTCAGTGTTTTACTATATATGATGTTTCTGGATTAATATTACTGCTACATTAATGTGTATGTTGAATTTTACTGATGTAGATGTTTAAGATTGAGCTAATTTGAACTACTTTATATACTGTTGGGTAGTTTAATCTACAGCAATGCATCATATTCTACAAGATCATCATATGTTTGCACTATTTGAGAATTTACGTTATGTTATTTTAGAGAAAATGTATAACAAGCTATATATATATATATATATATATATATATATATATATATATATATATATATATATATATATATATATATATATATATATATATATATATATATCATGGCATAGCCTAAAAATAGAGATATTATTTATAAGCCATATCGCCCAGCCCTAATTCATTTTTCCTTAAAGTGGCTATAATCAATATTCATATAATAACAATGTATCAAAAGACAATGTGAAAACAATCTGACAATGTGAAATGAAAGGGGTCGCTCAGCAACAGACAGCTGTTTTCAGTGAAAAAGCTCTAAACGCACACTGTACACTACCCGCTCAGCACCAAACAGCAGACAGACAGCTGGTAAATGTAGTGGCAGCTCTTTAACAGCTAAAGAGCCTAATATTTCCCTCAGGAGTTGGTGGAGACCAAACACAGAGCTAAAAGAGAATGAATATTGCACTTACATTTGCCAGGTGGCCAGAAACACTCCAAATGAATGATAATGTAGCTCTGTAACTGCTGGATGCATATAAGCAACTGTTTGCTAACAAGTTCACTATATTAACTTATAACAATTCTTTTCCGCGGCCCAAAGTGACCAAAACAATCAGTTACTGCAAGTTTAAAGCTGTTGTAGGAATGTTTTACAAGTTGAAATGTTGTCGTCCTACCATTGCTCTCCTATTTGCTTTCTCACTTTAAAGCCAAAACCACAAGTACACATAATGCTGTACAATATGTTAGTTTTATTACTGCTCCTATTTCCAAAGTATCAATGCACACACATCCAGTCACAGATATACTTACACACACATAAACTCTCTCTCACCTTCACTGCGCCGACCCCTCCCTCCAGGCCAGTTCCAGTGCCAAAGGGGATGATGGGAAGGTGGTGGTTGTGGCACACCTTAGCCAGGGCGCTGACCTCCTCCACACAACGAGGAAACAGCACAACATCTGGGGGACGACATCTGGAGAGCAGCAATGAAACACTCTCACTCACTCTTCTCCATACTTCGCCACTAAACAGCACCTTTTCTACCCTTGTAGAATTCAGTAGGAATTATTTATAGTCATGTACATTTTTACAAAGGAATCATTAATCTCCAGGCAACTAACACGTCTGGTGCCATCATGGAGGTCCATATGAGGAAATGTCTGTGTGCAAACAACCTCTGTTACAAGCAGACTAGGAGGAGCGGTGATAAAACGATCATTTCCACATTAAAAACAGTACACAGTTTAACCCTTTTAGTTCTGTTGAATTGGCCAAGCTATATCTTTAATGCTGCACTGATCAGTATTTTTATATGAACAATGGATGAAATGACTATGTGTAATGTGAAAGAGGTCACTCACAAAGACGAACCCACAGAGACTTATCACCCAACTCTACAGCTTCCCTTAACACAATGGCGCTCCATAGCCTCTTTCAAGTCATTGGGCCTCATTCACAAAACGTGCATACGATCAAATCTGATTGTAAAGTGTACTTACGAAAGTTTCCACGAACATATTGTCATTCATCATTTTTTCTCTTTCCTGACTTTGTTCTTTGGTAAGATTAAAACTGACGTGTGTTTGGAAACATGCAGGAAGGCATTGAGCTGAAGTGGCTTCTATATAGAATGCGTTAGTTCTTGGTGCAAAATCAATTATTGTAGTACCAAACCTCAAATTAACAACAAAATGTTTATCGGTGCATTTGTAGGTCTAAATATTAGCTAAGCTTTATGAACAACATCATTGATAGATGCAGCCTAATACTAGGCTTAAGCGATTCGATTGGGAATACAAGTTTAGTCTAGGCTATGATTGATCAAAATTATTAATGATTATAAAGACTCACAAGCACGTTTGGAGCACTTGGATAATTGTGCCATTAGTGCATCTTTAGTGACAGCGCAGATGTGTTGGCTGACTGGACACCTGACACCGCGGTCTAGGCTATTCCCCCAATCCTTTTGATATTTCACTGCTCCACATCTGGCGGCCACCCTACGCCATTATAATCCGTAGTATGATTTATGCTTTTTGGATTCAAATTTTATGTCAAACAATTGCTTTTTGACTTCATCCAAGGTGCGTGTCTCTGTCTGCTGTAATTTATATATATATATATATATATATATATATATATATATATATATATATATATATATATATATATATATATATATATATATATATATATCTGCTCCTAGCTCTCACTGCTTAGTGCTTACGCTTTTGAAAGTTGGATATTTTACAGTCACTTCCGACAATAACACTAATATCTCATAGCCTGAAAAGTTTATCGTCATGGTTTCTTCTATATTTGCAGTAGTAGAGAAAACTACTACTAAACCTGGATTAATGGGGTGCTTGCCTGATAGCCACACTCTAAACTCTGATGCAAGAAATATATTTATTAGGCTATAAAATCTACGTTTCGGCGGACAAAGCCATCTTCATCAGGACTTGTTTTTAAGGCCTACTAAATATATTCTTCACACCAAAATGTGGACTATATTCTTCTCTCCTTTGCACACGAGCCGCATGTCTCAATGCCATTTATGGGGTTGTCTGGTCGTCTACCTATGCTAATTAACACAAACAGGCATGTGCATCGAATTTAGAAACAATTGGGACTCACCATCTGATACACCTGGGGCATGCACAAAATCGAGGGGCTGCGCATGATTCATGGATCCCAAGTAGATTTTTCGTGGGCACTTTTCTCAAAAGCAAAAGTAAGAAGAATTTAAGAAAAGTTTTGTGAATGAGACCCATTGTTTTGGTTTTCCGGCTCACAACTCAGCTCTCATTAACCTCGTTTCCAACCACAGCAGGCAGCTGCTTATCAGCAAAAAAGCTCTGATAAACTCCCTGTACACTACCTGCCCAGAACCAAATGGCAGACAGACAAAGTTAGCAACTAGCTGGTGAACATAGTGGAGCATTTAGCAGCTAAAGAGCCTGATATTTTTTTAAGGAGTTGGTGGAGTACTAAACAGAGTGAGCCTAAAAGAGCGTGACTATTGGACTTAAGCTGCCAAACTGATTGTCGGATTGTCTAATAGTTTCAGAAACCCCCTCCTCCTACACCTTTCCGTCGTCAGATCGGGGGGGCTGTGTCTGACCATTTCTGCAACTTTCTGAAGCCAACAACCCAACACTGACACCCACTTCACACCGTGATTGGCCTGCTGTGTGTAGGTGAGAAAGTAACCTGAGCATACATCCTGCAGCTCAGGTGCTAAGTGGCACTCTGGTCTTGTTTAAAACCTATCTATATGTGTGTGTGCTGAAAACGAATTTCTTTTTTCTCCTAATATGCACATTTGAGCTTCTCTAGCTTTCTCAAGGCCTCACTGGCACAGTATGGATGTACTGATGCTACTTTGTAGTGTCCCTCACCTGCCGTCTGGATATTTTTAAGCCAGGTTTTTCTGTCCTTGAACCACTGGTATCATTTCCTATTTGTTTACTGTCGCACAGCTTGTTACTGTGTTATTTTGGGATAAAATGCAGTTTTTAAAACATTTGCAAAGTATTGAAAACACCATTACCATGCAATATTATGTGTGTGTCTGTGAGAGAGTGAGAGAGAGAGACTGACCTGTGGACAGACTCATCTTTGCCGTGCTGCTCTCTGACGGCTTCACCCAAAAAGACGCCATCCTCACCACATATAGACCTGAATGCAGAGAGCACGCTGTCCAGAGCAGCACTCTGTGCAGACACACAAACACAAATGATTACACACAGCGAAGGAGAGTGAATCACAAGAGAGTGGGAGGAAAAGTACATAAATAAATGTTAGAAATATAACATCGTTCACTTGAATTTAACAGCAGGCTACACTGAAAACTGGCCTTTACATGTTATGTTTTCTCTCTTATGTAAAGAGAACAATGTGTCAAATCCCATTCAACTCTGTCAATTTAATATGTCTAGGCTTATCAACAAAAGCACCTGGCTAGGCCAACAATTATTTAAAAGTAAGAGCCACTGAATCCCGGGAGGTTATGAATGAAGCTTTTTTCCCCTAGACAGCATCGTAAAAGTTTTACAGACATCCACTGCAGGGACCAGGGTCTAAATTAAGTTCCGGGGACATTATTTTACCCCCCTGCTCGGGGGTAGTACTTTTCAGAAGTTACGAGCACAGTACCACACATATATTGTAGCTACCACAATATATAGCCTAGCTAAATAAGGTTGCATAAAGCTAACATTAACCCAATACCCCTAAAATACAACTCAGCTATGTTACATTAACGTTACTGTTCAGTTTTATCATTTATAATCTAGCCTTAGTCGAAAGTCTGTAAGTTAATTAAAGGTAATTAATTAAAGGTATATGGAACAACAGATAGGTTAATAGGTATCTTATGTCCACAATGTTACTACATTGCGTGCTATATTAGCTATGTTAACGTTACTGGGCTGTTATTATGTTATTGGCTTTATTAACGCT
Source organism: Siniperca chuatsi (assembly GCF_020085105.1). NCBI lineage: Eukaryota > Metazoa > Chordata > Actinopteri > Centrarchiformes > Sinipercidae > Siniperca > Siniperca chuatsi. Next base: position 25,580,998 of record NC_058045.1, on the reverse strand, counting down.
AGCACCAAACACACCAAACCTTCGACCTGGTGGTGTTACGTATGAATTTTACGTTCGCTAAACACGTGACCTCTTACAATGCATTGAAATTAAACGATAAAGTGTAACTATTTAAAAAAAAGCACTTACTCTGACTGTGTTTTCTGATTTAATGTTGCGACACTGCAGGACGCAGTGCCGATGAGACAGCAGCCTACGGCTCAGTGTCAAGCCAAACAACATTATTTACCCTGCACCGGACTAATGTCACTGAATCTGGGGCATGACAAATACACGACTTCCGGTAAATTATTTTCAAAATTAATTACAACTACCAAAGAATTACAATTTTTACAATTGCTAAGTCACATTTCTCTATAGGTTCTCATTTTTTCATAGAGAAATGTGACTTAGCAATTGTAAAAAACCTGTAAAGCCAAGTCAAGTCAGTTTTATTTTTATAGTACAATATCACAAATCACAAATTTGCCTCAAGGGTCTCCACCATGGAGACCTGGAAGAGGACAGACTACACAAACACACAAGAGGCAAAACTCAAGCACACCATTCACACAGGTAGGAGAAAGGAATAGACAAACACAGAGGGAGAGACAGAGACTAGAGGACAGGCTGAATCTCATGGAGAACGAAGATCCAGATCCAAACCGACAGCCAGGGATCCCGGGACGGCCGATGGTCCAGCACAGAGGAGCCTGAGTGAGAGAGAGAGACACACGCAACTGTGCTTGTGGGACACAAACAATGTTAAAGAGATGCAGTGTTTTTTAGAAAGTTTACAATATTGTCGTCGGCAGGACAAACATGGACTATAAGTACTGGGCTTAATAGATTCATTGAGACTGAGAGCGACCTGTCGGCAGGGTAATGGAAACAGGTAGAAGGTAATCAAGAATAAGCGCAAACTTAAGGCGAAAAGATGAGTGTTAAGTTTGGAAAGCATAAAGCACAATTACAAACAATTATACAAAAATGCTTTACTGTCACATTTATAATACTTTATAATTAAGTACCTCACAGTCCGGTTAAACGTTGCACTGATGATGCATATTTCCTGATTTTGAAAGACAATGATCAATTTGCATTCATTTCTAGCATGTTAGATTACTGCTATTGTCGTGTCAAAAAGACTTAAGTCTTCTTCTTTTTTTTACAATTGCTAACACACGTTTCTCAATACTGAATTCACTTGTTCAAAACGTTTCACACAGTCAGCACAACAGAAATCAATGTGGACTAAACTGTGGATCACTTTTCATTGCTTTTCAGTGAAATAAGAGACATCTTGTGTCCAACAGTTGATCTTTTAAATTTAAAACATTTTGCATATTCATAGATTCTGGATTTTTCAATGAGAGATGTAATTGTAAGAATTTTTAACTAGGTGATTGAACATTTTTGTCAGACTTTTTTTTTATCAGACACAAATTACTGTTCCAAGCTGTGCATTTTTATATTCATCTGTATCTTAAAACGTGTCTGGAGGTGATCTTTAAGAGTGTATGTTTGTATGTAGAGAGTAACAAAAACTTTATAATGAAGCAAAACTCACATCAGGAAAGATTTAGGACCAAGGCCCTTTAAGCTGATATTTAGGTTATCCTCAACTAAACTTATTATTATATGTATATATTATATTATATTTATTTTTCATTTATTGATGCATACATGTCATTACATTGCATTACCCACAAAATGCAGTTAAAGTGGGTTTGGAAGTTTTTGAAGGAAATAATTGGACATTAACTTTGTCATACCAGAAGATTTGGATGTCTGTATATTCCAATGTTTACTTTTTCAGGAAAACTTTTGTACTTATTCTGAAGTCCACCTCATGCGTTTCCGGTCATGTCCTCGCTAATGCCGGCGAACTTGATGGAGTTTGCTTGGACGAAGTGAGGCAAAGCTTCTGTCCTATCAGAGGGTGTCGCTGCAAGCCAAAAAAAACAAAACAAAACAAGGTGGGTTCAAAGTGAAATTTAGGGAAGTTACAGGTGGGGCTGGAAGCGTCTCCTGTCAACGTATATTACTCTACTACACCATAACTTATTCAGGCGTAAAGTAAGTTAATTAGCTGTGACGCCTTACCACAACATTTGTTATAAAATCGTTCTGCGAGGCTTTATGTGAATTGTCCTTACATGTTGTTTTTGTTAGCATTGCTAAGTTAGCAGCTCAAAGTGCAGTTCACAGCATATCAGTCATAGTGGGTATGAACAGATCTGTCAATTTAATGCTGCCGTGCCCGTGAACTCGCTTAAGGACGTCACGATGTCACTCTGAATCACCAATAGTAGCTTTTCAAATTCAAGTATTGCTTTCTAATACACTCAAGTGTTTTTATTCCCATAACTTGAAATAATTTTTAATTGAAACACTACCATCCACACAGCCACCGACATAATGGGTGGATGGCGAACTGTGACCTGAAAGTTAATGTTAAGCTACAAGCAGGTTCACCTGCGTTAATTAACTTATGTACCGATCTTACCATAAGGAACTAACAGCTTGCCAAAGATCATTAGTCATCTTCTACTTGATATTCTGTGTCTGCACAAGAAAGGCAACTTTAAACTGCCAGAATTTTTAACTTAGTCTGGTGGAAGGACATTTGCTCTGTACGAGAAAACTGGACAGAATACAAGCAGTTACCCTAATTACTACTGGTGTCATTACATCCATAAAGTCAAGGGACATATTTGTTGTTTGTTAATGTTTTTAAACCGTTGTAAATGTGTAACTACCCCTTAAACAGCTGTCCCTTTGAGAGGCCATGTACCCTGTAGACCTTCCTGCTGTGGATGACACTGACCTGACATCAGCATCTGAACAGTACCTCTCTTCTTTGGAGTCAAAACCTCCTAATAATGAGTGGTTTCAATCATCACAGACGTCAAAGGTACCATAACACTTGTAATGTCTCCACTTTCATAATGATGATGATGATGGTTTTTACCATCTCAAATGGAGTATAGGCTGAAATATCCATAATATTCACCTCTTAATTTCCTCTTAATTTAATTACTGGTAAAAAAAAAAAAATGGGAGCATGGTGAAGTTGCAAATATTTGTAAACATCCTTGACACTGGTTTTGTTGATTGCTCCTGAAATGTTTTCTTTTAAGTATAACAATTTTGTTTGACATTAGACAAAGAAAAGTATGTTTTTCAAAAAAGTGTGTTTGTTGATACACTGGTGTCTTCAGGTCAGAGAGTGTAGATAAAGATGCATGAAGTCGTCTTCCTGTCTGGTCAGGTAGCGATAACAGCAAACAATGTAAGGCGGTTGCAGCTGTTTGAAGATGACCAACCTGACTGTATATTGCTGGCGCTTCACCCTCCTGATGATCCAACACAAGGTTTGGAACTAAACACACTGCCTTCATCAGACACACGTAAGAAAAACACTGATGCTTTCTGCTCTACCTTCCAGTGGTGGCTTTATACCTGCATGAGAAGTGGTGGTGTGTGGATGACGTCTTAAGAACATCCAGCAAATCCAGAAATGGCTTGATGTTGGTAATTTCAATTCAATTCAATTTTATTTATATAGTGCCAGTTAATAACACAAGTTATCTCATTGCACTTTTAAAATATGCCTTTGTACATCTTTTTGTATGTCAGCGTCACTACAACACAGTGATAAACAGATCAGGGTTCTTACACAGGTCTAAACAGTGTGAAAAAAAATACAATTATCTGTCTATCTAATCATTTAGTCTATAAAATGACAGAAAATAGAGACAAGGAAAAGCATACAGCGTGAAGCTGCTTTAAAGTCAAGAGGGGATTCAAGGCTCTATCCTCTCCAAGATGTTTGTAACACATGCTAGTTAAACCTGCTACTCAGCACATTTCACTCAGATTCACCAACTTCCTTCCACAAGCCACACTGAGTCTGTGCCCTTATCAAGGGAGAAGGTTTTTCACAGGGAGCTTGAGAAAAACCCCTGGGATACTCCCTACGACCAATTCATGCTCATGTAAGACAGATGCCCCATTATGGAATGTGTATGTTTGTTGCCAAACTGAAGCATTTCCTGGATTGGCAATCAAATCATTGTCCTTTCGCTTGGCTTGTTGGTCTAGGGGTATGAGGTTCTGGGGTTCAAATCCTGGACGAGCCATAAAAGCAAAAGCGTGGCAACTTTCAAGTCTTGTTGGACTCAGTATGTTTGTTTGATATTAGTCACTGCACCTCCCCAAAATATGTATTTGTAAAGCAGTTTAGCAATGTATCCTAGAGTTTCTTCTTCCATGACTATAGGCAGAGTGGGACATAAATCATTCATTGATCCTATTAAGTAGAGCTGTCAGATACTATTAAGATGTGAGAAAAGGTAGTAGTTGAAACAGGAGGTGGAGGTGAGTTTAATTCAGCCAGTCACATACTGTATAGATCTTCACTGAAGAAGAAGAGAGATGGAAAGGACAGAACAAGCTTAATGAATGTGGGGTTTGCTACAGCTAACATGGTCATGTGCCAATCTGCTCAGTTAAGGTAAATGTTAACCTATCAGGACTACATACTTGTTTAATACTGATGTCAACATTTAAATTCATTTGATACAACAGTTTGTGCAAGGAAATGTGTGTCTTTGGAAAGGCTCACATTTCTTTCATGGCTTTGCACTAAGTTGTACAAAGTTTAAATGGCTTTGTACGGAAGCTGAGAGCAGCCGAGGTTGCAGTAATTTTTTTTCTATCCTGTTATCTGAAGATCACAAGTGAAATGTCTCGTTATCTCAGAATAACGTTTCTCATGATAACGACTTAATTATATTGAAAAAACAAAATGTAGGTTTCTCAAGGTAACAAGGTAATTATCTCGTTATCTTGAGAAAACGGAGTATAGCTGCAACTTCACAGAGGAATGTAGAGTATTTCAGTGATCCTGTTTATATTTTTAACTCCAGAATTCTGTATAAGAAGTGCAGATTACCTGGATTACATGTTACTTCAGAGACATGAGTTTTCATTTTCTCGTGAAAACAACTTCTTGTTTTCTCAAGATAAAGAAAAATGTCAACTTCTAAGTATACTTGGCTAGTTCTGTAAAGAAAAGGTGACCAATAGCTCACATTTATTTAGATTATTAGTGGTATACTTGACATTACTCAACTGGCTTAGATACAGATATAATCATTACATTCAAAAAATTGTTAAATTTATTGGAAAAAAGACTCAGCACTTTATTATAAAGAGCAAAAATACACAGCCCACTCCTTATTTATTCACATCAAATATTGAGTGGTTAATCTTCTTTGACAAAATCATCTTTGCCCAAGTGTAAATAATACAGACACCAATATACAGAGAGCTTATTAGCCAGGCAAGACTTCTTTATTGTTGTTTTTCCAAATGACAGAATTAATGTTTGGGTTTTTTTTTATGTAAATTTGCCAGCAATATGAAATCAACAGTCACGGCTTAAACTTTTACTTGCTTCGTTAAAGACATCGTTAATTATGTAAATTCTTATTAAAATCTCTTGCGATTTGAAAGTTACACACTTTAAAATTGCGATTTCGATATGAAAACCATAAATCGTTCAGCCGTAACGTTAAGACATTAAGTCTATAAGTTTCAAAGGCCTCCAGAAGGAAAGGAGTTCTTTTGGTATGAAATTGTTCAACTTTTTATCGCATATTTGCAGAGAGAAAGAAAGAAAAGCTCAGCTAAGGTTTTGAACATCAGTACTGGTTTAAGAATTCAAATTCAAGTACATGACTGAATCTCAATATACCAGCTGACTAATATGTGATCATATTACTAAATTCATATAAATTAAATCAAGCTCTTTAAACCACAGTTAAAGCGCAGTTAAAAAAAGCATTTTATTTTAAATATTAACTGTATTGATTTTTACCAGAGCCATATGTGTGTGGTCACTTGAGCTTCCTAAGTCATTATGTTTTCCCCAGGTGCAGTCGATTATGGAGAGGGTGATTGTGTTCCTGCTCAGTCAGGTAGTGGAGAGGTCCTCACAGGAGGAGGTGTTGTTCTCCCTGCACCCCCGCACAGAGAGCTGCAAACTGCTGTGGAGAGACAGCCAGGCGGTCGGCTTCTACACCATCAAACACAAAGGTAGGATGGAGGAGGAGAGTGAGAGGGTGGAAGAGAAAGAAGATGAGAATGAGAGTGGGGTGGGTGCACAATTGATTTACCATATGCATATTACCTGTTGATTCTACATCACACGACTTTAAAATAAAGTAAATTCACTTCAAAAATAGTATTTCTAACAACAAAAGGTGACAACTATACAGTAAACATGTCTCCAGATGATTTGCTTCTGTATATAGCAGTGGGAGAATTTACATATATACAAATCGGGGAGGCAAGATGCTGCAAGAAGAGAAAGTTGTGTGATCCAAAACTAAATCCAGGGGACTGTGATCACCAGGAGTGTAAGAAATCATTTGCCTTTTCATTATGGTCAAGATGAGATTCTCCATTCCTTGTAAATCCATAGCAAAACAAAACCTAAATAATTTAACTGAATCATACAGTCAGTGAATCTTAGCTTCGGGGTCCTGTGCTTTTATGCTGAGTCTGATTTAAACTTTATATATGGGTTGATCAGTACGATATATTGGTTAATACTGTATGTTGTGAAATTATAGTGATTAACTTGAAGCTTCACTAATTAATTAACAGTGAATCAAATGACTATATATATTGGAATAGCGATTGTAGGGGTAGTTTTTATTGAGGGTGGTGCTAAAAGGAAGACAGTGGTCTCATTAAAATAAATTGGGTTGGTGGGCTGAGCAAATTTTATGTCATGACACCATTCCTGTTAGATTATGAGATATTTTGTATGCAAACGTTAACACACAATACAGTTTGTCCACCAGAGAGCACAGGGAAGTAAATTTTTTTTTAGTGTAACATGTCCCGCTCAATACATGTCGTGGTCACAATAACCAAATATAAGTTATAATCCTTAAGATTTGGTCCCAGTTGATTTGGTTACTGTGGTAACAGCAAGTGTGGTTTAATACCACAGCGAACACTCCTTGAGCAGCTACTTTTCATTAGAAATACAACATAAGAGCAGCTGGTGTATCTTTTTAGAGTGCAGTCAAACAAACTCATGTTGTTTTAATAAAGTCAGTCAGTAATAATTGATCTGATGCTTGCTGCACACAGTGCAAGTAGTTTTCCACAGAACAGTTATCTTGCTGAGGAGTTAAACCTTGATCATACATGCAGACAGCCGAGTCGCTTCTATACATACTACAATTGAATGTAATGCACATGCACACCAGAAAACATGATGGCAGCCCCTGACAACAAGAAGAGAAGCTGTTGTATCTGGCTGAACCACGAGAAAAAGTAAAAAGAAGTAAAGGGTATGTGCGACCGCGTAACAGTAATAGGACCAATGATGGGGAATACAATACACTCATAAAGTGTATGAAACAAGCACAGTCGGTGTAGTGCATACAGTCCGCACGGTCACAAATTTTGGTTTGCACAGTCCATGGACTTGGGCAAATGACGTCACAAAAACCCTAACGGCCACAGAAGCCATGAATTGGCCTTTAGAGGTGTGCAGGTCACCTGCAGCTCTTCATCTAACAGCTCACTGTGACTGCTCCTTGTTCCATTATTTCCATTCCAAAGAAAACCCAAAATGAACGTTGTCTTGTTTTGTAGATGCATTTTCAATGAACGATCACAGTGCTTACCACAGTGACCAATACAGCGATTCCTGTGTGATTCTTCACAATGAAAGCAACCCCATGTTTTGCTAGTTTATTGAGTCTTTTAATGTTTAGGCAGTAGGATATCCGGTTTGCATTAGCAGTAACTTAATACAGCTCTGACGTGGTGCAAAGAGGCCAAACAGTAAACAGTGAGGCTTTTATTAATGAGATACAAATACGCTGGATTACATGCATTCCTTGTTTTGTTGTGAATCCCTCGTGAGTGTGAAGGAAACTTGAATCCACCATGGGAATGGCGGACTCCGCCACTAACAATGAAAACTATTATATAGAGAGGTAATTACTAAATGTAAGTATATTAAATGGCTATTGCAGAAAGAATGCAGACCATAAATATTATATTATTAACAGGTTTTGAGTTCATGAAAATCTTAAGGATTATAACTTTAAAGGATCCTTATCAAAAATGTTTGTGTATGTTATGTTTTCATGAAAAAAATAATTAATTAAAATAATATCAGCCGATATTTGATCACATTTTTTAAACTTTCAATTATCGACCAGTTTGGCCTAAAAAATCCAGTATAGATTGGGCTGCATTCTAAAGTGCACTGAGTTATTTACTATGATGGATTGTGTTCTTTAAAACAGTAACTCTTCTGCTGCTCCTGTTTCAGGCAGCCTGTGTGACAGCTGGAGCACTCGCTGCTACCAGTTGCCTGTTCTGGACACAGTGCTGGTGAGGAGGAGCTGGAGGAGGAGAGGCTTTGGCCTTCAGATGCTGAAGGATTTGTGCTCCTCGTTCTCCACAGAGGGGTTTCTAGGAGTCAGCTCTCCACTATCACCCAGCATGGTGGCAGGTCAGCTAAGGTTTTCCTTTATCCTGCTCTATCCCCCCACAAAGCCCATTTATTTGGTTATTTACATTCTAATTCTCATCCTTCCTTTCTTCATCTTTTCTTATCTAGAGGAGAATTTTGTCAGATGATTTTTCCATATTTGGTAGAATAATGCACATTTTCTGTCATTGGTTGTCAGTATTGCACTGGCTGCATTCATGCCATATGGGAATAACTAACAAAATCAGTTGGAAATATTCATACCCACGTGCACTCATTGATGATGTACTTATGTTTCACGGCAGATCAAACACACAGCAGTCACAACACACCAAAAATAAAGTTGTTTAGTCCAGCTGTTGTATTTTAATCTCAATTCAAACTTCCCCACAATCCCCACAGAGATCCTTGGTAGTAATGACTATCTGAAAGCTGAGGTGAACGGTGTTTGATTTCGAAAAAGCAACACACATGATTGTTCAACCTCTTCTTTCTTTTTTAAAATAACTAACTCTATAACAGCCCGTTAACAGGTTGTGTGTTTGTGTCTCCTGTGTGTTCAGTGTGCAGGAGGTTCCTGCAGCAGCAAGAGGAACATCGGGAGCGTCTGTATGAGGTGGAGGCTCCAGGGGGCTGGCCTCAACGACGAAACATCTGGCTCAACATCCAGCTAGGCCGCTACTCCCTCAGTACAGATTATATTGACTTTTATGTGTCTAGATGGTTGAAAGAATTTCACATTTTAGATATCATACTGCAAAACTAAAAAGGATTCCAATGTTTTTTGAGCTTATCTACATTTAATTGTACCCCTCAGTTTTATGTGACCTCATTTGACTCGTGTCTTTCTAGGTATTAATGAGGAGAGTAGTCCAACATCAGGAGAAATACAGTGGAATAAAGGAGATGACTCCTCTCAGAAGGTGAGAATCTCAATTTTTCTTTGCTCATGTTGAAAGAATCCCTCTAAAACACTTTATCTTTTATGTTAAAAACAGCTACTGTTTGCATTTATGGACTGATTTTGGGATATATAAATTGCCTCTGAAACAAAAAGAAAAGGCTTTTTCCATATCCAGCATTTGCAATGATGTTCATACAGGAAGAAATCCCTCATAAAAGAGGCAGCGATGTAAATTGCGTTTATAGACCTGAACACAGCGCAGCCACAAGAGATGCTGTGCTTATGATATGTAGACCACACCTTCATACTGCACACTTCTTGGTTAGCTAGTGACTATAGGAAGGTTACAGAGGTGGACCGTATTATGACGTTCCTCTCTAGCAGTGGTTAAAAGTTTACACATGGTATGTACTTAGTTATGCATACTTAGTTGTTACAAATATTATGTAAATGAGCTTATATCTTGTTTTTTTTCCCCTTATTACTTAATTCTTCAGCCAAGGCCCCTAACTATATATTTATTGTAATGGCTTAATGAATCGTTTGTCCATTGCTTTGTAGCCCTGTGTTTGTATATTTATGGCTGTAAATTACATTTGTGTTATATTTGCCCTAAAAAGACTGTGTGTAGTCGAAACATCGATGATACAATAAAATCATTAGAGCTTAGTGTGGACAGTAACCAAAACACAGTTAGTAAATACCAGTTTACAATAATGCTAAATTTTTACTGAACCTGTCAAAAGTGTTCATGAAGCGTATTGGAGAATGTACATGGTAATGTCGTTCAGCAAATGTCGTATTTCAGTCATTGATGAAGTGTGTCTACTTGTGACCACCGTTACTCTTTGCTAATGCAGTTTTTCTGTTATTCGTGTATATACAAACTACAGCCTCAAAAATGTACTTTTGTTGAATCAACACCTCTGACGATCTCAACAAAAATGAAACATTATCACCCTCAACAAAATGGAACCTATTGTTGGGCTTTTTTATTGTATTGTTCCATGAATTTGTCCACCTTGTGTAGATGACTTTTAGTTGGAAGTGCATGCAGGGATAGGCCCCAGCCCCCCCACAACCCAGAATAAGCGAGTGTACATAATGATTGTATGGAAGCTGTCTTGGCACAGACATTCTGGGAAACGTAGGAAAAAATTATTTGAAGTAGACAAGAAAATTGTAATAATTCCTTACTAGACAATAAATGAAGAAACTTTACAGTCTGAATTACAGACTGGCCTCTGAACACAGTGAATATTTTCTCAACATGAGGTGCTTCTACAAATTATTCAAGGTCACAGGGGAAACTCATAGTTCAGAAAAGCCAATTTTAATTATTAAAAAATTATTTATGATCTGGGGGTTGTGAGTCATAACAATATTAATGAAGAATTAATTCTCAGAACATTGCACCTAGAATATATATGTAGAAATGGAAGCAGATTTCTTTATGAGTCTAACCAGTCATTATATTGCCTAAGTGTCTCAGAGTCTGTTCTGTTTTTTTAGATGCAGACATACAATTGTAGACTGGACCTGACCCCACTGAGCACCTGTAATGTGAACATTCCACTAGTAATAGGCTCTTCTGAACAACAAATTAAACCTTGTGATCCAAGCCAAGGAGGAAGCTCCCCAAGCAGCAAAATCTCTGGAACAGGATGTAGACTTGCAGCGCACACCGATGATCTGGACTCTGGATCTCCCACCAGACCACCACAGTCCGTAAACACAAAACGAGCTCTGAAATCCAAGCCCTCTGCAGAGCCCCGCAGAGAGAAGCCAGAGGCAGAGGAAACACAAAGTGCCAAATGAGTCAGAAGGACATGAGGATACAGACACAAGCCTTGTGTGCAACACCAGCCTTCAGAGGGAACTGTTCATACAGATTAAGTGGATGCTATATCCACCTAAACTTAGGTGACCTTTATACTGTATTTATGGAATGAAGTTTACAGACCTTTTTAGACTGATATATGAATAAATTAATTGTACAGTATAATATAAGTACTATCACAAAGCATGCAATAAACTGTTTTAGTAAGATATTACAGAGATAACATAACAGTTTTGTTTGCGTTGCTGTCTTACCCTCCAAATGGAAGTCATTGTTTCCTTTTGATTTAAAGGCCCTGCTCACCCATAGTAAACCCACTTGACTGATTTTCATGGCTCTTCGCAGGACTGGTTGGGGCTGTACAAACTATGCTTCATTGACATCTCCATCACTCTCCTGTTATCTTTGTTTGGGTGGGATAAATTATACCTTTATCATTCTTATTAGTACATGAAGTTTAGTGACCTCACATAATTCCCAGCAGAGCTCCACCCACCTTCAACCTGTCTAATCAGTGGTGGAAGTTAATTCAGAACATTTACTCAAGTACTGTACTTAAGTACAATTTAGAGGTACTTGTACTTTACTTGAATATTTTCCTTTTATGCTACTTTATACTTTTCCTCCACTACATTTATCTGAAAGATATAGTTACTTTTCAAATAAAGACAATGCATTGTTAAAAATTAATACAGTGGTTCCCATCCTTTTTGGATTGTGACTCCTTACAAAAAAGCAGTGTCCCTTCTCATGTTGTAGATATCTCTCAGTAGGTAGCATTTCCACCAAAGAAACACATCACAGGTGGTTTCATTTCATAACTGTTCAAATAATCCAATATTTCACAAAAAAGCAAAGATTAGAGAAAAGTCCAAAATATGAATACAAATTTGTGTAGTAGAACTACCCCATTAATCATCTGACAACCCCTCAGATTTATCTTATGACCGTTTGGAGGGGCCTGACCCCTAAGTTGGGAACCAGTGGATCAAACAACCTAACTGTAGTATTATTGCTTTTACGTTTGATACATTTTGCTGATAATACTTCTGTACTTAAGTATGATTTCAAGTACAGGATTTTTACTTGCTTTTACATTGTTGTACTGGTGTTTTTACTTAAGTAAAAGATGTAAATACTTCTTCCACTACTGGGTCTAATCAGATAACACTAAGCATGGTTAGACTTACTTTATCAATCACATCATACATAAATCATACATCATGTACAGCATGGAGAGTTGCATGGGGTTAAAAAACACCTTGAAATTGGAAAGTAACCCAGCATGTCTTTGAAAGTTGATGTGTTGTGGTTTGTATCTTGACTCAATTGTATAGAAATAGTTTGACATTTTTGGAAATACGCTTATTCACTTTCGTGCTGAGAGTTAGATGAAAAGATTGATACCACGCTCATGTCTGTATTAAATATGAACCTACAGCCATCAGCCAGTTATCTTAGCTTAGCATAAACAGGAAATTAAGTGGGGTAAACAAGGGGAAACAGCTAGCATGGGTATGTAGCACAATCCTCCAAACAGCACCTCACTGCTCCTGGCCAAGAAAAATTCCTGCAAATAAAACCACATGTCCTTTTTACAGTTCAGTTTTGTACAGATTAAACAAACAATATATAACTTGTTAATTAGTGAGCTTTAGATGTGCTGCTACCTTCAGACAGAGCCAGTCTTGCTGTTTTCCCCTGTTTCCAGTCTTTACGCTAAGCTAAGCTAACTGGCTGCTTGCTATAGCCTTATATATAATGGACAGTATAAGAGAGGTATCAATCTTCTCATCTTAACTCTAGGCAAGAAAGTGATTATGCATATTTCCCAAAACTATTACTTAAGTCAATTTAAGTATACAAACAGTTTTAAAAAATGAAACATAATTAACTGTGACTGCAATAAAGCAATCAGTACCCACTAAAAGGATGCAAATGACTTTCTAATGTTAAAGATGCAAATATGTTAATTGAAATTCATTAACACATTACAGAAAATACACTTTTGCTCCTCATGATATGCAAGTCAGTTTCTACCAGGAAAAAGAAAATAAAGGAAACTGTTAGGAATGATGCAGTTGAAAAATACTTATGGTAAATACATTTTTTGAGATACTGAATTAAGATTCTGAGATTTGGTCCATTTGGTGTGCAGGACCTATAATATAATTTTTACTTCAAATTTGACTTACTGAGTCATAATTTTGACTTTAAAAGTGTCAATTTTGTCTTTCTATCTTTGTCATTCATAACATTTTTTATTTTTTTCCGTGGCTGAAATGGGCTTCCATATTATTCTGATTATGATCACTATTATTGTTTTAGACCTCGTTTCTCACCGCGTACATTTTCCTCATCTCCTGCACAGCTGTCACCCGTCGGCACGTTCTGTCCGAAAACCGAGCACACCTCTCTCATGCGACATGTAGGAACAGGAAGTAAGGAAACAGGAAAAGTATCGGAGAAAGGAACAGTTACAATATTACAATACAGTTTGTGAAAGATGAGTCGAATTTATCACAACACGTCTTTACAGAACAAACCAGTACACAATGAGAAATTTGACCGTGTGTGGTGCCCCTCTATGTATGAAAGGTAGGGGCTTAAATACTTTTGTTTGTAGACTAAAATTGACAGGTAAAAGAGATAAAGTATTAAGATGAGTTCCAGTTACAGTAGCTCAGTATGATATGTTATTTTCCTTCTGTGGAGACAACATCAAACTCCACTGAAAAATCGGACAGTTTACTTTTAGAGCAGGTAGCCTAGATCTAGTTTACCCACCTTACACACATTATTTTGTGAGGAGTACGCTAATTGCAGTGGTTGTATATTTATCATTCGACTGATTCCCCAGTTAGCACTTAATCTCACGAAAACTGGAAATGGTGTATTGGTGTTAGTAGTTACTGCTAGCTAACGCCCTCTATCGTGTGTTTCAGTTCAAGTGTACTAACACACGGTGAACAACCACTTATAACTTAAAAGTTAAACATTTATTCAAATGAGTTCCGTTTGAGTAGCTGACCTATGTCGAAATAAAATTTAGAACTTGATATTCAATTTGCTGTAACCAAGGAGTTTGGCTTGTAAGGCTCCACTATACAGGTCTCTACAAGGGAGAACATACGTTTGGAGTTGTTGCACATTGCTCTCCTATAAGGAACATAATGCACAGTTACAAGTGGAAGTAGAATGATTTTAATATTAGATATTTTTCTTTCACACAGGGGCCAAGGGATTCTTCTAGAAGGAAAGCTGCTGGATGTTTCCAGACATGCGATCAGTGATGACAACAATCAAAAGGTACAGTAGGCAAAATACAGTCAGGGTCTGATGCTCTAAAAGTCTGGTATGGCCCTTTCTCCTCTCTCATCAAGAGACTACATAATTCATCTGCAAGCATGTTTTCAATAAAAAGCTGAATTCCAACAGCTCTGTCTTTCCCTTCATTAAAAAAGGGTTGTTTGAAAATTGTTTAGAACCACTGTACAAAATGAAGTCCTTCAGGTCAACACATCTTTATCAAAGTAAATTATACTTTGTCATAATGTCAAGAATGAAACCATGTTTGAGAAAGCTGCCTCTGTCTTAAATAATTAATTAATGTAATCAAAGTGTTTTTCTAAACAAGGGTTTCATATGGAAGTTTTTATTGGACCTTAATAGTTGTACAATCCACAAATATTTCACTATGCACAAACATGTATTTTTTAATTTGTGTTGTGTAAAGTCATATCCACAAAAATACACATGCATATTTGTAGATTGCTTCCTGTTAGCTTGTGGGCCACGTGACATTTGTGACTTCCGTCCATGGCTGTATAATAAGAACTGGATACAGCACCACCGCTCAGCCTTGCAGCCCATTTTTTCCAGTGGCCACTTGCGGTATTGCAACGAAAGATTCCCCTGCACCCCAAAAAGCACTTTGCCTATTGTCCACGATTATACAGATTTTTTCAATTGCTAGAACATAAATCCCATTGGCTGAACAAAGTTCTCAGTTGTCTGACCTCATTTAGCTAATTGTGCAGTCTGTTGTCAATACCTTAAACCATTTCCACCACACATTTTCATTCTCAAAACACATTATTCTGCACTCTAATGCACATGTCATCCATACTGGTAAACACAAGTGGCAACAATCAAATACAAATAGAGAACACATGTCATTGATTGAACACAACCACTCAAAATTGATGTAACCTGTTTCAAATGATGTGACACAACCAATATAAGCCAGTTCAGAGAGCAAACAGGTTGTGCTTTGGCCTGACCCAGCCCAAAGACAAGAAGAAGCACATTGATCACATGGGACGGTGTAGTCCCTCATTCGTCCAGGAGTGTTCTATCGTAGAAAAGGTTTCAGTCGTAGTCATCTGGACACTGTTTTCAGAATCAAGACGTTTCGGCTCCCATCCGGAAGTCATTCTCAATTGTGAAAAAACTGGACGGGAACTGGAAATTTAAGCTACTCTGAGTTACATAAGCCCTGCCCTAAGGAGGGAATCTGCCTGAGTATCTGTTAATAGCTAGTTTCACCTGAAACTGACCTAATAGTTTCAAGATGGCCCAGTAATCAGTAATCAGGCCTATTGTTCTCTGGCTGCATCTACTTCATCACTGTTAAGTGCCTGATTAGCATGCGATAGGCGTGACCAAGGTGATAATACACTCTGATAGACTTTGGGCAGATTAAATCTCAGACCACCATTTCTGTTCAAAGAGGGGTTCTGGTACTGAATGGAGTAGACAACATTGCTCTGTTTCTGTGTGGGTAACTTGTCTAGTTAAAAGAGCCAAAAAACAGGACAAAAGTGTAACTGAACCAAGAAGGAACGGTGTCTCCATTCCTTATGTATCTGGACTGTCTGAAAAACTACAAAGGATCTTTAGACAGCACGATGTTCCTGTCTTCTTTAAACCAGGCAACACTTTAAGACAGAAACTCGTTCACCCTAAGGACAAGTTACCCACACAGAAACAGAGCAATGTTGTCTACTCCATTCAGTGCAGTGAGGAAAACTGCAAAGAACGGTACATAGGCGAAACCAAACAGCCACTTCACAAAAGACTTTATCAGCACAGACGACACGCTAACTCAGGATTACAGAGCGCCGTGCATTTGCATTTAAAAGCTACAAACCACACATTTGAGACAGTGAGGTGAAGATTCTTAGTAGAGAGAAGAGTTGGTTTGAGCAGGCGTCAAGGAAGCCATTTTTGTGAAGAAAGAGAACCCTCTTTGAACAGAAATGGTGGTCTGAGATTTAATCTGCCCAAAGTCTATCAGAGTGTATTATCACCTTGGTCACGCCTATAGCATGCTAATCAGGCACTTAACAGTGATGAAGTAGATGCAGCCAGAGAACAATAGGCCTGATTACTGATTACTGGGCCATCTTGAAACTATTAGGTCAGTTTCAGGTGAAACTAGCTATTAACAGATACTCAGGCAGATTCCCTCCTGAGGGCAGGGCTTATGTAACTCAGAGTAGCTTAAATTTCCAGTTCCCGTCCAGTTTTTTCACAATTGAGAATGACTTCCGGATGGGAGCCGAAACGTCTTGATTCTGAAAACAGTGTCCAGATGACTACGACTGAAACCTTTTCTACGATTGATCACATGTTTACTCCTTAGATTTTTGTCCCTTTTAGTATTGTATATTGTAGTACAGTGCATTGTGGGCTGTATACTGTACAATGAACAAATTGTATGGCCCTGAACATTGTGTTTTCCATTTGTTAACAGTTTCTGACTGCTCAATAGATTTTGACTGGTTGCAGGTTCATATCAACAAAGAACAAGAATTACAGTATCACAGAGACAAAGGACAAGTTTGTGAGATGCAGGGTACAGTACTGTAAAAATAGGGGTACAAGGAGAAGGACGAACAACAAAAAATTGCTAAGAGCAAAGCAGAGTAGTAATTTCTGATCAATTTTGAGCTACTATGATAGAACATGTTTTTGTTTATCAAAAGACAATGACGGAGAAATATTACATTTGTTTTGAGATTAAAAATTTATTTCTCCCTGAGAACTATGTTTTGAACAATGTGTTTTCTGTTTTTGGTGTATTGTTTACTGACTGCTTGATAGTGTATATCATTTTGATCACTTTGTTTATGATTTGAGAGCAGTGCTCGATTTTGAACACAGGTAAAACTCTTTTGAGGCGAAAGTTTCATTTTGCGAAAGGAGTCAGAGGTTTTGTAAATAGTGCTTGAAGATGAGGTTTTGTGTTTAATGGTTTCAGAAAATGGAGCAAGGTTTCAGAAATTGTGTTTTAGCAACTGAGAAAAACTGTAAAAGAGAGGTCTGTAAAACTGTGGACAGGACACCTCAAACTGCAAATAAGGTCAATTATGACTCTTTCTATTATGAATTTTGGATCCATGGAGGTTTTATATTTGTAAAACTTTCCTCGAGCTCAGAAAAGCGATTTATAAATCTGTGACGTCATCACAATGTGAAGTCTAGGGGCCGAATGGGAACTCACGGGCCACCGGGAGAAAGACTACTGCGCATATTCAGTGGGTCGCATACCCCGGAAGTAAACCAGGAAGCTCGAAAACTTTTTTGGCATATGCGCCAGGCAAGCAATTCCGTCATATCTGTTGTATCCGTCAACAGGTAAATAACAGCCTCTTGTGTTTGAGACTGGTCATTTGAGAGAGCTCCAGCCAGCTCACAATGGGGTCTGTGAGCGTGCCTGGTGGCTGGCTAGCAAGCGACCCAGACAGACGCTAGCTTGCTGTCGTGGCAGTTTGTGGAGCTTCTCTCTGCTGCTCCAAAAACGTGAGCTGCTGTGGCTGAGTCGCCATAGCTAGGTGTTAGCTAGTGTTAGCGTTTAGCAGACGCCTGGAACAGTATAGCCAGAGTGGAGAGAGTGGAGAGTGCAGAGAAGCAGAGTGGGGGTGGATTTGTACTGTAGTTCTGTCAGCTCATGTGAGGGAATAGCTAGTAACTGCACCTTACAGATCTGCTGCAGTACGAATTGGACAACATTCCACAAATAAATAGGAGGGAAGTCACAAATGTCACATGGCCCACAAGCTGACAGGAAGCAAAACCCATTTCACATGTAAAAATGGAACCACAAATGTGTAAATATCACTTTACATGTATTTGTTGCGGTGAAGCTATGTACATTTGTAAAATCTATCTACTATTTTTATGTAAATAAAAATTAAAATGTGTTTTAACAGTGTAAGTTATACATATTACGCATATATAAATCGCTCTGTATTTTTCTGGATATGACTGTATACAACCAAATTACAAAATACATGTTTGTGCATAGTGAAATATTTGTGGGTCACGGTAGACATTTGTGGATTGTCTTCTGTGGGTCACAACTAATAAAGTCCAATAAAAACTTCCATAGATTCAAACCTTGTCTCGTCTTGTCTTCATGTTTTATTAAACAATATAAACATGTCTTTCACGATCTGCCATTGACAGAAACTTTAGCTCTGTTTATGCTTTAAAAGAAACAACCTCCTCTTTTGTTGTGTCAGAAAAAAGTTCAGAAGATTGCCCAAATCCACATCAGTTTTAGCATTTTGGACAGACGAAACATAAACGCAGCTAGACAAAACACAAATCACACTTTGATTTTGTTGCTTTTTTTCATTGGCAGGTCCGTTTCTATGTGCTGTACATCAAACCCAGCCGCATCCATCAAAGGAAGTTTGATGCTAGCGGGAAGGAGATTGAGCCAAACTTCAGTGACACCAAAAAAGTCAACACTGGTTTCCTGATGTCCTCCTACAGTGAGTAGATAGCAACAAACATTTGGGTCATAAGACTCGTGGTCAGGTCACAGTGTCCCCTGGCAGTGTGTGTTTGATTCCCACCTCCAATGTAAGACATTTTTGGACTGCAGCTGCACCCTTAAATCGTATAAGCAAAGTGACTTAAAGACATGAAGTCAAATTTGTCTCCTGGAGGAATCCCACTTCTGACAAAACAACATTTAATTGAACAAGGACCCTGGTATTGTAAAAATGCATACCGCATAATGTGTCCCGTTATACAAGTTTGTGTCTTAATTGAGCAGAGCAGACATTAGTGTATTTGTCACAACTTTGTGGTATCTCTATATCTGCAGTTAAAACTGTTCTGGGCAGGAATCTAACCCTGACCTCTCACGTGAAAGCCATGAAAACATATTTTCTCTGTCATGTTGAGAGTTGTCGCTATCCATGCTATGTCAACAAATCTCGATTGGATTGCCATGAAATTTTGTACAGACATTCGTGGTCCCCAGAACTTGACTGACTTTGATAACTTTGGTGGTCCCCTGACTTTTCCTCTCGGCCCACGATTGTACAGAACAATGTCTTATTTTGGGCAAGATTGAAACTATAGCTCAGAAAATGCAACCCTCTGAAAGAAGTCAGGATGGCCTAGCAATCTAAGGTGCTTCTTTGAGGTCGCAGCCTCTTCTTGAGGTGTGGTTGGAATCCCACATCTGACAGTAAAGCTTTTTATTGGACGTTGTTATTATACCAATGCACCTCCTCCTCTTGAGGTGTGGGTAGGAATCTCACATTTGATTGGACGTTGTTATTATACCAATGTACACATTTAAGCAACAAATTTGCGATCATGTCCTACAGTGTACAAGTTTGTCGTTAGTGTGTCCTTCACAGCTGAGTGGTCTGTAGCTGCACAGTTTCTACAGGTATATGGCAAAGTTAAAGCTGTTTCTGCATTGGCCGGGAATCGGACCCGGGTCTCCCGCGTGGCAGGCGAGAATTCTACCACTGAACCACCAATGCTTGAAAAAGTGCTCCAATGTGTGCTGACACGCCCACATTTCTGCCAGAATTCTCACCAGAGGATGAATCCTACTGACTTTGGCAATCCCCTGACTTTTCCTGTCGCCCCCGGTGAATTGTTTATTGTTTGTTGACTGTCTGACTGAATGACGTCTCCTCTAGCTCCATCCAAGAGGTTCATATTTGTGATTTTGGATGAAATGTCTCGACAACTACTGGATAGATTGTCATCTATAGATTGTCAATGCAATAGAGTGTATTCGTTCACAAGAGATCAACTCGAGTCAGGTACCGGTAGCGAACTAAATACCAAGCTCTGTGGCCTGTCTTTTATAGCCAAAAACGTTCCTCCTTCTCTGGTGGATTTTCCACCTCTTTTTCTAAGAATAATCCAACTTTTCTAAGAAACAATGGTCTCATGCTTTTGGAAAGTACCGAAAATCTTCCATGAGCTCATCTTACCGGAGTAGCCAGGAAAGAACCTGATTTCTCCTGTCTCGGCCGGTTCAGACCAGTTTTCTGACACTGTAACTGGGCTCTGTACTGTAAGTACTGAATCTTTCAATGATCTCATTGTAACGGAGACGGGGAGAACGCTGATCCCTCTTGTCTCAGGGTGTTGTGAATGTATTTTTTAAAAAACTTTACTATCTTCACACCTTATATGTCCTAATACATTTAGTTTCTTCAGTAGTGTTATACATCTCAACAAAATTGGCGTTAATCACTATACTAGGTGCACAGGCTTGTTATATAATAAATCCACAGTACATAGTTTGTTTAATGAAATCATCCACAACAGTATTTGGCCAGTTTCAAGTCCATATACTTCAAACCTTAAAAGCCATGAAAACATATTTTCTCTGTCATGTTGAGAGTTGTCGCTATCCATGCTATGTCAACAAATCTCGATTGGATTGCCATGAAATTTTGTACAGACATTCGTGGTCCCCAGAACTTGACTGACTTTGATAACTTTGGTGGTCCCCTGACTTTTCCTCTCGGCCCACGATTGTACAGAACAATGTCTTATTTT